>NW_027507686.1:218779555-219337181 GCF_037356315.1 Lithobates pipiens | reverse complement strand
CAGTGGGGGGCTGGAGAGCACAGTGGGGGGCTGGAGAGCACAGTGGGGGGCTGGAAAGCACTGTGGGGGGGGTGGAGAGCACTGTGGGGGGGGTGGAGAGCACTGTGGGGAGGGGTGGAGAGCACTGTGGGGGTGGACAGAACTGTGGGGGCTGGAGAGCAAGGTGGGGGGTGGACAGCACTGTGGGGGATGGACAGCACTGTGGGGGATGGACAGCACTGTGGGGGATGGACAGCACTGTGGGGGATGGACAGCACTGTGGGGGGTTGGACAGCACTGTGGGGGGTTGGACAGCACTGTGGGGGGTTGGACAGCACTGTGGGGGGTTGGACAGCACTGTGGGGGGTTGGACAGCACTGTGGGGGGTTGGACAGCACTGTGGGGGGTTGGACAGCACTGTGGGGGGAGCACACTGTGGGGGGGGGGGGTGGACAGCACTGTGGGGGGGGGCCTGGAGAGCACTGTGGGGGGGTGGACAGTACTGTGGGGGGGTGGCTGGAGAGCACTGTGGGGGGGTGGCTGGAGAGCACTGTGGGGGGGGGGGGGGGCTGGAGAGCACTGTGGAGGGCTGGAGAGTGTGGTGAGGGAGGAGAGCAGGGGGGGCAGGGAGCACAAGGACAACTGGAGGGGGCAGTAAAAGAAGTTGGATTGGATAGGAGGAGAAGCAGCGGCTACATGGAGGAATATAGAAAGCTCATCACCTCTATATGTCCTGCTTCTCCTCCTGACCGGGCACAGGGCGGCATTTTTTACTGTGTATCACAGAGCTGGCTGGCTGGCTCTGTGTTTGGCCGCCGTGCTATAACACGGCCCCGCCCCCCTAGTGTGATAGCAGATAGAATCAATATTCCGCCTATCACACAAGCAGGTCTAGGGGGGTGGGGCCGTGTTATAGCACGGCCAACAAACACAGAGCCAACCAGCCAGCTAGCTCTGTGATACACATGAGAAGGAGAGTGTAGCAGTGCAGCCGCAAAACGGCCCCAGGGCAGGCGGCCTACCGGGAAATCTCCCGGTATCCCGAAAGGCCAGTCAGGCCCTGCCTGGGACTGCTTACGGTGCAGGTGTCAGTGCTGTATATCACGGTGCTGGTGTCAGTGCTGTATATCACGGTGCTAGTGTCAGTGCTTTATGTCACGCTGCTGATGTCAGTGCTCTCTATCACGGTGCTGGTGTCAGATCACTCTATCACGGTGCAGGTGTCAGTGCTCTATATCACGGTGCTGCTGCTGGTGATCATCTCCTGCACCCTCTTCTTTGCCTACCCTGACCTTCCCTCACTTCCATTATCTCAAGATTCCTGAATTATCAGAATTTCACATATAAAAAAAGAATGCTTGTAGTTGTCGATCTCAGATTCACCTCATACATGTGTTATGTCACGGTGCTGGTGTCAGATCACTATCACGGTGCAGGTGTCAGTGCTCTATATCACGGTGCTGGTGCTGGTGATCATCTCCTGCACCCTCTTCTTTGCCTACCCTGACCTTCCCTCGCCTCCATTATCTCAAGATTCCTGAATTTTCAGAATTTCACATATAAAAAAAGAATGCTTGTAGTTGTCGATCCCAGATTCACCTCATACAGGTGTTATGTCACGGTGCTGGTGCTGGTGATCATCTCCTGCACCCTCTTCTTTGCCTACCCTGACCTTCCCTCACCTCCATTATCTCAAGATTCCTGTATTTTCAGAATTTCACATATAAAAAAAGAATGCTTGTAGTTGTCGATAGGGATGGCCGAACAGTTCGCCCGGCGGTCGTTTCGCGGCGAATTTCGGCTGTTCGCGGTCCGCCATTTCGGCGGACTATTGGCGTTGTTCGCCCGGCGGACTTCCGTGTTTTTACTGTGTAAAGGAACTTTGACCTGATGACACATCCATCATGGGGTACAGGACAGCCAATTGAGACATGACGGCACATGGACACTTGGACATTCCCCCTAACTTATAAATACACCCGATCCGGCGGCCATTTTACATTCTTTCTTCTGTCACTATAGGGAAAGGTTGCTGTTTGGAGTAGGGACAGATAAAACGCTAGCTATTTGGTACACAAAAGTTCTTTTCAGGACTGGTATAGGTGTTAGGTGTATATAGGTTTGCTGTGCTACTGATTGTTGCAGCAGCCTGAGTGTCTTTTGTCAGTTTAGATAAAGGGACAGAGCGCTGTGTGCTGCTATTTTAGGGACAGCCAGATTAGTCATCATCATCATCATTAGCTGTTACTATCAGGTCCACAAAAGTGCTATTCGAGTAACCAGTAATTGTTCCAGTCTCCTCTGTTTTGCCAGTTTGTATAGGGACAGGAAGGAAGCAGTGTGTCAGGCAGTGAGGGTCAGTTTAAACAGTTGCTGTTACTATTAGTTCCACAAAGGTTCTTTTCAGGACTGGTATCAGTGGTATGGTAATAGGCTTGTACACGTATAATATTCTCTCTTCCAAATATAGAAAGAATATTATACTTGACTGCTGCCCTTCTGCTGCAGTCTGCTAATCATTCACAACTCACTTGTTCCACAAAGCTCTTTATCAGGACTGGTAACTTGGTCTGTGTAGGGTGCTACAGTACATAGGGTTGAGTGCGGTACAGTCTGCCGTTCTGTAAGGACTGGTATCGGTCCACAATAGATAGGGTTGAGGTGCACCACTGCTGACCGCTGCCCTATACTGCAGCAGTCCTTTAGCAGTATAGGGACTGACGTACAGTCTGCTAATCAGTCACACACAACCTACTTGGTCCACAAAGGTCCTTATAAGGACTGGTAACTTGGTGAAGGGTGCTACAGTACATAGGGTTGAGTGAGGTACAGTCTGCTGTTCTGTAAGGACCGGTATCGGTCCACAATAGATAGGGTTGAGGTGCACCACTGCTGACCGCTGCCCTATACTGCAGCAGTCCTTCAGCAGTATAGGGACTGACATACAGTCTGCTAATCAGTCACACACAACCTACTTGGTCCACAAAGGTCCTTATAAGGATTGGTAACTTGGTGAAGGGTGCTACAGTACATAGGGTTGAGTGAGGTACAGTCTGCTGTTCTGTAAGGACCGGTATCGGTCCACAATAGATAGGGTTGAGGTGCACCACTGCTGACCGCTGCCCTATACTGCAGCAGTCCTTCAGCAGTATAGGGACTGACGTACAGTCTGCTAATCAGTCACACACAACCTACTGTGTGTATGCGTTTCTCCCCCTGTGTGTCCCTGTGTGTGTGTGTGTCCCTGTGTGTATGTGTTTCTCCCCCTGTGTGTGTCTCTGTGTGTGTCCCCCTGTGTGTGTCCCCATGTGAGTAACCCCCTGTGTGCATGTGTGTCCCCGTGTGCGTGTCCCCGTCTGAGTGTCCCCCAGCGTGCGTGTCCCCCTGTGTGCGTGTGTGTCCCCGTGTGAGTGTCCCCCTGTGTGCGTGTGTGTCCCCGTGTGAGTGTCCCCCTGTGTGCGTGTGTGTCCCCGTGTGAGTGTCCCCCTGTGTGCGTGTGTGTCCCCATGTGAGTGTCCCCCTGTGTGCGTGTGTCCCCGTGTGAGTGTCCCCCTGTGTGCGTGTGTGTCCCCCAGTGTGCGTGTCCCCCTGTGTGCGTGTGTGTCCCCGTGTGAGTGTCCCCCTGTGTGCGTGTGTGTCCCCGTGTGAGTGTCCCCGTGTGAGTGTCCCCCTGTGTGCGTGTGTGTCCCCGTGTGAGTGTCCCCCTGTGTGCGTGTGTGTCCCCCTGTGTGCGTGTGTCCCCGTGTGAGTGTCCCCCTGTGTGCGTGTGTGTCCCCATGTGAGGGTCCCCCGTGTGCGTGTGTGTCCCCGTGTGCGTGTCCCCCTGTGTGCGTGTGTGTCCCCGTGTGAGTGTCCCCCTGTGTGTGTGTGTGCGCGCATTCTCCCTCCAGTTTCCCCCTGTGTGCTCCCCCCCCCCCGCCGTGTCCCCGTGTGCTTTCTCCACCCCAAGTCTCCCTGTGCAGGTGTGTGTGTGGCTTGAGTGTGGCACCCAAGGGGCCCCATGAGCTTCTATTGCCCGGGGGACCCATGAGTTGTCAGTCCGCCCCTGGTCTTAACCATTCCCTATAGTATTTAAAATGTAAAAACAATTGGCTATAAATTATCTAAAAGAAATACTAGTTTGGTATGTGTAATTGTGTCTATGCCTCAACGAGTTATGGTGGCTGATCAGTGCATGTGTCTGAACCTGTCCTGCACAGCAGCGCTCAGACTGGCAGGGAGGGAGGGGCAGAACTCTAAGCCAGGGGTCTCCAAACTGCAGCCCTTTGCTCGCCTTTATCCGGCCCTTGGGGAACTTTTCCTTCCACTGATACATGACACTATTCCTCCCTCTGATACCAATAATGGGGCACTATTCCTACCATTGAAATCAATGATATTGCTCTATACCTCAAACTGACACCAATGATGGGGCACTATTCAGCCCACTGACAGCAGCAATAGGATGCTATTTCACCCCCTACTACCAAAGATGCATTGTTTACTCCCACTGATGCCAGGATAGTTTTTTTTTAATCCTGATGACCACAATTCAGCCCTCCTAAAGTCTGGAGGATATTAAACTGGCCCTTTGTTTAGAAAGTTTGGAGACCTCTGCTCTAAGCCAATCGAAGCTTTAAAGTGGTTCTAAAGGCTCAAGGTTTTTTTTACCTTCATGCGTTCTATGCATGAAGGTAAAAAGCCTTCTGTCTGCAGCCCGAGATAGATCTTCCTCCAGCAAGGAGCGCTGGTGGGGGACCCTAGAAGAGGAGAATCAGGGCTGCAAAAAAGTGCCTTTAATATTACTTTAACGCTTGTGAGCACAAAGATCACTTTTTATTGTGCTTTTCTCTTTCTGTGCATTAATTGGCTGCCGAAGAAGGGTAGAACGTCATCATCCAGTTTTTCTACAGGTCACCCATCAGATGGGCGAGTACCATTACCAGAATTGAAGGTGGGTTGTAGGAATGGGGATAAACGCAGAGCATGCCTATACCAAAACATTGTTTTCCCCAGGATTTCAGCTTTAAAAAGAAACCTCTCATTAAAAGTATATAAAAACATTAACAATGAACATCTCTTATTTGCTCTCTTTTGGCCTGTTCAGTATACCACTGAATTGGTTTTGTTATAATCGGTTTGATAAGCGCTTTACATTTTGATTCGCCCTTAAAATTATGAGACTGTCAAAGTGCTTTCAGTTTCTGAGCCATGTTGATAATCTCACTGGGGTGCTAAAAGTTTTGGGATGTCTCACCTGGATCAGAGGATCCCTGCTGAGAGGAAGCTGGATCTGCCATAGGACCACTGAGATCTTCCACAGAGGATGGCACAGAGGCCAAAATACCTAAATAAGCAAAACAATTTCTCTTAAAAATTGATAATGCATACTAGGGCTGAAACAACTAATCGATTAATCGGCAACTAATCGATTATGAAAATAGTTGACAACAATTTTCTTAATCGATTAATCGGCCAGCCGATTAGTTTGTCTGCGTACAGAATGCATTATGTGTTTACATATCAGGAAATACAGTGCAGCACACATACAGCTCATTACACCGTCCATACATGTCAGTAAGTGCCTGAGAACTTGCGAATGTGTGAGGAGCAATGCCTCATGGGACATGTAGTCCTGGGCAGGAAGTGAGTGGTTCTAAAGGCAGAAGAAGTTGTTTTAACTTGCTATAGGGGCACTCTATATTACACTTTGCAGCTTGCTATAGGGGGCACTCTGAATGCAGGAGGAGCCAGAAGCGTCAGTGGGGGACCCCAAAAGAGAAGAATCAGGGCTGCTCTGTGCAAAACCATTACACAACACAGGTAAGTAGAAGATATTTGTTGTTTAAAAAATAAAATCACTATAAAGACCCTGTGCAGGAAAGATCAGCATCTGAACCCAGAGAAGGTGGAGGCTGATAGACTGGAGGTAATAGAAGGCATTACAATTACATTTAAAGCGGCGTTCCAATTAAAAAAAAAAAATTAAAAAGTCAGCAGCTACAAATACTGCAGCTGCTGATTTTTAATAATCGGACACTTACCTGTCCCAGGGTCCAGCGATGCGTGGGAACGAAGCCCTGCTGGTCTCCCCCTCCTCTCTGCGGCGCCGGCATTGTCACAGAGGGTGCCTGGCTGTGCTGCGACTAGCCAGGCAATCATCTGGGACCTGTGACGTGCCCCAGAAGATTGCAGGGAGGGAGAGGGGAGAGGTGATCTTCCTTCTGGCACCGCAGGTGCGCCAGGAGAAAGTGGGAGCTGGAACCCTCTAAAAAGAGGGTCCCACCCCTCCCAAAAAAATGACATGCCAAACGTGGCATGTCAGGGGTTCACCTTCCCTTAAAGCGCAAGTTGCATTTTTGGGTTTGGCTGCTTTAAAGTAAACGTCTCCCAGTATTGTGCATTATATTTAAAATGATCATATCCAAAAAAAAAAAAAAAGTCTCAGCTTTTAGTACTACTATAATATACTGTAATATAAAAGATTTAGATTTCCCTTCCACCCTTCATATAGCTTCATATCTGACTCCTAGTTAAAATGCCCATATATCCCACTTCTGGGTGTATTTATTATTTTCTATATGTACAAGTAATATATATTACTTTACAGTATAAATTAACCCCTTATAGAAGCGATTATCTGCTCTTTTTGTACTATAAAGGGCTACTTTTAGTTGAACCCCATTATGACAGGCGATACAAAGCATGCTGCTGCTAATAAACGTCTTAGGTCTGGTTCACACCTATGTGTTTTTTTGGTGCTTTTTGCAGAAACGCACTACAGTTCATGTAACAATTTCCTATGGGATACATTCACAGCTATGCTTTTTTCAGCCACTTTGAAAAAGCTCAAGACTTCTTTTCAACATAAAACGGTTCTTTTTTTGGTTCAATAGACTTCAATGGAATAGCTTCAGAAAAGCATATAGTGTGTTTTTTCAGCGATTTTCCTAATCTGCCCAACAACAAAGTGGCCAAATAAAAAAGCATAAAAAGCAAAATGCAAATCGCAACAAAATTGGGTGTGCAAAAATACAAAATGCACAGCAAAAAGCACTGCAGAAATGCATCAAAAGCAAACGGCATAATGTGTGAACCGAGCCTTATGCTGGCCATATACATATCTATTTTCCGACGAGAATATTCCGACGAAAAATCTTTGTACATTTGCTGAATGAAAGACTGTTTGAAAATTTTACTTGTTTTTAACATTTGGTTTTAAAAAGAATGTAATTTCTGAACGAAAACGCATACACTGTCTGAAAATTCCTCTGATCAAGAAGTTTTCTATTCTGCTCCTTCAAACATTTCCCATCACTGTGGTCTAAAACGAACGTCGATTTGGCCCCACTAACTATTAGAAAATCAAAAACGAACGTTCTTAAAATTCTATTTTTTTTTTTGAAGGAAGACATTGGGGGTTATTTATGAAAGGTAAACCCACTTCCCACTTGGTAGTGCAGTTGCTGTAGATCTGAGGGGTAGATCTGAAATGAGGGGAAGCTCTGCTGATTTTATCATCCAATCATGTGCAAGCTAAAATGCTGTTTTTATTTTCCTTGCATGTCCCCCTTGGATCTACAGCGACTGCACTTCCAAATGCACTTTTAGTGCAAAGTGGATTTGCCTTTTCGTAAATAACCCCCAATATTTTTGTATGGCTAGCATATAATATATTACAGTTCTGTCTGAAATTGGCAAAACAGTCTTTAAATTTTTTTTCTTTAAATAAAAAAAATGTGATCTGAGTTTCATATTTACCAGATTCAACCTCTAATAGTATATACATTATATCTTTTCTGTCTGTTATTTTCAGAGTGGATTAGAGCTTTTGTTCTCTAACCATATATTTGCTTATTTATATTTACCACTGAATTTCTGAATAAATTGCTTTTTTTTTTAAACTTTACATATTAACTAAATTATACACACACTTTAAGGTTATTATAACAATTAAATAATAATCGGCTAACAAATCGATCATGAAAATAATCGTTAGTTGCAGCCCTACTGCATACTACATTAGTAAGCATGCAAAGTACTGAGAGTTTATGCGAAGAAATGAAGGAGGAAGGCCTGGTATCATTCCCCACTTTTTTGGCTGCCTCAGCTGGAGTACAGAACAATGATTTCCCTGATTAGGGCTTCATTCGGACTTACTCCATACAATGTCGTTTATGCAGCTGAGAAGTCCATAAGATGGCATTCTTTTAGATAGTCTTCGTGATAATGTTGGACTAAAAAATGTAGCCTTCAGTTGGTTCGAGTCATATCTTACAGATAGGATTGAACAAACTACATTGGGTCATTTTAAATCTAAACCGCATATGGTTACCTGCGGAGTTCCCCAAGGGTCAGTGCTTGGCCCGATTTTATTTATTCTATATCTTACTCCCTTGGGCCATATTATAAATCGTTATAATATTTCTTTCCATTGTTATGCTGATGATACACAGCTTTATGTAAAAGCTGCAGCTGAAACTCCTTCAGTGCAGTCACCCCTATCAGTCCTTACCGCCTGTCTGGAGGAGATAAAGGAGTGGATGGAACAAAATTTCTTGCAACTAAATAGCTCCAAAACTGAGTTTATTATGATTGGAACATCTCACCAGATTAAATCATCGCTGATAACAAGTATTGCCTTTTCAGGCTCTAAAATTCCAGTTTCGTCTGTTGTCACTAATCTTGGTGTAAAAATGGATTCCCAACTCACTTTTGAAGCTCATATAAATCAAGTATGCAAGACTTCTTTCTACCACCTTCGTAATATCTCTAAACTTCGTCCTATCCTTTCTTTTTCCGATGCTGAAAGATTGATTCATGCCTTTGTCTCCTCCAGGCTGGATTATTGCAACGCACTTCTCATTGGGATTCCGAGAAAGAGCATGCAGAGGTTGCAATACGTTCAAAACTCTGCAGCGAGGATCCTAATGAGAGTGCGGAAGCATGAGCATATCACTCCAATTTTAAAATCTCTTCATTGGCTGCCGGTCTCTACAAGGATTGAGTATAAGGTCTCTCTTCTTGTGCATCAATGCATACATGGACAAGCTCCACCTTATCTTAAGGAACTTCTTAGATTGCAAAATCTACCGCGTTCCCTTCGCTCAACTAATTTGAATTGTTTAGAGGTTCCAAAAACTAGGTTGAAAACCATGGGAGATAGGGCTTTTTGTGCTGCTGCCCCACGTCTGTGGAATGCTTTGCCTGATAGTCTGAGGGTTTCTCAGTCTACTGAAAATTTTAAAAAGGGGTTGAAGACTTTTCTTTTTAGCAAATGTTTTGTAAATTAAGCGGTTTGTTTGTTTTTATTGTAATTATGTAGCACTTTGAGGTCTTTTGATGGAAAGTGCATTATAAATAAAATTTATTATTATTATTATTATTAAGATGACCATACACAGTTTGACAGACTGCCAAAACCCATGCTGAAAGACCAAACTTCATTTTGAGTTGGAAGGATTTTAGGACACTTTCGAGAAAGGATAACAGGCGCTGGATACTCACAGAGCCCTCGATAGCGAGACAGCTGCTGATAGGTCTGTTTCATGCGTTCTATGTTCAATCTGCTGGCTTCAGCATGGTTGACAACGGGTTTGGGGTAATCGACACCCACAATGCACTTGGCTTCCTTCTGCACAGATTCCGGGGCGTTCCATGGCTCATATATGTAACGGGAAGGATAGCCTTTGACCACCGGCAGGTACCGTCTACAAGACAAAAAGAGGTAAACCATTTAAGAAATGTACCCAAACAAACATACAGATATACACACACACACACACACACACACATACATATATCTCTCAATCACACAAAAAAACATTACCCATTACCTTCTGTATTTATAAAATGTCAATATATTGAGTGAGTGACTTGTATAGCGCTACCTATGCGAACTGAATCGCCTCAGGGCGCTTTCTTGCCACCAGAGTCAATCTGCGGCTTTTTTTTTTTTGGCGTGGTCCTTTACCCCGTAAGGTCCTGACATGCTTACAAACACATACAACATTGACATACACATACACATATTAAGGCCAAGATATTCATAGACTTAACACAGCCAACCATGTGGGACTACAGGTCCCGATAGCCAAAAGGCATGACCCCCCAGGAGCAGAGTTGGAGTGTCAAGGTTGTCCACTAACAGATCACACAGATGCATTAACAAAGGTCCCCCGCATCAGAGCATATTACAATCTAATGTCCCCATCATAGTCATCATTCAAGCCCAAAATTAACAAACACTGAGAGGTATGGGCAGACAGCTGACACAGTCTGCAGGATCCTGGCATTGCTCCCACAATCTGCTGATCACAGGTGCAATGCTTTACAGGTTGCAGAGAAAAAAAATAATAAATGCACGTTTTTTTTGTTTTGTTTTTTTACCTGCAATAAGATATGCATTTATTTTTTACAAAAGGCGAACTTGGCCTTTAACTTGATATTCGTCTCCTGCAGTCCCCTGTACAGCAGAGCTCGGACTGGGAGAGGGAGATGCAGCTCAGGGAGCCAGTTAGTTGTGCTGCAGTGTTCAATGCTAAGAGGTGACATGCTAATAGGAGGCAGAGCGAAAGAGATGGGCTCATCAGTATGCAGCTTCTCCTTTCACGGTCAAGTCATGGTTTGGAGGGGAGACAAAACCTCAAAGTTTTATTTAAAGTTGTGGTAAAGTCAAAGAAAGAGCACTGCCAGATTAATCTGTTTTACTAAGCCATACTACACAGCGTAAATGTTTGTATAAGAATTATGCCTCTAAAATACCTTATTGCAGATCGTTTTTGTTCGGTCACATGACCCCTGGCTGCTTTCCTTCCCCAATCTAAGGGCGACAGCAGGAGGGGCTGAGTACCCCCTCTGACGTCAGCTGGGAGGTCACGTGACCGCTGTGATGTCTGCTCTGCCCCTCCCGCTGTAGCACTTACGTTGGGGGAGGAGATCAGCCGGAGGTCATGTGACCGAACAGAAATGATCTGCAAAAAAGGTATTTAGAAGCATAATTTTATACAAACATCTACACTGTGTAATATGGCTTGGTAAAACAGAGGGACTTGCAGTAACCCTTCTATTACTTTACTGCTAGCTACGAATAGCACCAGGAGGGGAGGTGCAGGGCAAGTTTGGAGACCGTTCACATACAGGAGCTAACAGGCCAGGAGGGAGGGGAAGAGAGGAGAACAGCAGGAAGGTGGAGGCACATAAACTGACCACGGTGTTATGGAGCAGCAGCCATGATTACCGTGGTCAGTTTACATAGGGGGACATAGGAACAGGTTGGATCAACCAAGTTTTTTACAGCATAGAAAGTAACAGATAAGACAGAACAAGCACTGTGCTGTTTAACCTGCTATAACAGAAACAGGATATTTTTTTTTCTTAGGGTTACAACCTCTAACTGCAATATAGAAAAAGAGGAATTTTAACTTGCCTATAAATTCCATATCTTGGCGTACAGTAGAGTACACCGACAAAATATTGACATCAGAACTTGGGATACAGTCTTGTACCTTCAGGTGATTGGACACTGGCAACCTTCCAAGGACAGGCCCCCTGGACACCTCCCCTACAACCCTACCCCACTCCGTGGCTCCTCAATTTTATAGCAAGCAATGTCGCGTAACCAAGGAATGGAGGAGAGGATGTCCCGTAACGTTCTCCAAGATATGGCATTTACAGGCAAGTCAAAATGTCTCTCATCTTAAATCAAAGTACAGGACACAGACAAAGTATTCATACACTCTGGGATCTCCCCAAGCAATGAACAAGAAGGATGGGCAACAACTGGGCAAACAGAACTGTGCCAGCAGGCCCAATAACAAGGATAAACAATACTCATCTTCAGAGTGCCGCTGGAAGATCCTTGCAGCCAAAGGATGCATCTGCAGAAGAATGGATATCTGACTGGTAGAACTTGGAAAAAAGTATGAACAGAGGACCAAGTACACAACACAATGTGTCCTTGAGTGTAAGTTTGAGCAATCAAATTTCTCATCCATCTTGCAATGGTGGACTTGGAAGCAGGGGTGACCCTTGCGAGGTCCTGAGGACAGGACAAACAGGGAATTAGTCTGCTTGCTTAAAGCTGTAGCTTTGAGGTGACTATTGGCTTTAACAATGCCCAGACAACGAAGAGAGGTTTCCTTTGAATGTTGTGGAGCAGAGATAGTAGGACTATGACCTTGTTAGGTGCAAGACTGATGTCACTTTGAGAAGAAAGGATGGTCTTGGGTGTTAGGCAACCTTGTATTTGTAAACGGATGAGGAACGGCTCCTTACAGGAGAGCCACCAACTCAAAGACATGTCTGACAGCAACCAAAAAGGCTATTCTGCAGGTAACGTCATCTAAGGGAATATCTAAGGGGAGTCTCTGCAAGTCACAGAGAATTCCAGGAACTATGACATCACCCATCAGCTTCCATTGTCTCCCCTGCAGCAGTCACTCCATGACACAGGAAAGCAAAATCTTCTGCATCACGTGATCAGAACAGGGTGGATTAGAAAGGTATTTACACAGGTTTTTTTTTTTTTACAGCACTATTGGAAGCTGAAGATGGTTGGGGAGCAATGGTTTTAAATATTGTTATATGTAGCCTTTGCTTCCACTTCAAGACCTGATTTTAGGAAGGCCGGAAATTGAGGCACAGTGTAATCTCTGGGGCTAAAGCATCTGTGTTCACACCATTCAAAGAAGGATTTCGGGATATGATAGTAGATCAACTTGGAAGCAGCTTTTCTTGCTTTTAGCAAGGTAGGAATATCAAACTCAGCCACCCCTCTGTTTACTAAGACCTGGGCTTTAACAGCTGTTCTGTTAAAGACAGTTACCATGCAGCAGGTTGGATAAGAAGGCCTTAAGATAGCAGATCTTGTCTGTTGGGAAGAGGTCAAGGATTGTCTGCTAGAAGTCTAAATATGTCTGTGTACCAGGTTCTTCTGGGCTGATTCTATGCAACAAGAATCCCCATTTTCCGCCAACAAACTTGCACTGGAGAGAAGGCCTGATCACCACAGGTCTGGGACCCAGAGAAAGGCCAAGCACCAGACGTCCTCCACTTCTGAGTGAGGGTGCCCCTTCATTGGGAAGAGGGCTTCAGGGAAGACTTTCTGGGCTTGTGGCCCAAGTCTTGTGACAAAAGGGAAGGGCTAAACTTCGGGTTGGAAGTTGAAGTCTGCATAAATCAGTTAGGTGCTCTGAGGTTTGAGAAGGTAGAGAGGATTTTGGGATCTTTCGCTGAGAGGGTAAAACCTTCCCTCTGGTGACATCTTTGATGAATTGGTCAAGTGCCTCTCCTTTTAACAGACAGCTTCAGCTGTCCAGACTTTTTGCCACAAGATTCTGTGCATGTGAATGGAAATTAGAGCCTTTCTGGAAATTGGTCTCAGGACAGGTTTGGGGCATCCACACAAAAGAGCAGAGCAGAAGGGAATTCCTCTTTTAATGCACAATCCTGGAAAACAAGGTTATTCATTGCCCCAGTTAGCTGCAGTTTGACATACTGAAATTGCAGCATTCGCTGGTTGTCATTCTGGACCTGCAAAAGTAAAGAGAGTCTTTAAGAGCATCTCAAACTTTCTATCTGCAGAATCTTTGCAGCATAAAGGGTGGGAGGAAGCACCTGAGCCCTTTATAAATGGGAAGGAATTGCCAGCAAAATGTGCTACCTGTGGTGTGATGTACAGTGGTGTGAAAAAGTGTTTGCCCCCTTCCTCATTTCCTGTTCCTTTGCATGTTTGTCACACTTAAGTGTTTCGGAACATCAAACCAATTTAAACAATAGTCAAGGACAACACAAGTAAACACAAAATGAAATTTGTAAATGAAGGTGTTTATTATTAAAGGTGAAAAAAAATCCAAACCATCATGGCCCTGTGTGAAAAAGTGATTGCCCCCTAAACCTAATAACTGGTTGGGCCACCCTTAGCAGCAACAACTGCAACCAAGCGTTTGCGATAACGTGCAATGAGGCTTTTACAGCGTCCTGGAGGAATTTTGGCCCACTCATCTTTGCAGAATTGTCCTAATTCAGTTACATTAGAGGGTTTTCGAGCATGAACGGCCTTTTTAAGGTCATACCACAACATCTCAATAGGATTCAGGTCAAGACTTTGGCTAGGCCACTCCAAAGTCTTCATTTTGTTTTTCTTCAGCCATTCGGTGGTGGACTTGCTGGTGTGTTTAGGATCATTGTCCTGCTGCAGAACCCAAGTTCGTTTCAGCTTGAGTACACGAACAGATGGTCGGACATTCTCCTTCAGGATCTCTTGATAGACAGCAGAATTCATAGTTCCTTTTATCACAGCAAGTCTTCCAGGTCCTGAAGCAGCAAAACAGCCCCAGACCATCACACTACCACCACCATATTTTACTGTTGGTATAATGTTCTTTTTCTGAAATGCAGTGTTCCTTCTACGCCAGATATACTTGGACACACACCTTCCAAAGAGTTCCACTTTTGTCTCATCGGTCCACAGAATGTTGTCCCAAAAGTCTTGGGGATCATCAAGATGTGTTGTGGAGAAATTGAGACGAGCTTTGATGTTCTTTTTGCTCAGCAGTGGTTTTCTCCTTGGAACTCTGCCATGCAGGCCATTTTTGCCCAGTCTTTTCCTGATGGTGGAGGCATGAACGCTGACCTTAACTGAGGCAAGTGAGGCCTGCAGTTCCTTGGACGTTGTTGTGGGGTCTTTTGTGACCTCTTGGATGAGTCGTCGCTGCGCTCTTGGGGTAATTTTGGGCGGCCGGACACTCCTGGGAAGGTTCACCACTGTTCCATGTCTTCGCCATTTGTGGATAATGGCTCTCACTGTGGTTCGCTGGATTCCCAAAGCTTTGAAAATGGCTTTATAACCCTTTCCAGACTGATAGATCTCAATTACTTTCTTTCTCAATTGTTCCTGAATTTCTTTGGGTCTCGGCATGATGTGTAGCTTTTAAGGATCTTCTGGTGGACCTTACTGTGTCAAGCAGCTCCTATTTAAGTGATGCCTTGATTGTAAACAGGTGTGGCAATAATCAGGCCTGGGTGTGGCTAGAGAAATTGAACTCAGGTGTGGACAACCACAGTTATAGTATGTTTTAACAAGGGGGCAATCACTTTTTCACACAGGGCCATGATGGTTTGGATTTTTTTTCACCTTTAATAATAAACACCTTCATTTACAAATTGCATTTTGTGTTTACTTGTGTTGTCCTTGACTATTGTTTAAATTGGTTTGATGTTCCGAAACACTTAAGTGTGACAAACATGCAAAGGAACAGGAAATGAGGAAGGGGGCAAACACTTTTTCACACCACTGTACACCTGATCATCATCCGGAGACCCCGCTCTGAGTGGTTGCATTTTAGCGCTAAATTGGAATTAAAAGACAGTAAGGTGGGTTTTTTTTTATAAGAATTTGAAGATAAAACTATAAAGAATTTGTTTAGGCTAAGAAGGGGTAGAGCTATTTGTATGAGGGAGGGGCCAACCAGGAGACATGTCCTCAAAAGCTTGCCAGTGTCCAATTACCTGAAGGTACGAGCCTATAGCTCATGGGGTATGAATACTTTTCTATGTCTTGTACTGCAAGATAAAGATAGAACAGTGCTGTATGGTAAGGCTGGGTAAATTCCAAGACTGGATGGACAAACACAAATCCTTTGGCTGGTAAAACAGCTTCCTTATATGTATTATGCTATTGTACAGTGAGGGAAAAAAAGTATTCGATCCCCTGCTGATTTTGTACATTTGCCCACTGACAAAGAAATGATCAGTCTATAATTTTAATGGTAGGTTTATTTTAACAGTGAGAGACAGGACGAAAATATCCAGAAAAACACAGTTCAAAAAAGTTATACATTGATTTGCATTTTAATGAGTGAAATAAGTATTTGATCCCCTATCAGCAAGATTTATGGCTCCCTGGTGTCTTCTATACAGGTAATGAGCTGAGATTAGGATCACTCTCTTAACCACTTGAGATCCGCGCTATAGCAAAATGACGACTACAGCGTGGATCTCCTTTTCCGGGACAACGTCAATAGACGTAGTCCCGTGTACGAGCGGCCTGCGCGCCCCCTGAGGGGCGCACGCGGCGCGCTCTGTGATCGGCGAGTCCATGAGACTCGCCTGATCACCGATCCGTGCAAGGGGTCGATCCAGACCCCTTATCACGTGATCAGCTGTCAGTCAATGACAGCTGATCATGTGATATAACGGAGCCGGTAATCGGCTATTATTCCTCCTCGCGCTGACAGCGAGGAGAAAAAAAAAAAAGCCGATCATCGGCGGCCGTGATCGGAACATCAGTCCCGATCACGGCCAGCCCTGCTAGCGCCCACCTGCCCCCTGCCAGTGCCCACCTGCCCCCTGCAGTGCCACACTTATTAAAAGTGCCCCCCATCAGTGCCACCCAGCAGTGCCCACAGTGCCACCCAGCAGTGCCACCCACAATCTGCCTCAAAGGTGCTGCACCCCAGTGCCACATATCCGTGCCCATCAGTGTCATCTACCAGTGCCCAGCAGTGCCACCTATCAGAGCCACCTATCAGTGCCACCTATCAGTGCCCATCAGTCCCATCTATCAGTGGTACCTACCAGTGCCCATCCGTGCCACCCATCCGTGCCATCTTATCTGTGCCCATCTTTGCCGCCTTATCTGTGCCTATCAGTGCCCACCAATGCAGCCCATCAGTGCCCACCAGTGCAGCCCATCAGTGCCCACCAGTGCAGCCCATCAGTGCCCACCAGTGCAGCCCATCAGTGCCCACCAGTGCAGCCCATCAGTGCCCACCAGTGCAACCTATCAGTGCCGCCTAATCAGCGCACTTCAATGAAGGAGAAAAATGATCCGTTTGCAAAATTTTATAAACAAAACTATTAAAACATGATTTTTTTTTTTTTGCATCTTTTTTTGTTTGTTTAGCAAAAAATAAAACTCCCAGCTGTAACTAAATACCACCAAAAGAAAGCTCTATTTGTGGGAAAAAAATGATAAAAATTTAATTTGGGTACAGTGTTGTATGCCCGCGCAATTGTCATTCAAAGTGCATCAGCGCTGAAAGCTGAAAATTGGTCTGGGACTGAGGGGGGTTTAAGTGCCCAGTAAGCAAGTGGTTAAAGGGGGGTGCTCCTAATATCAGCTTGTTACCTGTATAAAGGTCACCTGTCCACAGAAGCAATCAGATTCCAATCTCTCCACCATGGCCAAGACCAAAGAGCTGTCCAAGGATGTCTAGGACAAGATTGTAGACCTACACAAGGTTGGAAGGGACTACAAGACCATCGCCAAGCAGCTTGGTGAGAGGGTGACAGTGTACAGGCCCGTCGGAATTTTGCTAATGAACATCTGAATAATTCAGAGGAGAACTGGGTGAAAGTGTTGAGGTCAGATGAGACCAAAATTGAGTTCTTTGGCATCAAATCAACTCGCCGTGTTTGGAGGAGGAGGAATGCTGCCTATGACCCCAAGAACACCATCCCCACCGTCAAACATGGAGGTGGAAACATTATGCTTTGGGGTTGTTTTTCTGCTAAGGGGACAGGACAACTTCACTGCATCAAAGGGACAATGGACGGGGCCCTGTACCGCCAAATCTTGGGGGAGAACCTCCTTCCCTCAGCCAGGGCATTGAAAATGGGTCATGGACGGGTATTCCAGTATGACGACAATGACCCAAAACACACGGCCAAGGCAACAAAATAATGGCTCAAGAAGAAGCACATTAAGGTCCTGGAGTGGCTCAGCCATTCTCCAGACCTTAATCCCATAGAAAATATATGGAGGGAGCTGAAGGTTCGCGTTACCAAACATCAGCCTCAAAACCTTAATGACTTGGAGGGGATCTACAAATAGCAGTGGGACAAAATCCCTCCTGAGATGTGTGCAAACCTGGTGGCCAACTACAAGAAATGTCTGACCTCTGATTGCCAACAAGAGTTGTGCCACCAAGTACTAAGTCATGTTTTGCGAAGGGGTCAAATACTTATTTTACTCATTAACCACTTCAGGACCGCCGTATTGCCATTGTACGTCAGCACAATGGCACAGGCAGGCACAATCACGTACATCTACGTGATTGCCTTCCAGCGGGTGGGGGGTCCGATCGGACCCCCTCCCGCTGTTTACGGCGGTCCGATTCGGTCCAGGAGCGCTCCGTGATGAGGGGATGGCCGTTGGTTTTCGGCCACCCCCTCTGGATCGCTCCTGGCCAATGAGAAGCTTCCTCCCCTGTGTATTGTTTACACAGGAAGGAGGAAGTGATGTCATTCTCCTCGGGGCGGTCTTTTTGACCGGACTACGAGGAGAAGACTAAAAGTAAGTGTGCACCAACACTACACTGACATGTAGGTACACACAGGCACACAAACCCCCCCCCCGATCGCCCCCCGCCCCCCCTCCCCCCCCAGTCACAGTGTCACTGATTGCATTGATCATTTCTTTACTGATCAATGCATTCAGTGTCAGTTGTGACAGTAAAAACTGTCAGGACAGTTAGTGTTAGGTCCAGGGTAGCCCCCTATCACCCCCCAATAAAGATTTAACCCCCTGATTGCCCCTAGAGTTAACCCTTTCACCCCCTTTTGCCAGTGTCACTAAGCGATCATTTTTCTGATCGCTGCATGTGTCGCTAGGTAGCTAGTTATTTTTTTAGGTTCACCGCCAGGTTTTTATAGCGCTAGGTACCCCGATATACTACCCAATAATGGTTTTAACCCCCTGATTGCCGCTAGTTAACCCTTTCACCCCCTTTTGCCAGTGTCACTAAGCGATCATTTTTCTGATCGCTGCATGTGTCGCTAGGTAGCTAGTTATTTTTTTAGGTTCACCGCCAGGTTTTTATATCGCTAGGTACCCCGATATACTACCCAATAATGGTTTTAACCCCCTGATTGCCGCTAGTTAACCCTTTCACCCCCTTTTGCCAGTGTCACTAAGCGATCGTTTTTCTGATCGCTGCATTAGTGTCGCTACAGTCGCTAGGTAGCTAGTTATTTTTTTAGGTTCACCGCCAGGTTTTTATAGCGCTAGGTACCCCGATATACTACCCAATAATGGTTTTAACCCCCTGATTTCCGCTAGTTAACCCTTTCACCCCCTTTTGCCAGTGTCACTAAGCGATAATTTTTCTGAGCGCTGCATCAGTGTCGCTAGTGTCGCTAGGTAGCTAGTTATTTTTTTAGGTTCACCGCCAGGTTTTTATAGCGCTAGGTACCCCGATATACTACCCAATAATGGTTTTAACCCCCTGATTGCTGCTAGTTAACCCTTTCACCTCCTTTCACCAGCGATCACCGTATAAGTGTCACTGGTGACGCTGGTTAGCCAGTTAGTTATTTAGGTTCCCCGTCAGGTTTTTATATAGCGCCAGGGACCCCCATATACTACCTAATAAAAATTTGAACCCCCTGATTGCCCCTAGTTAACCCTTTCACCACTGATCACCGTATAAGTGTTACGGGTGACTCTGGTTAGTTTGTTTTTTATAGCATTTTATATTCAAATCCGGAAGGCAGTGCTTGGTTTTCGGGGTCCCGTACGTGGCTAGGCTCCCAAAAAGTCCCCCACATGTGGTATCCCCGTACTCGGGAGAAGCAGCAGAATTTATTTTGGGGTGTAATTTGACTTCTGCCCATAGCATGTGTGAGCAATATATCATTTAGTGACAACTTTGTGCAAAAAAAAAAAAAAGTTTGTAATATTCCCGCAACTTTTGGCAAAATATAAAATATTCCATGGACTCAACATGCCTCTCAGTAAATAGCTTGGGGTGTCTACTTTCCAAAATGGGGTCATTTGGGGGGGGGGTTTGGGCTATTTTGGCATTTTATGGCCTTCGAAACTGTGATAGGTAGTGAGGAGTTAAATCAAAAATTTGCACCCTTAGAAATCCTGAAGGTGGTGATTGGTTTTCGGGGTGCCGTGCGCGACTAGACTCCCAAAAAGTCCCACACATGTGGTATCCCCGTACTCGGGAGAAGCAGCAAAATGTATTTTGGGGTGTAATTTCACATATGCCCATAGCATGTGTGAGCAATATATCATTTAGTGACAACTTGGTGCAAAAAAAAAAAAGTTTGTAATATTCCCGCAACTTGTGGCAAAATATAAAATATTCCATGGACTCAACATGCCTCTCTGTAAATAGCTTTGGGTGTCTACTTTCCAAAATGGGGTCATTTTGGGGGGGGGTTTGTGCTATTTTGGCATTTTATGGCCTTCGAAACTGTGATAGGTAGTGAGGAGTTAAATCAAAAATTTGCACCCTTAGAAATCCTGAAGGTGGTGATTGGTTTTCGGGGTGCCGTGCGCGACTAGACTCCCAAAAAGTCCCACACATGTGGTATCCCCATACTCGGGAGAAGTAGCGGAATATATTTTGGGGTGCAATTCCACATATAACCATGGCATGTGTGAGCAATATATCATTTAGTGACAACTTTTTGTAAAAAAAATTATTATTTTTTTTTTTTGTCATTATTCAATCCCTTAGGACAAAAAAAATAAATATTCAATGGGCTCAACATACCCATCAGCAATTTCCTTGGGGTGTCTACTTTCCAAAATGGGGTCATTTGGGGGGGATTTGTACTGCCCTGCCATTTTAGCACCTCAAGAAATGAGATCGGCAGTCAAATTAAAAGCTGTGTAAATTCCAGAAAATGTACTCTAGTTTGTAGACGCTATAACTTTTGCGCAAACCAAAAAATATACGCTTATTGACATTTTTTTTACTAAAGACATGTGGCTGAATAAATTTTGCCCTCAATGTATGACTAAAATTTAGTTTATTCGATTTTTCTTATAACAAAAAGAAGAAAATATCTTTTTTTTTCAAAATTTTCGCTCTTTTTCCATTTATATCGCAAAAAAAAAAAATCGCAGAGGCAATCAAATACCATCAAAAGAAAGCTCTATTTGTGGGAAGAAAAGGACGCAAATTTCGTTTGGGTGCAATATTGCATGACCGCGCAATTACCAGTTAAAGCAGCGCAGTGCGAAATTGCAAAAAGACCTCTGGTCCTTAAGGTGTTTATTGGTCCGGAGCTGAAGTGGTTAAAATGCAAATCAATTTATAACTTTTTTGAAATGCATTTTTTTGGATATTTTTGTAGTTCCGTCTCTCACCGTTTAAATAAACCTACCATTAAAATTATAGACTGATCATTTCTTTGTCAGTGGGCAAACTTACAAAATCAGCAGGAGATCAAATACTTTTTTCCCCTCGTTGTATTTAGCTGGTTACCTGGAGTTCACTTTTAACCTACCATTATGAGGATTAGTTTGGACTGCTTTTGGATTTACTTGCCAGGAATCACTTTAATTAATAAATAACAGTTTCTTTGAAGGCAAGCACAGCACTATCACATTTAACATGTGAAATACATCTGAACACTTCAAGTCCTATTATGGTGTATAGAGAGAGTGATGCCCCAGTGCAGTCATACAGGTAAGATCTCAAGGCCCCTTTCACACCGAGGCGGTTTTCAGGCGCTACAGCGCTAAAAATAGTGACTGAAAAAAACGGCCCCTTTCACTCCAGTGTGAAAGCCGGAGGGCAGTGCGCTGGCAGGACGGTGAAAAAAGTCCTGCTAGCCGCATCTTTGGAGCGGTGAAGGAGCTGTGTTATTCACCGATCCTAAACTGCTCCTACCCATTGAAATCAATGGGGCAGCGCGGCTATACCGCCGGCAATTGTTTTAACCCTTTTTCGGCTGCTAGCGGGGGTTAAAACCGGCCTGCTAGTGACTGCTAAAATGACGGTAAAGCGCCTCTAAAAATAGCGTTGCTTTACTGCCGACGCCCCAGTGTGAAAGGGGCCTAAGTGACTCCCAACAAGTGAATTCAAGTATAATGCAAGTAAAGTTCATTATTATTATGATGATGAAGGGCAAAGCTTCAAACATGACACAGTCACCTAAAACTTAGCCTTATCACTAGACATGGGTTCCAACATTTTCTGCAAAAAGGCTAAAAAAAAAAACTACATGGCAACAAAACACTAGTTTAGGTTTCATCAGAGTGACTCCCATAGAAAAATACAACATGAAGTTCTGTGGCTGAAAATGTATTGGCAGCAAATTGTTCATCTAACAGCGGCCTTAATCTGGACCCAACACGGGCCGCAATATTAGATTAGGTACTTTAAGCTATTAAGTCTTACCTTATCCTCAGCGTCTGACCACAGTGTGACGTCAGCGTCCTGGAGATATCCTGGGCATACCCCATATAGCTTTTGAATACATGGAGTGTGCAACTGTGCTGCTGCATTCCTTCATGAGAGCTTGGGATTTTAACATTCTCCAGGATTTCAACAGAAGCAGCGCGACATCACCCCATGCAGGGGTAAAAGGAATATTTACCTACTTCCTTTTCATACAGTTTTTTTATTTTTTATTGTAAAGCTGAAATATATGATGGCAGAGGGGGTTTATGTATCCCTAATCTAAACCCCAAGACCTTTTCTATCTGTATTCTATTCTATTGGTCCTGCACAGAACACACAGTACTAAAGTAAACTTCCTTGTAAAAACAGAGGAGCTACAGGATCTCACAAAAGGAAGTACACCCCTCACATGTTTGTAAATATTTTCTTCTATCATTCCATGTGACAACACTGCAGAAATGACACTTTGCTACAATGTAAAGTAGTGAGTGTACAGCTTGTATAACAGTGTGAAAGTGAGTACACCCCTAAGTGAATATGTCCAAATTGGGCCAAAAGTATCAATATTTTGTGTGGCCACCATTATTTTCCAGCACTGCCTTAACCTCTCTTGGGCATGGAGTTCACCAGAGCTCCACAGGTTGCCACTGGAGTCCTCTTCCCCTCCTCCATGATGACATCACAGAGCTGGTGGATGTTAGAGACCTTGTGCTCCTCCAGCTTCCATTTGAGGAGGCCCCACAGATGCTCAATAAGGTTTAGGTCTGGAGACATGTTATGCCAGTCCATCACCTTTACCCTCAACTTCTTTAGCAAGGCAGTGGTCGTAATCATGTTGGAATACTGCCCTGTGGCCCAGTCTCGGAAGGGAGGGGATCATGGTCTGCTTCAGTATGTCACAGTACATGTTGTTATTTATGGTTCCCTCAATGAACTGTAGCTCCCCATTGCCGGAAGCACTCATGCAGCCCCAGATCATGACATTCCGACCACCATGCTTGACTGTAGGCAACACACACTTGTCTTTGTACTCCTCACTTGGTTACCGCCACACCTTGACACCATCTGAACCAAATAAGTTTATCTTGGTCTCATCAGACCACAGGATATGGTTCCAGTAATCCATGTCCTTAGTCTGCTTGTCTTCAGCAAACTGTTTGCGGGCTTTCTTGTGCATCATCTTTAGAAGAGGTTTCCTTCTGGGATGAAAGCAATGCAGACCAATTTGATGCAGTGTGCGGCGTATGGTCTGAGCACTGACAGGCTGACCCCCCAACCCTTCAACCTCTGCAGCAATGCTGGCAGCACTCATACGTCTAATTTCCAAAAACAACCTCTGGATATGACACTGAGCAAGAGCACTCAACTTTTTTGGTTGACCATGGCGAGGCCTGCTCTGAGTGGAACCTGTCCTATTAAACCGCTGTATGGTCTTGCCCACCATATTGCAGCTCAGTTTCAGGGTCTTGACAATCTTCTTATAGCCTAGGCCATCTTTATGTAGAGCAACAATTCTTTTTTTTTAGATCCTCAGAGAGTTCTTTGCCATGAGGTGCCATGTTGAACTTCCAGTGACCAGTATGAGCGAGTGAGAGCGGTAACACCAAGTTTAACACACCTGCTCCCCATTTACAACTGAGACCTTGTAACGCTAATGAATCACATGACACCGGGGTGGGAAAATGGCTAATTGGGCCCAATTTGGACATTTTCACTTAGGGGTGTACTCACTTGTGTTGCCAGTGGTTTAGACATTAATGGCTGTGTGTTGAGTTGTTTTGAGGGGACAGCAAATTTACACTGTTATGCAAGCTGTACACTCACTACTTTACATTGTAGACAAGTGTCATTTCTTCAGTGTTGTCACATGAAAATATAGAATAAAATATTTACAAACATGTGAGGGGTGTACTTACTTCTGTGAGATACTGTATATATGGGCCGACACTGGTAAGTAATATAAGAGATCTGAATAAAGCTTGGGCACAGCTCACTAATGCATGCTGAAATCTCATTGTTCAAGTACCGTTCCCTTTTCGGATTAGAGATGGGAAAGGTACCAGCATGGCATGCACACCACACCTATTCGTGTGAAGTCTCAATAGTGTGTGACAACTAAAGACTTATTGATCTGATCTATCATGCTCTGTAAATTATCTGTCTGATATGACCACCTTAGGAGGTCCAAAGCAGGAAAAAAAGGAACGTAGACTCAAAACAATTACAGCAAGAATGCCAATGTGCTCAAATGATGTCATACTAAACCTCCAACAACATAATTCCCCTTTATCATATGATATGGAAGGGGGGGGGGTGTACAAACAAGTGGACATGCAGTACAGATTTAGGCCGCGTACCCACGCGGGGACTGTTCGCTCAACTTTGTCCGTCAAAGAGTTTCAGCGGACAGTCCGCTCAAAATTAGCATGGACGGACTTGCCCACACACGACGAACGAACAGTCCGCTGAAACCGTGCGCGATGACGTGAACGGCACGTACGACGGGACTAGAAAACAACGTCCTATACACTGCAATACAACTTTCGGCGTGTAAATTCTTTCTGAGCATGCGCGGAACTTAGTTTGACGAACAAGCCTACACACGAGGGGACTGTCCGCTCAAACAAAGTTTCAGCGGACAGTTTTTCGGAAATTCCGAAAAACTTTGTTCAGCAGACTGTTCGCTGAAACTGTCCGCTGAAAGCCCACACACGAGCGGACTGTCCGCCGAAACACTGTTCAGCGGACAAAGTTGAGCGAACAGTCCCCGCGTGTGTACGCGGCCTCAGGTCTGCTTCAATGTGACCCCAACTGCTAAATGCATACCTTAATCTGAACTTTAATACCATCATGGTTATAAACTCATTTTGTACAAACTGGATACACACTTCAAAATTCGCCAACTTTGTGTATCATCACAGCGCCACACACAACCCTACCCCAGCCGCTACTTAAATATATGAGTACATAAACCAGAAGGTGAATAAAGAAATATATATAAATTACGACATAAACCACCTTGTAGCGCTCGACTTATAAAAAAAATATATGCAACAAAAATTTTTTATCATTGATTGCAATACTGTGTTTTCCCAAAATCTATATAAATTCGCATATGCAAAATCACTTATAATCAAAAAGCGATAAAATACAATACAGATGTGAAATAAAATAGTCCATAAGAAAAAAATCTAAAATGAAAAAAAACTTTTCCTTGTGTGAAAAATCAGTGTCCATATAATGAAAGCCTTCACCACACCCTTGGTGTTCGTGACCCCCCTCGTTGGAGCACTCACCAGCTGCAGCGCTCATCACTCTCGTGTTGAGCTAGATAAGTGTTTAAGATCTTTTTAATGATGTCAGTAGATGTTCGGCAATCACTTGCAGTATAATTCCCTTAAGGTATCACTGGAATTCCCCCTAAAAATACCTCAGAGAGAAAGAAAGACTTTCCATAGTGTAACACTGTAAAAATATTTTAATCTCGATGCACTCACATGAACATAACTTGAATGAAAGCACTTACAAATCACTTCACTCCTCAGCAACAGCTCCCTTGTCTCCAAGGCATTGGTGGTCACACTAGATACTGGCAGGATTAGCGGCACAAATACTGTCTCTAACTCTTATTTACTGCTGTTTGGTACCTGACAGCGAAGCATAGAGTTTGAATCCAGCGCCACAATCTTCCAGTCCTCTCTCCTGTGTCACCTCCTCCCTCCGCCTCAGCTGTAATCCTTAGTATGTCAAAAGATAGTTGCCAGATAGCCACGCCCCCGACATGTTTCGTCACAAGACTTCCTCATGGGATCCCTATCGCTTTTTGATTATAAGTGACTTTGCATATGCGAATTTATATCGATTTTGGGAAAACACAGTATTGCAATCAATGAAAAAATTTTGTTGCATATATTTTTTTATAAGTCGAGCGCTACAAGGTGGTTTATGTGGTAATTTATATATTTTTCTTTATTCACCTTCTGGTTTATATAAACTCATTTTATTTTCACTGGGATAGACGCCATCATGGTGGTACTGATGTCAAAAAATGTTGCGCAATAAAATTCTGTTGCCCATTTACCATGTGTCAAATATAGGCACCGAAAAACCTACTCCAAAATGAAGCAATACACTCCCCTGAAAACATAAGCACAATAATTTAGTCCTTACAAATATTTGTGTCACCACACACCTGACATAGTCCCCGCTGGGATCCGTCCGTCTTCCGAAGCCCACAGGGCAGTAACAGTGGAAGAACTGCTGGAAGAATGCGCTGCACGACAGCCACATCCAACTTCCTGCGTTTACGCTGAAATCCGCGTCCAGCAGAAGTTCATCAAACACCTGCAGACAGAGACACAGACTAATGAACAGAATTATAGAGGAATTGGCAGTCAGCAGCTCGGTCTAAACACTGACCCTCCCTGCATAATGCTGCAGTTTGGCAAATCACAGGCATCCTAGGAGTCAATAATCCAAAGGATTGCAAAAGAAAGGCAATGCTTTTCATCTCTCAGTACCTTCTATTATTACTAATTAAAGTGTTACTAAACCCACAACAGTAAAAGCTGTCTGTATTAGGGGTGGATCCAGAGTCTAGTCTTGGGAGGGGCACTGCCAGAAAATAAAAAAAATTGAGGGGAATTTATCGGGGAAATGGCTGGTATTGGTGCGTCAATCATCCTGGCACCATGGTTGTTATGGTGTCAGGATGATTTAAGTGCATTTGTTCTTATATTACATTGTTAAATAAAATGAAATAGTTAAACTCACAATATTGCAGAATCAGTGGGAGCCCTGAGTGTGTCACTAGCCACCGTCGCCTGCCACAAGTTATGGATAGTCACAAGTTGTAAATTTGTCACTTGCCACAAGTTGCAGATTGTCACTTGCCACAAGTTGCAGATTGTCACTTGCCACAAGTTGCAGATTAGGGGTGCAATGGATCAAAAAACTAACGGATTGGATCATTCCTTGGATCAGAGTCACGGATCGGATCATTTTTAGGATCAGCAAATAATAATTGAATTTGCAAAAACCTGTGAAAATAACACCATCATATAGTCCCCACTGTAATATCCACGTCATCTCCCCCACTGTAATATTGGTTGATTATGGCTGGGTATGGCAGAGTATTGGTAGAATATTGGCTGGGTATGGTAGAGTATTGGCAGAGTATTGGCACACAGCGCTGCTGCCATCCAATCTCTCCCCTCCACTGTAAAGATCAGTACAGAGAGGGGAGAGAGGGGAGAGAGGAACCAGCGTCATGACATGATTTGACGGAGCAATCACATTGTAAACGGTTGCCGGGTGTACAAAGATGGCCGCCTCTCTGGAGCTAGGCCGAAGCCGCATCCTTTCCTAAGGCTGAGGCCACGGAGCACTCCGCGGATCACAGCGTGTGCTGATCCGAACAGGGTGACCCGTTCGGATCACAGATCGGTGACGATCCCTTGCATCCCTATTGCAGAATGTCACTTGCCACGTCACCTGCCAGAGGTTGCGGATTGTCACTTGCCACAAGTTGTGGATTGTCACTTGCCACTTCAACTACCACACGTTGAGGATTGTCATTTGCCACACAGTGTGGACTGTCACTTCCCGTGTCCCAGACTGAAGTCAGGCAGCAGAGAGATGATGTAATCTCTCTGCTGCCAGCGAGGGAGGACCTGCAGGGATGCAGGGCGGTGAGAGATATCATCTCTCTGCTTCCCCCGCCCGCCGATTGGCCAGCCGCCCACTCACCTGCCCACTGGCCCGCCCTTCGAGGCGCCCGCTCACTCACCCGCAACAAAATTTCTCATCAATTGCCCTGTTGCGCCCCCCCCCCCCCCGGTCTATATAAAGCATTCTTGTTAGACTCACCAGTGGAACTTAAGGGGTTGATCCTCTGCATTGTGTAAAAAAGGCTGTTCTATCCTGTATGCACAGATCCTCCCCCTCCTGCACTGTCTATCTACGAACAAACAGCTAAAGCAGGCAGAGTAGCCAACCTGCACATGCTCAGTTGTGTCTTATGCTGGAGAGAATAATTACTTATTCTCTGCGCTAGCCAGGTCACATGATTTTGGCATCACACATGCGGGTGTGTATACAGGCTGTAGTGGAAATCTCCTCCTTCCTGAATTCTCAGCACTGGAGAAACTGTGCAGTTTATCACTGACCGTGGTATACAGATCAGCCAAAAAGGTATATATAGTGGCAGTATTTTAAATTTAAAAAGAAGATTTATAAGCTGTGGGCACAGTGGGGGGGGGGGTGAATTATTTTCATATTACTGGATTTAGTAACACTTTATTTAACAAAGAGATAAAAAAGACAAAACAAATGCAAGGCATGTCAAGATTCCTAATCCTTTTTCAAAGTATAAAGTGTATATAAACAAACACTAAGAAGGTGTGTGTGTGCATTATATATTCTTTAGTCCCTACACACTTGCAGTCATAGAGTGACAATGCAGCTCCTCCATAAATATATCATTTTAGCAACTAAGTGTTGTCACCGGGTTTCAGAAGTGTGCTGCTGGCAGATCTCCACATAAAAACAAAGGGGGAAGAAAAGTTTGAAAAAGAAAAAGCAAGGACTGGTAGGCTGCAATATATTACATTTTTGCTCTTGGGTTTAAATGTGATAAGTACAGCTTTTGAAACACATAAAAATAAATAATAATTATAAATGCACTTTTGCAGGTACAAAATGCATTTATTATTATTATTTTTTTTTTCTAAGGAGCTTGCACAGAATGGCACCCACAATCAGCTGACTGTCAGCATAGCAGTCTGCCCATACCTTCCATAAGGGCAGGCAGTTATCCGAGAGCAGAAAGATCAATGGACTACGAAAGTGCTCACCAGCACCCTCTCAGTTCAAGTGACATTCCTCCCTTTCCTGAAACTAAAATTCCACTGTCACTAACTACAAGCAGGCCGGCACCTGTAATGTCTCTTCTGCGATAATATACACCTACCTGCCTGCTTATGGTCTTCTCCTTCATGTAAACTGAGCTGTCCAAGCTCAGTTCAAGCCATGCACAGGAATTCCATCATCCCGTGCCGGCCAATGAAGACCAGAGCTGGCGAGGCACAGGGACTGTTGAAGGAAAAGTTAGTTTATAGCTGCGCTTCAAGCTTTTGCCTGGGTCTAACCAGATAGGTCGGCTTATTTCAGAGATCAGGTGAGGTCGGACAGTTTCCACCATGTTAAATATCAGACAATAATGCACATGGCTTCAGATGATCTCTCAGACACTGACGAATTCTGAGGATTTGGACCCAGGCAAGCCCAGTTTTGACTGGTGCTCCAAGTTGCTGATTATTATTCTAAAAACCGCATCTATCTCACCTTAACCCCGCACTCCCAGCTATTCCACAGGTCACCTCGGGTCAAGAAACAGGCAACGGCATGCCTCGCCAGGTGGTGTATCCAGCCCTCCTGCCTCAACTGTGTCATGATGGCATCAATCCAGGGGAAGCCAGTCTTTCCTTCTGTCCACTTTGCCAGTGCCTCAGGGTTCTTGTCCCATGGGATCTGTACACAGATTGGATTCCCTTCCATTTGGTCGAACTTGGGGTTGTTGGTAGCTGCCGTATAGAAAAATTCTCTCCATAAGAGCTGACCAAAGAGGGAGAGAGGTGGGGGGCTATTTTTCTTCACCTGTTGTGGAAAAAAAAAAAAACACACCATATGAGTTTCCTCCTTTGTTATTGCCACAATTTCATCCTTTTTTATTGGACTACATATCCCATGATCCCTGACCACTGTTTACAACAGTGGAAAGACAGAAGGCAGGTAAAAATGATGGCCAATAGAATAATCCTACCCACCAGACTAATTACACGGACATACTTACATGTCATGTAGAAAACTACATGAGTGTATTATAGGTTAATAGTCATTGATTTATAAGAAACTTAGAGCTATTTTACTAAACTATGATAGCTTACAGATTCTCTATATCTATCTATGATATAGAGAGAATCTGTAAGCTATCATAATTTAGTATTATACAAAATACCTCCAAGTTTCTTAGAAATCAATGACTATTAACCTATAATACGAGAGAGATTTAACCTATAATACGAGAGAGATTTAACCTATAATACGAGAGAGAGAGAGAGAGATAATTTTTAAAGCTCAACTGTCATCTCTGTCCAGCAGCGGCTCCTTCTCTGACCCGCTGTTGACTCACCGACAGTCCCATTCGCTTTAATGGGACAGCTGATGATGCGGCGGTGACACAACAAGGTGAGGGACGTGGCGGCAGCGGGTAAGTGGATGCCCATTAACAGGCGCTGCCATGATGAATATGAAATGACAGGTGCTCTTTACCTGTAAGGACTTATTCTTGCTGGTAGTTAGAATCTTTAATATTTGCAAACAAAATGAAGGTTTCCCCATTTAGAGTAATGAGCTGTCAGGTTAATAAAACGGCGATATCCGAACCGATCAATCATACAGTTTGTAGTGTACATAGATTTGCAAAACAATGCGATAAAGGAATATTCCTGAACTTTGTTTATATCTCGTGGTTACTGTGAAGTTGTGTGAATGCACCGATGCAGTGCATGATATCTCAGCTTGCAGAGCTTGGATTCATTGAAAGTTTACCAAAAATGTAAATATTGCAGAATATACAGCCTCATGCTACATAACTAAGCTACATTTCTTTTTTTTTTTTTTTTTTTTCACAATCAAAGGTTTTATTGAGAGTATAGTCGGGTTTACAATTAACATAAGATTATAAATGTCGTCAACAGTGGTATGTATACACACATTGATACAGATAGGTAGCATTTGTGTTGTAACCAAGTATCTCAATTAGAACAAAAGATAAAGTAAGATCCAATAGCTAAAGTGAAAACTAAAGATACCACTGGATAGATCGTGTATTAGAAGGAGGGTGAAAGAGGGTACAAGGTAAAGGGGGATGGAAGTCAAGGGGGGGGGGGGGGAGGGGTACCATCGCACTGGGATTCGATTCCTTAAGTTAAGTGTATATCTAATAGAGGCATATATAGCTCAATCATTCTGTTTCTCCTTTCTATTTCCTTTTCTACTGAGAATATTGGGGAAGGGTAGTTCAGCCCATAAGTAATTGGTAATCTGAAGAGAGGGAAAAAGCCAGCCAAGGTTGCCAAGTTTTGTTAAAGGAAGTTCTATTCTCTTTTTTCATTGCCACTATTTCCTCCATTTTATAAATATATTGCACTCTGTTTAACCAGTCCTAACTCCTGGGACTCTGGGGGTTTTCCAATAGATGGGTATGAGTGTTTTAGCAGCCACGAGTAGATGTCGAGAGAGTTATTTTTTGTAGCGACTCAAGGTAATTGGGACAAGATTAATCAGACACGCTGCTGCGTCTAGCTCGAGATTAGTTTCCGTTATATGTTTTATCCAGGTCCTAATTTCGTCCCAGAAGGTGCGGATGAGAGGGCATTCCCACCAGATATGTATAAAGGAGCCTACACAAGTTTTACATCTCCAGCAATCATCCGAGGTGGGGTGAGACCATCTCCCGGTCTTTTGCGGTGTCAGATACCACTGGGTGAGGACCTTATAGGAAATCTCTTGGTATTTGGAGCTTAATGAGCATTTGTGTGTCAGAATACACACCTTTTCCCATTGCTTTTCAGAAATTTTCAGTTTAAGGTCATGTTCCCACTTCTTCTTGTGTTTATTATTATCCACGTGTGGCGTACGCATTAGCCATGAGTATGCAAGGGACGTGGTGTGCGCTACCGGTGATCTTTTTAAGCAAATAGATTCCAGCTGCGTCAACGGGAGGCTAAATTTAGATTTATGCTTACTATTCACCACAAAGTCCCGTAATTGCATGTAGAACCACAGGCCAGGAAATGCCTCACCCACCTCGGAGCTAAGTGCGTCAAATGTTTTGATTTTCGAGTTTGCTATACAGTGGTGAATGAGGAGGTCATGTGGTAGTTTATGGTGCATACCCGGTGGGAAAGCAGGATTATTGGTGAGCGGTGTCAGCGGGCCCGGGACGGATGCGATCTTGTAAAGACTCGCTATTTTGTGCCAGATATTGATTGTGTTTTTAATCAGTGGGTGTCCTATCTGTTTATCTTTTTTGGAGTGTATAGACCATGGATAGTAAAGTGTTTTATGTAGGGTTAGATTGCTTTCTAATTGGACCCAGTCTTTGTTTGGGCCATGGCAGTGCCAGTCTATGAGTCTGGTGATGTGTGCAGCCTGAAAATATTTTTTGAAGTCAGGAAGACCCATGCCTCCTTCACTTTTGGGAAGCGTTAGTAGAGTGAAACTGATTCTGGGTTTTCTATCTGCCCAGAGGAAGTCTCTCTGTGCTTTAAGGAGAGTGCTAAAAAAGGTGCAACATTGCTGGAAAGAGATGGGTCTCAGGTAAGTATTGGGGGGCTGAGAGAGGCTGCTGCACACAGAAGGCTTTTTATCTTAATGCACAGAATGCATTAAGATTTAAAAAAAAAACCTTCTGCCTTTACAACCACTTTAAACCAAACTAAGTAAATTTCCTTAATAATTATACAAATTTTGAGTGGTTTGAATTATTGGACTACATCCAATTATCAGAAAGGTTCAACAAAGGAACCTGTTAAATAAGAAAGATAAAAAGATTAACCCTTTATTACAATAGGGGTGGCGAGGGAAGCAGTATTTATGCGGCTTATTATTAGAACAAAATGTATGACTCGAGGGGCAGAAATGACAGTGAAAGTGCTAGTAAAATTCGAGATCAAGAGTGGATATTGTTGCATGTGCTGAGAAATACCCATTCTAGGTTATACCGCTGACTATTCCTAAGAGGTTTTCTACACTGTAATTTTACATTGCATTTTTGATTATATATTGGTTCATGAGAGTTCTCTATTTTAAAAATAAATAAATCAGTAAAATACTTACAAAAAAAAAAAAAAAAAAAAAAAAAAAAGGCTCACAATCTCAGTCCCGCCCCTACAAAAATTAAGCAATGCCTACTAACCAGTAACTTGTACAGGTATTAATATACCGTACATTAGAGAATAGGGGCAGGGATGGCAAGCATTGCTTTTTGCACTAATTTAGTAATGCTAGCTCTCAGGAAACTCTGCTGTGTGTACACCAACTCTGATGGGGTTGGGTTGTAGAGGACTTTGTTGTCACACCGATTTTCTAAGGTGTTTAATGACAGACAATATACATATATCTGCTTTACCATACGGTGCAGCTGCAGTATCTTGTGTCTTATTGTATAATCCTATCCCCAAGGAATAAGTGCTTTGCTAGAAAATGCACAAAACATGCAACAAGCAGAATAGGAAGGAGTCCAGAATCTTTAACAAATTAAAGTGGTTACAAAGGTTCAAGGTTTTTTACCTTCTGTGCATGAAGGTAAAAAAAAAAAAACCCCTTCTGTGACTCGGCTCAGGTGCCCCCATAGCAAGCTGCTTGCTGTGGGGGCACTCAACAGGAGGGAGGGGCCAGGAACAGCAAAGAGGGACCCAACTGCACAGAGGAGGTAAGTATAACATGTTTGTTATTTAAAAAAAAAAAAAATAGGGACTTTAAAATCACTTTAAAATCACAGTAAAGCATTTGGCAATGGAAGCACTAAGTACAGAGTCCACCTCACCTACAGATTTTTTTTTACTGACTGACAAACTGTGATCAGGGAAACAATGTATTGAAGACATCATCTGACAGTTTGACTTACCTTCTGATAGAGTTCCCGTAACCGATAGTAGAAGAGTCGGCAGGAAAGACAGCCGAAGCGCAGGTAAGGGCTGAGACCCGTAGGGCTTGCCAGTAAAGAGTTGGCATTCATCCTGGGTCTTTCATAATGGGCCACCCAAGCCTGCAACAGACACAGATAATTTAAGTACTCAAACAAATAACACCAAATGACACCAGAAATGAAAGCTCCCCTATCCAGAGAGGGACACATGCCAAGTCAAAATGGATGGTAGCCAATCACCATATCACAATATTTCTATAGGAAACTTTAGCATTGAAAAAGCAACGTACCCAAACACAGAGAATACACAAACCATATGCAACAAATGGGACCCTGGCAAGAGTTGTAAGAACTAAACCCGGCACACCAGGGCTAACAACTAGGTCACCATGGACATTCAACAGTCGGCCAGCTGATGTGTGAGGGATAAAAAGCACACAAAATTCATCCTATCACACGCACCTTTCGCTCCAAGTGTCTGTCAAGGCGGGCCAAGGCTTCCGTTTCACCTCCGGGCCACACTGCTGCTCCTGGATTGTCCCGCGGGAAACCTGAGACAACATAGACAAAAGATTTATAATACTGATATTAACCTTTGTATATTTAATCGTACATTGTACGCAACAAAATAGAAAACAAAGTATTAGCAAATATATAACAATATTTAACAAAAGATTTTATTTGCAAAGTAATTCGGACAGACAAATTAGGTAAACACCGAGACGGTTACAAAATGATATATATATATCAAAATCGAATCAAATCAAAAAATATATGAAAAATCCCAACAAAGGGGTAAAAGAAGTGAATTGCAGAGCTTCCGAGTTCAACTTATCATAACTAAAGTCCATAAGTCTCTCGTTGAGAGAGCTCGGGTTTCCGGGCTGTGTCGTATGGTGAACTAAAACAGAACAACTCGGGCCATATAATTAGAATATGTAACAATATTTCTAAAGAACCTCTATCGCCATTTTCATTTCTGCTAGTGTTAGAAGGCAAAGTCTAGGTTCACACAGCGGCAGTCCCTACCACCACTCTAAAAAGCACCCAGGTGAAAGTGCGGTTGATCTGCCCATTTTTACCCCGTGTAATTAGGCCTAAAAGCATTACAAATCCAACTTTAAAGGGCACTCATGAATATTCTCATATGTTGCTTTTCTGTACTACATAGCTTTTCACATCTTAGTATGAGTAGGACGTTATATTGCTCACCATGAACCTCTGTCCAGGAGTTGTGATTGCTGGCTGTGCAGTAGGAAAAAATTAATTATTGCATCACAAACCTGGCAAATGGGGCAAATGATCTGATCTGGTACCAGTCTGGTCCTAGACCACAGACTGCTCCCCTGAACCTGATGAATTCAGGTCAGTCATTATTTTCCATATTACTATAGCAGTGACAAACTGCAGTGCGTTATATAGTACATAGATCTCTATACACCTCTCCCTGCCGTAGAGGAACTTACAGTCTAATGGCTCTTACCAATCATACAAGCAGAGACACAGTAAAGCCAATCTAGAAATCAAACACATCCTCAATGACAACACATATTCATATATCTGGAACATGGCAGCCAGGAACAAAAATAAAAGTAAACAATGCCTGGCACAGCCAAAAGCAAGGCAGTATAGTAGTGGTCCAAGCTGCATCCTAGTATCAGACATTAACCGGAGTAGTTGCGATTTCATTCCCCTGGTCATGTGATGATGCTTGGGCCTAGTGATTGGCTGCTAGACCTCGGCCCTCCAGCTGTGGTGAAACTACAAATCCCATCATGCCTCTAGGAGTCATGCCTGTGTTTATTAGAGTCTTGCAATGTCTTGTGGAACTTGTGGTTTCAAAACAGCTGGAGGGTCGAGGTTGCCTACCCCTGGTGTATACGGACAGCGGAGTCCATATACACTCACTGGTCCATAGAGCGAGCTCAGTCCATGCCTGCTCTGCATAAACTGAGAAGACACGGACCTGTCATCTGTCGAATCTGCACGAATCAGCAGGGAGTCAGCAGACAGATCCCCTGCTGATCGTAATGGAGTCTGCCTTGTGCCCTGTGTGAAAGGGGCTCTAATGGGCAAGCTTACCACCTAATGTCCACAGGACTGTTTAGACCAGCCTTTTTCAACTGGGGTGCCTTCAGGTCTCATCAGGGGTGCCTTGGCAAAATGACAAAAAATTGCCCAAAAATTGTACACAAGGAAGAGGGTTGATTAAGCCTGCATTTTAGTTACACAAATCCAAAATGTTTTCATTGTGCACCATTACAACCTTCCAGCTGCCAGTGTCCTAACAACCAATGAGGTCAATGGTTGATAAGGAGGACGTCAGGCCCCTGCACAGTTTGTCCCTCCCCTGCCCTTCTCGGTCAGCACTGGGGTCACATTAGCTGAGTAAGAGAAATTGAGGGAAAAGAAAAGAATACTAGTCAGTACCAGTGTACAAACGTATATTTGCTTTGGAAGAATAAATCACCTCCAATGTTGGGATACTAAGTGTGTGGATGTTGCTGCATATATTGCAAAACTATTGGGGCACTTTCCCACTGATGCGTTGGCGATACCGTAGTTTTAGCAGCGCTTTTCGGCTGCTAGTAGGGGCACTTCTAAACCCCGCTAGCGGCCAAAAGCGATGCTTTGCTGACGCTTCGGTGGCGCTTTAGGAGCAGTGTTTACACCGCTCCTAAAGTGCCTCAAAGATTCTGCTTGCAGGACTTTTTTATAAGCGTCCTGCCAGCGCACCGCTCCAGTGTGAAATCAGTAAGTCTTGCACACTGGAGTAAAAGGAGAGGCGCTTTACATGCGCTATTTTTAAGGAAGGGGGGGGGGGGTGCACTGTGATGTAAAGGAGTGAAGGAGACGGACTTCTGATGATGGATGGGGGGGGGGGGGGGGGTGATCTGGACACCTTGTCTTACAGATACAACTGGCCCTCTAAGGACGACCATCCATAATGCTGATGCAGCATGTGATGAAATAGAGCTCGACACCACTGCTTTTACACTAAAGGTTCATTAATTGGACAGATACAGTATGGAGGGAGACACACACTATTATCATGACTTACTTGTCCAAGTCATACAGGGTATGAGAGCTCTCCACAATGACTTCTACATCAGCTTCCTTGGCCAGTTTCATGATGGCTGCATCTCGCTCTTTCCCAAACGGTTCAGAATTGTACTAAAACGTTAGCCGGGTCACACCCCATTCCTGCAAAATATCAAGATGAGAGCCTATAAGAATGACTTAAGTGTGTGAAAATTTAAAAAGTACATCTGCATTCCACAAATTTACCATTGTAATGGTCCCAAGCTGACCTGCAAGTATTACACTACTGCAGCAGAGAACAAATTAGGTTTAATGCCCTACCAGACAGGGATATGCTGTGCAGCAGGGCTGTGTAAATACCAGTACTGGATGAACAAATGAAAATCCTTTGGCAGATAACAGCTTCCATAAATGTATGTCAGTGGCATGTTTACCTCTTTGCCTGGTATTCATTTTGACTAGTAAAAGGTTTTGAGTCACAAAACACTACTGAAGCTATGATAACGGTGCTGTGCTCCCAATGGAGTCATCTTTGCACCAGGCTTACTTTCGGTGCCCCCCAAAAAAGTGTCTGGTATGCAATATATTGAGAAGTGGATCTGCATAACTGCTTGTCTAGCCAAGTATCACATTATGTAACCTGCTGGCATCTGCCCAAAAATTTATAGTTTTTCTTAAAGGATTATGTAGGTCTCAGTCCGCATAATACACAAATAAATGGAGACAGCACAGCAGTACCTGTGCCAGGATAACATGCCAACGTTTGGAATGCTTGACTTAAGACGCCGAGACTTCAGCTTGGTATTCAAGTTAAAACCCAAATGCTGTTTCTAAATATGTGTACATTTATTTTATACTCCTAATCTTCTTACGCCTTATTTTTGGGCAAAATCCCTTCCAGGCGCTCCGATTTACTGAGCTGCAAAAACAGAATGAGGAGCCCAAGGCTAATGTCCTGTACAGACGATCGTATTTTCTGACAATAAAAACGGTGGATTTTTTTCCCAAAGGATGTTGCCTCAAACTTGTCTTGCGTACACACGGTCACAGAAATGTTATCGGAAGTTCCGAACGTCAAGAACGTGGTGACATACAACGCGACGAGCCGAGAAAAAGGAAGTTCAATAACCTTCTGCTTAATTCCAAGCATGCGTGAACTTTTGTGCGACGGACTTGTGTACACACAATCGGACTTTCCGACAACAAGTTTTGTTGCCGTAAAATTTGAGAACTTGCTCTCAAACATGTGTGAGGAAATTCCGACAGGAAATGTTCAAAGGAGCCTACACACAATCGGACTTTCCTACAACAAGCTCACATCAAACATTTCCCATCGGAAGATCCGATCGAGTGTACGCGGCATTAGACTCATAGGGGTTGATTTACTGAAGGCAAATCAATTGTGCACTTTTGCAAGTGCAATTGCACTCTGGAGTTTCTCCAGAGCTTAGTAAATTAGGTAAAGCTTGACTTTACAAATAATACTCAATTACATGCAAAGAAAAAAAAAAAAAAAAACATTTTTGCTTGCACATGATTGGATGATGGAAGTCAGCAGAGTTACCCCATCATTTCCAAAGCTCTGGAGCAATTGCACTTGCAAAAATGCACAGTCTATTTACCTTCAGCAAACCAACCCTGTAGTTCAATGATGACCCGACAGCGCTTTACACAAAGTGGCTGCGTCATTTACTATATCCCTTATCACACAGTCGAGCAGTACCTTTGGATAATGTGACCTATTCAAGTGAACCGAGCTGTGCCACAACCATGAGCCAAACATTAGGAAACAGTTGCAGCATGGCAATTCCATTCCAAAAACTTGTTCGGCTGTCAAAAAAAAATAATAATAATAATAATAATAATAATAATAATAATAATAATATAAAAATAGGAATAGAAATAGGGCATTCCGGAGGTAGGAGTATGGCCTCCTGAATGCCCGTCAGCCGTTCCTGTACCACGATTCAGCGGAGATTACTTTTCAGAGACTACCGAAAGGCAAACAAGCCCAAACTGTTTAAAGGGATTGTAAAGTCTTAAAGCGGAGTTCCTCCGAAAAATGGAACTTCCACTTTAAACGGAAGGCGACCCCCCTGACATGCCACATTTGGCATGCCATTTTTTTGGGGGGGGGGGGGGGGGGAGTGGATAACCTCTTTTTAGAGGGATCCAGCTCCCACCTCTCTCCCCCCCCCGGCAATCATCTGAGACACGTCACAGGTGTCAGATGATTGCCTGGCCAGTTACAGTGCGGCTCGCGCATGCGCAGTGCGTACCCAGCTGTAAAGCCAGAGGAGAGGAGAGGAGCTGCTCTTGTGCACAGTGCTGGACTGAGATCAGGCTCAGGAAAGTATTTTTGGGGTGGGGGGGGAATATTTTAACCTAAACATTTTTTACCTTAATGGAAGGAATGCATTAAAGTAAAAAAAAAATAAAAAAAAACGCTTGGGCTTTAGAATGACTTTAGTATTGTTTATGTGAGGATTTAGTAGATCACTGCAGCACAATTCTTGAATGCCACTACTATAGTTTTTCTGTGTACTTTTTTTTACTTTTTTCTCTACACTGTACAATCCTTCTTTTCCATAACTCCAATTTAAAGCCAAACATCAGAATCTCCCCACTCAGCCCTCAGTACTTCCTCCCATCTCCCATCCAACACTATAAATGCCAAAGCCCCCTCCCCCCCCGCCAAAGTCCTATGCCTTTCTTTGATTTATATACAGCCCCTTTTCCAGATCACTATAAGCTGGTCATATCTTTTCCAGCAATGGGTACTAATGCAAAGTCATCTTTGCATCAATGTGCAGGCAGGGCGCCACTGTGAAGGGCTGCCTATGAAAGCACTCAATCACATGTTGTCTTCAGTTTTTCGCTTGGGAGAAGGCTGGGCGCCATTCACCCAGAAGACTGAGGGCAGCTTGGAAGAGAAACCAGGAGTTGAACATTAAAGTAGGTATCAAAGTGTTTAATTTTTATGTTTTTTTAAACAAACATTTTATACTTACCTGCTCTGTGTAATAGTATTGCACAAAGTAGCCCCGATCCTCCTCTTTTCATGTCCCCGCCGGCACTCCTGGCTCCTCCTTCCACCGCCGAGTGCCCTCATAGCAAGCCTTTTGCTACAGGGACACTTGTTCTTGCTCGTTCCTGAGCTGGCCCTATGTACACACACTCAGCCCGCCCTCTCCTGACTGGCTGTGATAGTCTGCAGTGGAAGCCAATGTCTCCTGCTGCTATCTCCAAGCCAATGAGAAGGGAGAGAGCTGCTGGCAAGTATAAGAAGGGGAGCTGCATGCAGAAGGTTTTTTACTTCAGAGAATGCATTCTGCTGTTTCCATTATAAATGCTCAGCACGTTTCATTTAATCATTTTTAGAACAGCAGCAGGTTCCTGAAGGCTCTTGTAGAAAATGTGCTAAATATAGACCTGAACAACTTTGAGAAGGGAAAGAGCTCTGCCCAGAGGAAAGAACCAGCATAAAGAACCACAGTATGTGGAGGGGGAGAGCGGGCATTTATGTATGCGTCGAGGGGAGAGCGGCCATTTATGTATGCGTCGAGGGGAGAGCGGGTATTTATGTATGTGGAGGGGGGGGGGAGCAGGTATTTAAGATACCTGGAACTGTTGAATACCATTGGTGGCCAAGTACTTGTGATACAGCAAAGTTTTAGGACATTGCATGCCAGAAACGTAAGTATAGAAGTAGACTTTTTTTTTTTTTTTACAGGTGGGCTATAGCTTCATTTGGTACAGAGAGAACCCAAATGTGCAAATGTGGGTCGTTTAGGTGAAGTGCGTCCCTCCTGGTCGTTTAGTGTGACATTTAAGGCTCTAAATGTGGGTATCACAGCGTTCAGCTGAAGCTTGCCATGGGCTTGGGTGCTGCACCTGCCCCTGTCGGGCATATGAACACACTGCAACTAGACAGCTCCATGTGGAAGAGACCTTATGACAGGGTTGGAAACATACACAGAGCCATAGCGCCGCTCTAGACTGGCCTCAATGGACATCCTAGAAGCTCACCATTGTAGTCACTCTTCATCAAAGATATAAGAGAAGATCTGTCACACTCCACTCAACTCAACTCCTTTTGCAGTATTTTTTTTTTTTTTTTAATAATCAATACACTGACTGCATACAGTACATGTCTCCACCCAAAAAACAAAACTTGTTTTTTTTGGGTGGAAACATTACTGTATGCAGTCAGTTCATTAATTATTAAAAAAATACTGCAAGAGGAGCCAAGTGAGGTGTGACTGACATTCTTATGACGGGTTGCTTTAAATAAGCAGAAGTGACTTTATTGATACTGTAAATGGTAGATCAGACTAAGGCAGTGATGCAAACCTTGACACCCCAGATGTTTTGGAACTACATTTCCCATGATGCTCAGCTACACTGCAGAGTGCATGAACATCATGGGAAATATAGTTCCCAAACACCTGGGGTGCCAAGGTTCACCATCACTAGCCATAGGGATCATTCTCATGACCGTTCATGGCTATACACCTCCGGAAGTATTTATGCGGCAGGCATAGCCTGGTGGTTACATTTAGCTATAGATGGAAGCCGTCTGTACCTCTACGGCTCTTCAAGGAGCAATTACATGCAGCTAGGGAGAGACAAGCGATTCTTTACAGACAATTTATGTCCGGGCTGCTTATTTGTCCCTTACCGCAGGTAATTGCGCCATGTGTCATTACATGTAAACATTGATGTGTACAGGGTGAGTGGTCACAGCTGAATGTAAACACTTGGTCATATGTGCTGCAGAAAAATGCTCATCTGGGTAGCGTACGGCCATCTTTTTAGGCAAGCCATTCACAGTTTGAATCTCTGCCAGTTTAGCAGGAACCAGCCGAGATTTAAACCGTGTATTGGCGGGCTGAATGTAAGTGTGATTCAGCATACTCATCGAAACTGAACACTGCCTGTGTGGCTGAGGGAGGCTGGGTGATTGCGAACTGTTTGCTCCCTCCTTAGGGAAGACGAAGGACGGCCATACATGTTTGGAATCTAGGCTGGTTCAGCAAGAACCGGCCGAGATTCAAACCATTAGTGGGCAGGCTGAATGTACTAAGTTAATTGATCCTTCAGCCCAAACTCTCTCATCCATGTCTTCATGGACCTTGCTTTGTGCACAGTCATGTTGGAACATAAAGGGGCCGTCCCCAAATTGATGAGATGAAATGGTCTAAAATGTCTTGGTATGCTGACGCCTTAGATGTTCCCTTCACTGGAACTAAGGGGCCAAGCCCAACCCCTTAAAAACACCACCACACCATAATTCCCTCTCCACTAAAATGATTGGGACCAGTGCACAAAGCGAGGTTCATAAAGACATGAATGAGCCAGTTTGGGGTGGAGGAACTTGACTGGCCTGCACCTCAACCCGATAGAACATCCTTGGGATGAATTAGAACAGAGACTGTAAGCCAGGCCTTTTTTTCCCCAACATCAGTGGCTGACCTTACAAATGCGCTTCTGGAAGAATGATCAAACATTCCCATAGACACACTCCTAAACCTTGTGGACAGCCTTCCCAGAAGAGTTGAAGCTGCAAAGAGTGGCCAACTCAATATTGAATCCTACGGACTAAGACTGGGATGCTAATAAAGTTCATGTAAAGGCAGGTGTCCCAATACTTTCGGTAATATAGAGTGTGTGTGCCCTCCATGCCAACTGCTGCAGTGGCATCAAGTAAACTGTAGCTCAACAAGAGATTTTAGTGCCAGAGGTGGTTCATCGCAGCTTGAAAGCATCCCCACATTACCTGCATTTTTAGATCCAGCACCATCAACACACAGTTGTAATTGGCCTCCAGCTTTCTTTGTGTACATGACCTAGATGCTTTGCCACAAAGCCCGTGCTCTAAAAACAGGTTTACAATCCTATTGAGCAAGCCCGGTGAGGTCACAGTCACATTGGCAGGACAAAGATTCCTAGGGGAAGTTGTGCAGAAAGCTCAAATAATAGGACAAAGATAGTAGAGCACTCGAGCAGAGGCTCCCTGAGAGATGGGCTTTTCCACTAGGCTCGTGACTGCAAACCGTCACGTTTCTCACAGCGATTACCCCCACCCCCCGCCACTTCCTAGCACAGACAGAACCAATACAAGGAGCGCACTCTGCTGTGATCACTGTACAGGGAAAGCTTCATTATACCTATTAAGTATGCATGTACAATAACACACAGTTGTGCACAAAAGTTTGCATCCCCTTGAAGAGGTGGTAATATACCATATCCACCATTTTTAAAGAAAACATGAGTGAGCAGGCAAAACACATTTCTTTTATTTTCTATGGGAATCATATTCTGTAACTATAGGTAATAAAAAGAATAGCACACTTGAAATGTCCCCTGTTCAAAAGTCTGCACCCCGTTGGTTCTTAATATTGTGTATTGCCCCCTTAAGCATCAATGACAGCGTGCAGTCTTTTATAATAGATATCTATGAGGCCCTGAATTCTTGCAGGTGGTATAACTGCCCATTCGTCTTGGCATAATGCCTCCAGGTCATGCAAAGTCTTTGGTCATCTTGCATGAACTGTACATTTGAGATCTTCCCAGAGTGGCTTGATTATATTAAGTTCAGGAGACTGATGGCCATTCTAGAACCTTCACCTAACCACTGGAGGGTCAGCTTGGCCATGTGCCTCAAGGTCATTATCAGGTTAGGCCTTGTTGACCCCTCTCCAAACATGGCACTTATGGTTGTGACCATAAAGCTCTATTTATGTCTCATCACTCCAGAGTACTGCGTGTCAGAAGAGGTATGCCGGGTCAAGGTGTTGGGCATATTATAACCAGGCTTTTTTGTGGCATTGGCACAGTGAAGGCTTTTCTGGAAACTTGACCATGTAACTAATTTTTGTATCATCGTATTGTGCTCCTTGAAACCACCACACCTTTTTCCAGAGCAGCCGGTATTTCTCCTGAGCTTACCTGTGGGGTTTTCTTTGTAACCTGAACAATTCTTCTGGCAGTTGTGGCTGCAATCTTTCTTGGTCTACCTGACCTTGGCATCAAGAGATCCCCAAATTTTCCACTTCTTAAGTGTATGAACACTACTGACTGGCATATTGAAGGCTTTGTTTATCTTTTTATATCCTTTTCCAGTCTTTATAAAGTTCCATTACCTTGTTACGCAGGCCTTTTAACAGTTATATTTTGCTCCTCATGGCTCAGTATCTAGCTTGTTCAGTGCAAGTGAGAGCTGACAAACTTATTGTCTATTTATACACAGACACTGACTGCAACATAAAAAGCCACAGATGTGGGAAATGTACCTGTAATTGCCATTTTAGCCTGTGTGTGTTCACCTTGTGTGTCTGTACCAAGGCCAAACATTCAAGGGGATGGAAACTTTTGATGAGGGCCATTTGGGTGATTTCTGGTATCATTACAATTTAAAAAGGTGCTAAAACAGCTACGTGATAATAAATGGCTTCATATGATCACTATCCTTAAATAAAAGTCAGTTTTTTGGCAAGAACAGTCATATTTAAATATCAAAGTCCCAATTTCTCCGAGGGTATGCAAAATTTGAGCACAACTGTACATCATACAACAATCACTGAACCCGTCAACTAAACCCAATAGTAAGCTCCTTGAGGGCAGGGACTGATGTGAATGTTCAAAATATATGTAAAGTGCTGTGTAAATTGATGGCGTTATAGGAGTACCTGTGATAAAGTTCAGTTGGACTTTAAAGGAAAAGTATAGCCAAAGCTTATTTGGGTGTACTTCTATGGATCACAGGAGTGCAGTGCGTTTTGCACTCCTGTGACCCATTTTCATGAGACCTGGACCTCTGCTGTGTCTGACAATAAAACTCTGCTGACTGAGCTACCCAAGATGCTGGACAGCAGCCTGTCTGATCCATTGGACAACCCTGCCTTGTACCCTGTGCTAACGCGCAGCAAAATCCATCTCCCCCACCAGGTCTGGTGAACGTCGGTTAGTACTTAGACTCTGCACGTCAAGTGAGTCTGTGTCATTTGCCAGGGTAACCTGCCTGTCTACTTATGCTGCTGAACCCTGTATGAGCTTCCCCTTGCTACAGCAACTGGAATTTGAGCCTGACCCCTGATCGCGACAGAATGATTTTAATGCTGCACCTAGTAGGCACCCCCTTTCTACCTCAAGGCAATAGGTTCACTAACAGCACACATGGACACTACCTATGCTCCCCTTTTCACCTTGTTCAGCAGAAACCCTGCATATGCCCCAAGTTTCTCTAGATGGAGCTTACCCAGGGCTGAGGTCTCCTGTCCCGCGTCCCCAAGTGACAGCGCTGGGCCAATCACCAAGCTCCAGTGCTGGTACACTGAGTGAACAACATACTCCTCCATACCTGTATGTAAAGGGCATTTTCTTTGCTCCCGTTGGCTGAGAACTAAAGGAAAGTTGACTATGTGCTGCTTGAAAAGGGGTATTAAAGAAAACCTGTTGCCCTACTTGGGCAAAGCACAGGTTTGATTTAAATTAAAACCATTTTATAAGGCTAGGCTTTTCCGCTTGACAGTCTGAAAAAATAATTGCAAAGAGATGCTAAAACCTTTCTGCTCCTCCATGACGCCTGCCTGAGCTTTAATTGAGAATTTATTTAGCATTCAACACACTTCCCAGCTGAGAAGCGGAACATCTAATTAATACTCTCTGGGCTGAGATGCTTCTTGAAACACGGCTTCAGCCTGCGCCAAGAAAAGATGATCCCCGGTGGAAATCTCATTCATTTTCTTATATTTGTTTGCATTATCATATTGTGGTGGAGTATGTGCCCACGTTGGCGGTTTCTATATTTAACATCTAAGATTCGGAGACGGGCTGCTCAAAGCGGCGCAGCAGACATGGTCTAATAAATTCCCTGTAGAATTCTGACGGCAAACTTAAAAGGATCAGGTCGGAGGAGAGAAAGTATGTGCTGAATTTAATAGCTGAAAACTTCACAAAAGCGCAACAATACGACAAAATAACGAGGAGAAAAACTACGTCAGTAAAGGTCAGCGAACAAAAATAGCTCAAGATCCAAGCAGACTGGGAAGAAAATATGTAAAGCTTTTTATATATAGAAGAACTCTGCCAAACTATCTGGCCATATAGCTCTGCTACAATGTTGGAAAAGCAACTTCCTTGCCCTAAAAGCTCAAGGGAAAGATAAAATGCTCCCTTTGCAACGGTGATGCCCCCACATGGCAAAGGTGAAATGCTCATTTAGTTCTAAGGCCGCGTACACACGCGCGGACTGTTGGCCCAACTTTGTCCGTCCAACAGTTTGAGCGAACAGTCCGCTCAAACTTAGCATGGACGGACATGGCCACACACGACGGACGAACAGTTTGCTGAAACCGTGCGCGATGACGTGAACGGCACGTACGACGGGACGAAAAATACGACGTCCTATACACTGCAATGCAACCTTCCGACGTGGAAATCCTTTCTGAGCATGCGCGAGACTTAGTTGGCCGAACAAGCCTACACACGAGCGAACAGTCCGCTGAAACCTTGTTTCAGCGGACAGTTTTTCGGAATTTCCGTAAGACCTTGTTCGGCCAACTGTCCGCTGAAACTGTCCGCTGAAGCCCCACACACGAGCGGACTGTCCGCCCAAACACTGTTCAGCGGACAAGGTTGGGCGAACAGTCCGCGCGTGTGTACGCGGCCTTAAGGGCAATTTTACTTACCTGACACTCCACACCTGCAGACTCCCTTCAGGCTGTAAAACCGGTCCCACAGTCTGTTGTCCCCCATGTTTTAGCAGTTGCACTTCACTACATGGGATGCAAGGACTTTGGAGGAACAGTCCAAGTTTGACGATAGACGATATCTACAAGCTTGACATGGACAGCCCTCATCTAGGACTGCCCAGCTAACTCGTTTCACCAACACGACTAAGCCCTATGGGTGAAACGCATTTGAGGGGCAGTCCCAGATGAGGGCAGTCAATGTCAAGCTTGAAGAGATCTACAAGCTTTACATTGACAGACCTTGTCTGGCACTGCCTACCAACGTGTTTCACCCATATGACTAAGCCCTGTGGGTGAAACACAGTTGAGGGGCGGTATAGACAGGGAGGGTCAATGTCATGGATATCCTTCCTAATAAATATGGACACCAGAGATTTCTCCGGTCTGTGGTGGCTTTCTTCTTAGCATCTATAAGTTAGGGAGTGCATTCTTTTCAATCACCTATCTGGCTGATATGTTAAGAATGAGACAGACTAGCTGCACTGAGCTGCCGAGAACCCCCTCTAGTGACTTATCCACAAATCTCACAGTCAGTACAATAATAGCACTGGAGAGCAGATATGCTCCTTGGTGACCAGCACGAATGAAAAACGATTTAATGTCCTCTATAAAGCGCTGTGGGCTCTGCCTGCATTATATAAAAAAAATAAAGAATGTGGATCATGCAAGCATATTAATGGCATTTAGACTCCTCTGTATGTTCTGCCATGGTATTCAGCGTATATAGATCAGCGGAATGCAGATTACACTGACTCACCTTGAAAAGCCGAGGGAAGACATCTGCTGGCTGTCCACGTACTACAAACAACCGGGAGCCCAACTTCCGTAAACTGGAATCCAGATCTTCCAGAGACTGGAGCAAGAACCTGAGGGAAACAGACAAGGCTTAGTACATACCATTACAAGCGACACAACCAGAACCTAAAAGATCACTCGGCACAGCAGTGTCTTCACTGCTTGGCAGATGTTTGAAGGTTGTGCAACCACTACAATAATATTTTTCGAGGACCCAAGCAGGAAGACCTCAGCACCTGAATTTGAAGGTCTGCCTATATTCAGTAGCCATTACCAAGAGTCTCACTCTTCTTGTTAGACATTTACTTTTCTTTTCAGTAGCTTTAAAATGACAGCCCATATTGCCTTTTTCTGCCAACTCTTTATTGGTGGACTATGGTTGAACCACAGATTGGTTTATAAAGAAGACGGTATGTAGACTACACCAACCTCTAAAACGTGGCTTAGGCTTCATGTACACATACAGTAGCCTACTTTGGCCACCGGCCAAGGTGTTACCACAAATTGAGGCTGACAGTCAGTTCTTGTGTGTGCAGGAGAGGGAGGTTGAAGCTCCCCTAACCGTAGCAGCTCCTAAACTCAGACAAAATCCTATGCGTATATTAACACACCTTTATAAAAGTTTTATGAAGTTGAGCTTAGGAGCTTTGGCAAAAAAAAAAAAAAAAAAAAAAAAAAAACAAGCCAAAAGCTAGTGTACAGGAAGCCTTAGGCCCCTTTCACACATGCGGACGATATGTCCGTATTTCATCCATCCGTTTGCGGATGAAATACGGACATACATGCATCCCTATGGGACAGCGGGTGTCTGCGGATGAACATCCGTAGACACCCGCTATTGTCCGCCTCCGCAAAAGTCAGATTCTGCAGACGGAGGAAAATCCTATTTTTCTATCCGTCTGCAGAGCGGATCGGATGAACACGGACAGACGGTCCGTACTCATCCGATCCCCCATAGAGGAGAGCGGAGAGCTGACAGGGCGGTCCCCGCACAGTGTGCGGAGACCACTCTGTCTGCAGCCAGCTCAGCGGGGACAACGGAGCGATCCCCGCTGAGCGAGCGGATCATCACGGGGCGGATCATTACTGATCCGTCCCGTGTGAAAGGGGCCTTATGTGAATCTGTGCTTTGCCCATGCAGGAGACACATCCATGCACTGCTTACCTTTCACTCCTCCAGTACTTTATATAACCATCCAGAACAAAGGAAAGCCCCATATAGACAATCAACCATTGAGGTTGTACTGTAGTATAGGAATGTCTATGGATTGCTAGGATGACCATGCTGATCAGCCCAGTGCTATCACATGGAGTGGGCCACATGCTCCTCCATACCTGGGAGTACCCAGTACTTCATTTGGTACCTGGTGCTAAAAAGGTAGGTACTTTAAAAATGCTGCAAGCGATGGAAATATTAAAGCTGATCTCCAGCCTTGTTGCACAATTGTAAAAGCCCCTCTCCTGTACTGAAATAGCTTACTCTGAATTCACGGCACACTAAGCTTTTCACGGGGTGCACTAGAAGATACTAAGTCTAAATAAAAGTGCACCTCATTTCCTGCCTGCTGGACAGCCAGCATCATCTAGTCCTTTCCTCTATAGCCTCATTGTCCCTAGCCAGCCCCTTTCATTCACTGGATTTCAGTTCTTCCAATTACGGAGGCTCAGTATCACATGTAGGCTTTACCTAGGCAATGCAGCCTTCCTAGGATCACCTACCCTTCCAAATTGAGAACCCATCAAAGCATTTTGGCATTTGCAATAAACCTTCCAAAAACCAGCCCACTGCTTGCATCAGGGCTGAGGGCTTTTGGGAGCAGTACTGAAGCAGGGTGCTGTGATGTTTTCAAGAAGCTAGCAAGACCACCCTGTAGGATCCTTCCATCAGCCATGATCTGCTTGCATTACATGGAGAAGCACTCAGGCTAAAACCAGCCATAGATTGTTTCAATCTCCCTGCTGAACCAGCCAAGAATTGAACCATCTATGGGCAGGCTGATTTGCACCAAAGTCGATCCATCAAACTATAAGCTATATCCGCCAGTAATAATCACGGTGCTCTGCAGGCTCCCCGTACAAGTCCCTGCCATCTGCCCCCAGGAGAACACATTAGCTCTGCGGAAGGGATTCCCCCATTGACATTGACTGTGTTGATAGGGGGGGGGGGGGGGGAAATCAAGAAATTTGCTTTCCTGCAACCCATGGCTGCAGGAAAGAAAATCGCATCATCTATAGCCAACCTAAGTGATGACAGATAAAATATTGTATGTAATGAAAATGGAAAGGGTGTGAGACGATAGCGAGTGAATTTACTATTTTTCACACTACAGTTCCTCCCTATCAATCAGGAGGCAGGACATGAGACCGGTTTCCCAATTAGCTCTTTGGAAGAGGAGACATGCACTGGAGCTGCAGCTGCCTGCATGCCCGCAGTCCAGAAGAGGAGAGCAGACCACTGCAGTCTGCCTGAACATGCAAGTGCCAGACTAGCAGCTGTCAAATGCCTTGAGGGCCTGGCTGCCCCTAGCGTGGGGGGGTACTGCCTTTGAGTATTGGTTCAATGATAAATATAGTATGAGTAAAATACTACTATGATCATCTCTGGCTAAGTATGCTATTGCACAAAAACGGATTCTACCCGCTTCCTTCATCCTACTGTACTCCTAAAGATAGCCCATAGAACAGGGATATGCAAATAGCGGACCTGCAAAACTACAACTCCCATCATGCCTCTGAGTGTCATGCTTGTGGCTGTCAGAGTCTTGCAATGCCTCATGGGTCTTGTAGTTCTGTAACAGCTGGAGGTACGCTAATTGCATATCCCTGCCATAGAATATGACAACTCAGATGCAGACATCCTGCATTTCTCTCCCCTGCAGAGCCTTACCATAGGTGTGAGCTCAGACAGATTGTGGAAATGATGGGTAAGAAAGGAGGAAGGCTTTCTGTTTCTGCTAAGAAGCAGGACTGTGTCTAGTCAGAACAAACAGGGAAATACCTTGAGGGTCGAGCGACACGCCCCATCCTGCGAGGGCCAAGCTACACACCCCGTCCTGCCACGCCCCGTCCTGTGAAAGGCCGAGCTACACGCCCCGTCCTGTGAAAGCCTGAGCTACACGCCCCGTCCTGCCATGCCCCGTCCTGTGAAAGGTCAAGCTACACGACCCGTCCTGTGAAAGGCCGAGCTACATGCCCCATCCTGCCAGGGCCGAGCTACACACCCCGTCCTGCCATGCCCCGTCCTGTGAAAGGCCGAGCTACACGCCCCGTCCTGTGAAAGGCCGAGCTACACGCCCCGTCCTGTGAAAGGCCGAGCTACACGCCCCGTCCTGTGAAAGGCCGAGCTACACGCCCCGTCCTGTGAAAGGCCGAGCTACACGCCCCGTCCTGTGAAAGGCCGAGCTACACGCCGTCCTGTGAAAGGCCGAGCTACACGCCCCGTCCTGTGAAAGGCCGAGCTACACGCCCCGTCCTGTGAAAGGCCGAGCTACACGCCCCGTCCTGTGAAAGGCCGAGCTACACGCCCCGTCCTGTGAAAGGCCGAGCTACACGCCCCGTCCTGTGAAAGGCCGAGCTACACGCCCCGTCCTGTGAAAGGCCGAGCTACACGCCCCGTCCTGTGAAAGGCCGAGCTACACGCCCCGTCCTGTGAAAGGCCGAGCTACACACCCCATCCTGCCACGCCCTGTCCTGTTAAAGGCCGAGCCACACACCCATCCTGCCAGGGCCGAGCTACACACCCCGTCCTGCCAGGGCCGAGCTACACACCCCGTCCTGCCAGGGCCGAGCTACACACCCCGTCCTGCTATGCCCTGTCCTGTGAAAGGCCGAGCTACACACCCATCCTGCGAGGGCCGAGCTACATACACCTGACACCACACCAAAAATGTAACCAAATGGCATCTTAACAATGGGATGGGTTGGCTCTGTGCACAAAAGAAACCAACACTTTTTATCTTAGCAGGTCAACGGGGGAAAGATCCTTCATAGTTCACAGAAAAATAAAAAATAAAACTTTTTCCACATTTGTGTGGAAGTCAAAAACTGGGAAATGTCTCCTGCGCACACATCAAAGTGTACGATGTGAAGTTCAGCCCCTCTTCAAAATTCTGGTACAGAAGGGATGTTATATAAGTTATAACATGGCCCCTCTCCAGAGGGGGGATGTGGCAGGAGACATACAAAGAATACTCACAAATTGCCAATGTGCTTCCCTGTCATGTACCCTCAGGTCTCCACGGGGTATCTTTTAGGGACACAGGAAACTCTCAAACATTAACAGATGCAGGTAAATAAGCCAGGTGACAATTATCTGGTGCTTGGGACAAACTATGCAATTTTATACTCTGAAAAGACTAGGGCTGAAACAACTAATCGATTAATTTCATAATCGATTACTATTTTCATAATCGATTATTCAGCCAGTTAAAAAAAAAAAAAAAAAAAAAAAAAAAACACTAAAATGAGCCCTTTATAGTACAACAATATAATCACTACTGTAAATATCACTTTCACTGTTCTACAATAAAACAAAAAAAAATAAAAAATTACCCCCTTCCAGTAGTGATTATCTTCTTTTTTTGTACTATAAAGGGCTATATTTAGTCTTTTTAACCCCATTGTGTTACTAAACATCTTAAGCCTGGTTCACATCTATATGTTTATTGAAGGAAAAGGAAAAGGAGAAGGAGGAGGAGAAGGAGAAGGAGAAGGAGAAGAAGGAGAAGGAGAAGGAGAAGGAGGAGAAGGAGAAGGAGAAGGAGGAGAAGGAGAAGGAGAAGGAGAAGGAGGAGAAGGAGAAGGAGAAGGAGAAGGAGAAGAAGATCTTTACCAGGGATATGCAATTAGCGGACCTCCAGCTCTTGCAGAACTACAAATCCCATGAGGCATAGCAAGACTGACACAAGCATGACACCCAGAGGCATGATGGGAGTTGTAGTTTTGCAACAGCTGGAGGTCCGTTAATTGCAGATCCCTATCCTATACCCTCCTCTATGACGGAGACTGTTTTTATTCCAGACCTGCAGTCTCTATAATTCTCTCTCCAGCAATGGAACCTTTGGGAATATCAGATGTCTATGTTCCCTTCCTGTACAGTCAGGAGTTAGGGGGAAGAGAAACAGCAGCACTCTAAAATTTCCAGTGAATGGCTGTGCAGGTGGGTCATGTCAATACAAGTCTCATCATTGGAGAACAGGCTAGCATAGCTAGAAAAATGACCACACTGTGCTATCCTGCTTAGTGTGGTCAGTTTTTAAGCAGAGGGAATGGCAGAAACACCAGGGATTTCACACAAAGAACAGGATACTTTTTCATACAAGTATATGGTACAGCAGACACATATCAGGAACAATGCTGGGTTAACAAACGCTTTAAATGTCAACACACACCAAAAAGGTGTTTTTTCCTAGGACTATACAATATGTGGATGCTTCTAAGCCACACACTAAGATGGAATAGACAATATCCTAGATCACTTTTTCACACTTTATATATTTCTGAAAATGTTCCCGACACATAAAACAGAACAAGATGATCCTTCACATATACATTGGATTCACTCCGCTCCATCAGTCAGTATTCCCCAGGATAGTCCCAGGTAGTAATGAAATACAACCCATTTGTAGAGTTTTCTACATCTCAAGTCTTTAAATAAAGAAAACTGAATTCTAAACTTAATTTCTGGGAGAAATATTTATTGTCACGTGAATCCACATTTACATGATTTTTATTATTGCTGTTACTAGTCTTTTATTCTAGATTGCCGGCACAACTCCTATTGACAAGCATTCATGTGATACAATCTCTTTATTTCTAAATTGACTTTATAAACAAACAATCTAAACAATCCACACATCGGCTCATACAAAGTTCCATAAAAGACCAATTTTAGTGCCAACAACACCACCCAACTCCGCTGCAGAGCAGAACAAGCCTGTGATTTTCCAGCATTAGAAAGAGGAAACAGAAACCAGTGCTGCTTCAACTTCCCAAACTGGTTCTGAAAGATGAATCCACCCCTGGCAGAACATTCCGGAACGAGTCTTGGCGCAGACGAGGTAGGTTGGCCAAGATTAAGTGACAAAAAAAATAAAAACATGTTGCTTATGTAAGATGAGAAAACCACAGCAAGCTTTGAAATGAGCCGTGAAGATGGAATGTTGCCATATCAAAGTCTATACAGATACAAAGTTTCTATACATTATTATTATTCATGATTTATATAGCGCCAACAGTTTATGCAGCACTATACAATGTAGAGGGGGGACAGCACAATTACAGTACTGTTCAATATAGAAGGGACAGGAGGGCCCCGCTCATAGAGCTTACATTCTAAGGGGAGGAGGTGGTGGTACATATTCATAAATCCTTTCACATCAAACCTGTTCAGGTCTGCCACCAGCTCTTTAGGCTGGATTCACATATAAGCATTTTTAGTGCTTTTTGCATCTTGCAGATTTGTACTGCAGTCCATTCATAATGGTTTTCTATGGAACTGATTTTGTAGTGCAAATCTGCAAAATGCTCTAAAAATGCATAGGTGTGAATCCAGCCTTAGCCCCTCTATACACGGTCGGAGAATCCGTCGGAATGTGTCCTATCGGACCGTGTCGTCGGATAATCCGACTGTGTGTGGTATGCATCGGACTGATTCCGTCGGACCCAATTTTCCAACATGTTGGAAATATTTCCCGACCAACTGGTTCGATCGGACATACTCCGATCATGTGTAGAGAATTTTGATCGGACCAAGTGCCACGCATGCTCAGATCAAATTCCTACAGAGCTATTGGCTACTAGCCTGAATGTAGTCTCATCGTAACGAAATTACGTCATCACGTTCTGAATGATCGGATTTTTCAACAACTTAGTCCGACCATGTGTATGCAACAGTTTCGGACAAGATCCGACGGGCAAAATCCGACGGATTTGGTTGTCGAAATCTCCGACCGTGTGTACAGGGGCTTAGAGTTACAGGCCATAGGCACAGAAATACCAGCTGACAAAGTCAACGATAAGGGATGACTACTTCCAAATGATCCAATCCATACATACCCATATCCCAACTTCTGTGCATCAATGCCATTCAGGAATCTACTCATCTCCTTCTCAAAGTAGGTAGGTGCCCCCTTTAATTACCCCATTGAACATTGCTACCGGACCAAAAGAAGAGAAAACCAATGGATCAGGTGGTCCCACCCAGGTGTCTATGCCCCCCTCCCATCGGTCTTCTCCCACAGTTATTATCTGGCTGGGTTTGGTCTTTTCTGCAAGTGTCTCCCAGTCTGTGTACTTTCCCAAAGGCAACTTTCCATCTCATTACATCTCTCCCTCAGGTAGCTATCCCTCCAATAAGAGGATTCTCCCACCAAAAACGATGACCCCCTAGAGAGCAATTACTCCCATATATTATAAGCCCAACAAGAGGGTGATTTCAGGTACGCTCCCTCAAGAGAATGGTCAACCCCACAGGTAGATACATCTTCTGGTCTCCACCACAGGTAACCTCCCTCCAATGAGACTTCTCCGCAAAAGGTTATTTCCTCCTAGTAAGCTCCCTTTTGCACAGGTAACTATGCCCTCCTAGTGAACACTCACCCCCACAGGATAGAGAACCCTGAGTGGTCAACCCCACATATAGATATATCTTCTGGTCTCCACCACAGGTAACTATCCTTCCAATAGGATGTTTCCCCCACTGCTAACTATGGCCTCTGAGAGAGAAATCACTTCCAAAGATTATAAAACCCAACAAGTGGATTATTTCTTCAACACATATGTTCCTCCAAGAGATCGGTCAACCCCACAGGTAGATGCATCTTCTGGTCTCCACCGCGGGTAACTATCCCTTCATTTAACACATCTCTCCCATTAGTAACTATGACCTCATAGAAAGCAATTGCTCCCATGAATTATAAAACCCAACAAGCGGATCGTTTCTTCAACAAGTATGTTCCCCAAGAGAATGGTCAACCCTACAGGTAGGTACAACCCCTGAACTACAAACCCAGCAATTATCCCTCCAATGCAACGTCTCTTCCACAGGTAATTATGCCCATCTAGTGAACAGTCTACACCATAGGATACAGAACCCAGCAAACGGGTCCTTTGAGTGGTCAACCCCACATATAGATATATCTTCTGGCCTCCACCACAGGAAATGTTCCCTTCAGTAACACATTTCTCCCACTGGTTACTATGACCTACATTTGATTTATCTGCTCTATCTGGGCTAGAACCTTATAAGGGGGTAATTTCTCCAACAAGTATGTTCCATAAAAGAGTTGTTATGGAGTTCCATTCAAAAGTGGGACTTCAATTTATTTGCCTCCTCCCCCCTCCGCTGCTACATTTAGCACCTTTCGGGGGGGGGGGAGGGGAGAACAAGGACCCGTTTTTTGACAAGTCCCCTTCCCCACTTGCGGAGATGTTGCCACGGTGAAGCTTGGTCCCCCTCCTTCCTCTGCCGGGGCAATTAGAAGGTGCAGCGGGCTTCACCCATGTGCGGTAGGGGAGCGGCTGTGAAGCCGAAAAGGCTTTGCTACCGGGTTCCCTTACCGGCAATGGCGGCGGCTGCTGCTGCACCCGACAGCCGATCCGAAGATTGGCTAGGGTGCCGACATCACAGGCTCCCTGGACAGGTAGGTGTCCATATATTGAAAGTCAGTAGCTACACTATTTGTAGCTGATAAATTAATTTTTTGTGAGGTGGGCGGACCTCCCACAGAAAACAAGACCCCCGGCCTGAAGTCTGTCCCACAAGGATCAGGCCCCTCCCCCTATACAGTGGAAGTACTTCACCCGGACATTTAACCTCTCCCACCCCTCCCGAGGGGACCACACCCTCCCCCACCATCCCCAGTGAGAAGTGAAGACCTGTCACCCTGGCAAATAGTATCTCCCACAAAAGGTCAAATCCCTCCCACAAGGACCAAATCCTCCCCATGGTCACTGGTGAAAACAAGTCATTCTAGTGAGTAGCCTCTCTCACCAAGACAAGACCCATCCTCTCCCCAGGCTTGTAGCCCCGCCCAAAAGGGAAAGACCCCTCCCAGTGGCTTGTAGGCCCACCCATTAGGACCAGACCCTCTCCCTGGATTGGAGCTCTTCCAATCTAGGGACAAGATTCCCCCCCCCTTCCAGTTTTCCCAACAGGACAGTACCCCAACCCCTTGCTCAAAGCCCCTCCCATCAGGACCAAATCCCTACCCCTTTCTCAAAGCTCCTCCCATGAGGACCAGACTCCTCCACTTGTTGCATCTCCTCCTATCAGCACCAAACCCCTCCCCTTGCTCAAAAGCTCCTCCCATAAGGACCAGACCCCTCCCCTTGGACATCAGTATGTCCCACAGAAACAAGGCCCCTCCCCCTGGTCACACATCATCCAATCAGGGAACTATGACCCCCAATTAGGTACCAACACCCCGTCCATGGCCCGCCTATTTATCTCTGCCTCTCCAATGCCCTTGCAGCCTCCCAGGTGTCCCTGACCCCAGCCCCGCCCCCTGTCCTCTCACCTCCATCGGTTCACCCCTCCGGAGGACGAGGAGGAGGCGGCAAACCAGGGGTCCAGGATGTAGACACAGCGCACACAGCGAGCCCCCCTCAGAGCGGCCAACAGAGCCGGGTTATCGTGCAGCCTCAGCCCCTTCCGGAACCAGTGTACTGAGCTGACCGCGGGGCCCTCCATCGTCCAGGGGATACTCCTCCGCTCTGTCCGCTCTCCTGTCAGCGCTCCGCCAGATCTCCTTCCCCTGTGTGTGTGTCTGCGGCTCATACACCAGACTGCCTGCTCCTCGGGAACGCCCACCGCCAGCCCCGCTGTCTGATTGGCGGCTGCTCCATGGAGGGGGCGTCTCCGCCGGCTGTCACATGCGGGCCATGTGTGATATGATCTGGGAAGAGAACACCGTGTACAGCCGGAGATCTCCATCATCTGTGTGTATATAATACACTTTACAGCGCAGTCCCCTTTATATTACAGTGTCCCAGTCCTATCAGTGCTATTGTGGCCATACAACGCTAGTACTGTATGTCTCCTATTGTGCCCACACTGAGCAGTGACGCTGACCTGCTCTCTTTTTGGTGGTGCGTTGCAGCGTGGCTCTCTCTCTGGTGGTGCGGTACAGTGTGGCTCTCTCTGGTGGTGAGGTGCAGTGTGGCTCTCCCTCTGGTGGTGCAGTGTGGCTCTCTCTCTGGCGGTGCAGCGTGACTCTCTCTCTGGGGGTGAGGTGCAGCGTGGCTCTCTCTCTGGGGATGCGGTGCAGCGTGGCTCTCTCTCTGGGGGTGCGGTGCAGCGTGGCGCTCCCTCTCTGGTGGTGGAGCGTGGCTCTCTCTGGTGGTGCAGTGCAGCGTGGCTCTCTCTCTGGTAGTGCGGTGCAGCGTGACTCTGTCTCTGGTGGTGCAGTGCAGCGTGGCTCTCTCTCTGGGGATGCGGTGCAGCGTGGCTCTCTCTCTGGTGGTGCGGTGCAGCGTGTCTCTCTGGTGGTGCGGTGCAGCGTGTCTCTCTGGTGGTGCAGTGCAGCGTGGCTCTCTGGTGGTGCGGTGCAGCGTGGCACTGTCTCTGGTGGTGCGTTGCAGCACGGCTCTGTCTCTGGTGGTGCGTTGCAGCGCGGCTCTGTCTCTGGTGGTGCGTTGCAGCGCGGCTCTGTCTCTGGTGGTGCGTTGCAGCGCGGCTCTGTCTCTGGTGGTGCGTTGCAGCGCGGCTCTGTCTCTGGTGGTGCGTTGCAGCGCGGCTCTCTCTCTGGTGGTGCGGTGCAGCGCGGCTCTCTCTCTGGTGGTGCGGTGCAGCGCGGCTCTCTCTCTGGTGGTGCGGTGCAGCGTGGCTCTCTCTTTGGTGGTGCGGTGCAGCGTGGCTCTCTCTTTGGTGGTGCGGTGCAGCGTGGCTCTCTTTTGTGGTGCGGTGCAGCATGGCTCTCTCTCTGGTGGTGTGCAGCGTGGCTCTCTCTGGTGGTGCAGTGCAGCGGGGCTCTCTCTCTGGTGGTGCGGTGCAGCGCGGCTCTCTCTTTGGGGGCGCGGTGCAGCGCGGCTCTCTCTCTGGTGGTGCGGTGCAGTGTGGCTCTCTCTCTGGTGGTGCAGTGTGGCTCTCTCTGGTGGTGCAGTGCAGCGTGGCTCTCTCTTTGGTGGTGTGGTGCAGCGTGGCTCTCTCTTTGGTGGTGCGGTGCAGCGTGACTCTCTCTGGTGGTGCAGTGCAGCGCGGCTCTCTCTCTGGTGGTGAGGTGCAGCGCGGCTCTCTGTCTTGTGGTGAGGTGCAGCGTGGCTCTCTCTCTGGTGGTGAGGTGCAGCGCGGCTCTCTCTCTGGTGGTGCGGTGCAGCGCGGCTCTCTCTCTGGTGGTGCGGTGCAGCGCGGCTCTCTCTCTGGTGGTGCGGTGCAGCGCGGCTCTCTCTCTGGTGGTGCGGTGCAGCGCGGCTCTCTCTCTGGTGGTGCGGTGCAGCGCGGCTCTCTCTCTGGTGGTGCGGTGCAGCGCGGCTCTCTCTCTGGTGGTGCGGTGCAGCGCGGCTCTCTCTCTGGTGGTGCGGTGCAGCGTGGCTCTCTCTCTGGTGGTGCGGTGCAGTGTGGCTCTCTCTGGTGGTGCTGGGGCTATTAGTTGCCCATCACAGTTCTCTCTTTCATTTTGTATGTCTCCTGTAGTAGATGCTGCAGGCACTTCTGCTTGTTTCCAGGTTTTTCTCTCCCTCCCCCCCAGCAGTGTGCATGCTGGAGAGTGTAGTCAGCACCAGGCTCTGTCTCTGGTGGTGCGACGCAGCGTGGCTCTCTCTGGTGGTGCGGTGCAGCGTGGCTCTCTTTGGTGGTGCGTTGCAGCGTGGCTCTCTCTTTGGTGGTGCGGTGCAGCGTGGCTCTCTCTCTGGTGGTGCGGTGCAGCGTGGCTCTCTCTCTGGTGGTGCGGTGCAGCGTGGCTCTCTCTCTGGTGGTGCGGTGCAGCGCGGCTCTCTCTCTGGTGGTGCGGTGCAGCGCGGCTCTCCCTCTGGTGGTGCGGTGCAGCGTGGCTCTCTCTGGTGGTGTGGTGCAGCGCGGCTCTCTCTCTGGTGGTGCGGTGCAGCGTGACTCTCTCTCTGGTGGTGCGGTGCAGTGTGGCTCTCTCTGGTGGTGCTGGGGCTATTAGTTGCCCATCACAGTTCTCTCTTTCATTTTGTATGTCTCCTGTAGTAGATGCTGCAGGCACTTCTGCTTGTTTCCAGGTTTTTCTCTCCCTCCCCCCCAGCAGTGTGCATGCTGGGGAGTGCAGTCAGCACCAGGCTCTGTCTCTGGTGGTGCGGTGCAGCGTGGCTCTCTCTGGTGGTGCGGTGCAGCGTGGCTCTCTCTTTGGTGGTGCGGTGCAGCGTGGCTCTCTCTTTGGTGGTGTGGTGCAGCGTGGCTCTCTCTCTGGTGGTGCGGTGCAGCGTGGCTCTCTCTGGTGGTGCGGTGCAGCGCGGCTCTCTCTCTGGTGGTGCGGTGCAGCGTGGCTCTCTCTCTGGTGGTGCGGTGCAGTGTGGCTCTCTCTGGTGGTGCTGGGGCTATTAGTTGCCCATCACAGTTCTCTCTTTCATTTTGTATGTCTCCTGTAGTAGATGCTGCAGGCACTTCTGCTTGTTTCCAGGTTTTTCTCTCCCTCCCCCCCAGCAGTGTGCATGCTGGAGAGTGTAGTCAGCACCAGGCTCTGTCTCTGGTGGTGAGATGCAGCGTGGCTCTCTCTGGTGGTGCGGTGCAGCGTGGCTCTCTCTTTGGTGGTGCGGTGCAGCGTGGCTCTCTCTTTGGTGGTGCGGGGCAGCGTGGCTCTCTCTCTGGTGGTGCGGTGCAGCGTGGCTCTCTCTGGTGGTGCGGTGCAGCGTGGCTCTCTCTCTCTCTAGTGGTGCGGTGCAGCGCGGCTCTCTCTCTGGTGGTGTGGTGCAGCGCGGCTCTCTCTCTGGTGGTGCGGTGCAGCGTGGCTCTCTCTGGTGGTGCGGTGCAGCGCGGCTCTCTTTCTGGTGGTGCAGTGCAGCGTGGCTCTCTCTCTGGTGGTGCGGTGCAGCGTGGCTCTCTCTGGTGGTGTGGTGTAGCGCGGCTCTCTCTCTGGTGGTGCGGTGCAGCGCGGCTCTCTCTCTGGTGGTTCGGTGCAGCGCGGCTCTCTCTCTGGTGGTGCGGTGCAGCGCGGCTCTCTCTCTGGTGGTGCGGTGCAGCGTGGCTCTCTCTCTGGTGGTGCGGTGCAGCGTGGCTCTCTCTCTGGTGGTGCGGTGCAGCGTGACTCTCTCTCTGGTGGTGCGGTGCAGCGTGGCTCTCTCTCTGGTGGTGCGGTGCAGTGTGGCTCTCTCTGGTGGTGCTGGGGCTATTAGTTGCCCATCACAGTTCTCTCTTTCATTTTGTATGTCTCCTGTAGTAGATGCTGCAGGCACTTCTGCTTGTTTCCAGGTTTTTCTCTCCCTCCCCCCCAGCAGTGTGCATGCTGGGGAGTGTAGTCAGCACCAGGCTCTGTCTCTGGTGGTGCGGTGCAGCGTGGCTCTCTCTGGTGGTGCGGTGCAGCGTGGCTCTCTCTTTGGTGGTGCGGTGCAGCGTTGCTCTCTCTTTGGTGGTGCGGTGCAGCCTGGCTCTCTCTCTGGTGGTGCGGTGCAGCGTGGCTCTCTCTGGTGGTGCGGTGCAGCGCGGCTCTCTCTCTGGTGGTGTGGTGCAGCGCGGCTCTCTCTCTGGTGGTGTGGTGCAGCGCGGCTCTCTCTCTGGTGGTGCGGTGCAACGTGGCTCTCTCTCTGGTGGTGCGGTGCAGCGTGACTCTCTGGTGGTGCGGTGCAGCGTGGCTCTCTCTCTGGTGGTGCGGTGCAGTGTGGCTCTCTCTGGTGGTGCGGTGCAGCGTGACTCTCTCTGGTGGTGCGGTGCAGCGTGACTCTCTCTGGTGGTGCGGTGCAGCGTGACTCTCTCTCTGGTGGTGCGGTGCAGCGTGACTCTCTCTCTGGTGGTGCGGTGCAGCGTGGCTCTCTCTCTGGTGGTGCGGTGCAGTGTGGCTCTCTCTGGTGGTGCTGGGGCTATTAGTTGCCCATCACAGTTCTCTCTTTTATTTTGTATGTCTCCTGTAGTAGATGCTGCAGGCACTTCTGCTTGTTTCCAGGTTTTTCTCTCCCTCCCCCCCAGCAGTGTGCATGCTGGGGAGTGTAGTCAGCTCCCTGCATAAAACAATTGGGCTACCTATCTCTGGGACTACATTTCCCATGATGCCCCTCTAGGTCTCCGATTGGCCCTCTGTTGTGTCCAATGGTGAGGGAAGCTTTCTCCTCACATGTGCTGCCGACAAGAGAAGGGGGAGAGGCGTGAGCGGGGGAAACATCTTGACAGGAGCTCCGCCCCTTGCCTCAACGTGCGGACACCTTGGCTGGAGGAGGAGCAGCCCCTGGGAGCAGAAAGCTGAACTGTCAGCGCGGTGCTGAGGCTGAGCTGTGTGTGAGATAGACACACAGCTCAGCCCATGCAGCCGCCAATTCCACCGGAGGAGACACGGAACGGCCGCATAGCGGTAGCGGCGGCCACGGCCTGTGTTAACCATGTTCAGGCCGCGATCGCCGCTTACCTCCCGCTGTGCGGCCTAAACAGCAACATGCTTTGGAGCGGGCGGCCCTGGCCCACCGGGCAAATGCCCGGTCAGCCCTATGGCCAGTCCGGGCCTGGGTGTGAATGGGGAGCAGGTGTGTTAAATTTGGTGTTATCGCTCTCACTCTCTCATACTGGTCACTGGAAGTTCAACATGGCACCCTAAAGGCAAAAAAAGTCTCTGAGAATCTGGAAAAAATAATTATTGCTCTACATAAAGATGGCCTAGGCTATAAGAAGATTGCCAAGACCCTGAAACTGAGCTGCAGCACAGTGACCAAGATCACACAGAGGTATAACAGGACAGAATCCACTCAGAACAGGCCTCCTCACCATGGTCCAGCAAAGAAGTTGAGTGCACGTGCTCAGTGTCATATCCAGAGGTTGTCTTTGGGAAATAGACATATGGGTGCTGCCAGCATTGCTGCAGAGGTTGAAGGGATGGGGGGTCAGCCTGTCAGTGCTCAGACCATACGCCACACACTGCATCAAATTGGTCTGTTGTCCCAGAAGGAAGCCTCTTCTAAAGATGATGCACAAGAAAGCTCACAAACAGTTTGCTGAAGACAAGTAGACTAAGGACATGGATTACTGGAACCATGTCCTGTGGTCTGATGAGACCATGGTGTCAAGCGTGTGTGGCAGCAACCAGGTGAGGAGTACAAAGACAAGTTTGTCTTGCCTACAGTCAAGCATGGTGGTGGGAGTGTCGTGGTCTGGGGCTGCATTAATGCTGCCGGCACTGGAGAGTTACAGTTCATTGAGGGAACCATGAATGCCAACATGTACTGTGACATACAGAAGTAGAACATGATCCCCTCCCTTTGGTGACTGGGACACAGGGCAGTATTCAAACGTGATAATGACACCAAACACACCTCCAATATGACCACTGCCTTGCTAAAGAAGCTGCGAGTAAAGGTGATGGACTGGCCAAGCATGTCTCCAGACCTAAACCCTATTGAGCATCTGTGGGGCATCCTCAAATGGAATGTTTGGGCCCTATTTGGACATTTTCACTTAGGGGTGTACTCACTTTTGTTGCCAGGGGTTTAGACATTAATGGCTGTGTGTTGAGTTATGAGGGGACAGAAGATGTACACTGTTACACAAGCTGTACACTCACTACTTTACATTGTAGTAAAGTGTAATTTCTTCAGTGTTGTCACATGAAAAGATATAATAAAATATTTAGAAAAAATGTGAGGGGTGTACTTACTTTTGTGAAATACTGTCACTAACAGAATAACCTGCCTACTTAACCACTTCCCGACTGCCGCACGACGATGTACGTCGACAGCATGGCACAGGCAGGCATATGGGCGTACATGTACGTCCCTGCCTTCCCGCGGGTCGGGGGCCCGATCGGGCCCCCGCCCGGTGCCTGCGGCGGTCGGTATTCGTGCGGGAGCGATCCCGGACGAGGGGGCGGCCATTCGTTCATGGCCACCCCCTCGCGATCGCTCCCGACGAATAGGAATCGTTCGTGACATCACTTCCTCTCCTGTAATGTAAACACAGGAGAGGAAGTGATGTATTCTCTCCTCCGTGTCGGTATTTTTCGTTCCGACACCGAGGAGAGAGGATCGGTGAGTTGCACCAACACGTCACTACACATTAGAACATGCCAGGCACACTCACACCCCCCCGATCACCCCCCCAATTACCCCTGCCCCCCAGTCACAGTGACACCAATGTCATTTTATTTTTTTGCATTGGTGTCATTTGTGACTGTAATAACTGTTAGGGCAGTTAGGGTTAGCCCCCCTTTAGTTCTAAGGTACCCCCTAACCCCCCCAATAAAATTTTAACCCCGTGATCACCCCCCGTCGCCAGTGTCACTAAGGCTGGGTTCACATTGCAGCGGTTTATGAGAACGAATGTGATTCGCACCGCACTGCAGTGCAAATCACATCCGATCTCTGTGCGATTCGAGTTCTGCCATTCGCCGCACCCGCCGCAAATTCGCACGGGACCCTTTTTTTGGCCCGCAGCAGAATCGGATCGCATGGGTGTTCACACCATGCGATCCGAGTTTGCAGATCGCACTGCGATATGCAAACTGATCTGGGGGTGTCATTAACATTTCACTGACACTCCCAGCAGTTCGCATAGGGCAGTGTGAACTGCCGCCGGGAGGCATGCGATGCGGGAACCCGCCGCGGATTCGTGGCGTTCCCGCATCGCTCCAGTGTGAACCCAGCCTAATAAGCGATCATTTTTCTGATCGCCGTATTAGTGTCACAGGTGACGCTAGTTAGGCAGGTAGGTATTTAGGTTCGCCGCAGCTTTTTATAGCGCCAGGGACCCCCATATACTACCGCATAAAGCCCCCTGATTGCCCCCTAGTTAACCCTTTCACCAGTGATCACCATATAACTGTTACAGGTGACGCTGGTTGGTTAGTTATTTTTTTTATAGTTTCAGGGCACCCGCCATTTATTACCTAATAAAGGTTTAACCCCCTGATCACCCGGCGGGTGTCATTTGTGACTGTAATAACTGTTAGGGCAGTTAGGGTTAGCCCCCTTTAGTTCTAAGGTACCCCCCTAACCCCCCCAATAAAGGTTTAACCCCGTGATCACCCCCCGTCGCCAGTGTCACTAAGGCTGGGTTCACATTGCAGCGGTTTATGAGAACGAATGTGATTCGCACCGCACTGCAGTGCAAATTACATCCGATCTCTGTGCGATTTGAGTTCAGCTATACAGATAGTATGGCTGAATTCGTGTCGCACCCGCCGCAAACTCGCACGGGACCCTTTTTTTGGTCCGCAGCAGAATCGGATCGCATGGGTGTTCACACCATGCGATCCAAGTTTGCAGATCGCACTGCGATATGCGAACTGATCTGGGGGTGTCATTAACATTTCACTGACACTCCCAGCAGTTCGCATAGGGCAGTGTGAACTGCTGCCGGGAGGCATGCGATGCGGGAACCCGCCGCGGATTCGTGGCGTTCCCGCATCGCTCCAGTGTGAACCCAGCCTAATAAGCGATCGTTTTTCTGATCACTGTATTAGTGTCACAGGTGACGCTAGTTAGGCAGGTAGGTATTTAGGTTCGCCGCAGCTTTTTATAGCGCCAGGGACCCCCATATACTACCGCATAAAGCCCCTTGATTGCCCCCTAGTTAACCCTTTCACCAGTGATCACCATATAACTGTTACAGGTGACGCTGGTTGGTTAGTTATTTTTTATAGTTTCAGGGCACCCACCATTTATTACCTAGTCTCACTAGTGTACCCCTAAATTTAGGGGTGTCTACTTTCCAAAATGGGGTCATTTGGGGGGGGTTTGTGCCATCTTGGCATTTTATGGCCTTCAAAACTGTAACGCCCTTAGAAAGCCTGAAGGCGGTGCTTGGTTTTCGGGGCCCCGTACGCGGCTAGGCTCCCAAAAAGTCCCACATATGTGGTATCCCCGTACTCAGGAGAAGCAGCAGAATTTATTTTGGGGTGTCATTTCACATATGCCCATGGCATGCATGAGCAATATATCATTTAGTGACAACTTTGTGAAAAAAAAAAAAAAAAAGTTTGTAATTTTCCCGCAACTTGTGGCAAAATATAAAATATTCCATGAACTCAACATGCCTCTCAGCAAATAGCTTGGGGTGTCTACTTTCTAAAATGGGGTCATTTGTGGGGGTTTTGTGCCATCTTGGCATTTTATGGCCTTCAAAACTGTAATAGGTAGTGAGAAGTGAACTCAAAAATTTACGCCCTTAGAAAGCCTGAAGGCGGTGCTTGGATTTCGGGGCCCCGTACGCGGCTAGGCTCCCAAAAAGTCCCACATATGTGGTATCCCCGTACTCAGGAGAAGCAGCAGAATTTATTTTGAGGTGTCATTTCACATATGCCCATAGCATGTGTGAGCAATATATCATTTAGTGACAACTTTGTGTAAAAAAAAAAAAAAATATTTTTTTTTGTCATTATTCAATCGCTTGAGGCAAAAAAATAAAATATTCAATGGGCTCAACATGCCTCTTATCAATTTCCTTAGGGGGTCTACTTTCCAAAATGGGGTCATTTGGGGGGGTTTTGTACTGCCCTGCCATTTTAGCACCTCAAGAAATGAGATAGGCAGTCGTAAACTAAAAGCTGCGTAAATTCCAGAAAACGTACCTTAGTTTGTAGATGTGACAACTTTTGCGCAAACCAATAAATATATAATTATTGACTTTTTTTTTACCAAAGACATGTGGCTGAATACATTTTGGCCTAAATGTATGACTAAAATTGAGTTTATTGGATTTTTCTAATAACAAAAAGTAGAAAATATAATTTTTTTTCAAAATTTGCGGTCTTTTTACGTTTATATCGCAAAAAATAAAAATCGCAGAGGCAATCAAATACCATCAAAAGAAAGCTCTATTTGTGGGAAGAAAAGGACGCAAATTTTGTTTGGGTACAACATTGCATGACCGCGCAATTACCAGTTAAAGCAGCGCAGTGCCAAAGTGTAAAAAGACCTCTGGTCATTTACCAGCAAAATGGTCCGGTCTGAAAGTGGTTAATCTAACTTAAGCTATCTCTCTGTCCATGCCAACAACACTACACACGGGCGCTATGTAAGCAGCCTTATATAGTGTGAGGTGTGGACTTAGTCCCCCAAGCCATGATTGGGCAAAGGCACCCTGCCTGTGGCCAATTATGGCTCTCTCAGCAGAGCGTGCTGTGATTGGCCAAAGCATGCAGGTCAGGCACATGCTTTGGCCAATCATCATACAACAATGCACTGCGGCACTCGAAATACCCTCGAATGCCCCATATGTTTGGTTTCGTTTTAGAACACACGATGTTCGAGTTGAACTTACTTTCGCCTCGAACTGCTGGATCATCCCTAGTGATCAGTGGGAAAAATGCTCCCTACGTTGGTGGTCAAGGAGAAGAATGCCTCTTACATTGGTGGTCAGTGGGAAGAATGCTCCTTACATTGGTGGTCAGTGGTAAGAATGCTCCTTACATTGGTGGTCAGTGGGAAGAATGCTCCTTACATTGGTGGTCAGTGGGAAGAATGCTCCTTACATTGGTGGTCAGTGGGAAGAATGCTCCTTACATTGGTGGTCAGTGGGAAGAATGCCCCTTACATTGGTGGTCAGTGGGAAGAATGCTCCTTACATTGGTGGTCAGTGGGAAGAATGTTCCTTACATTGGTGGTCAGTGGGAAGAATGCTCCTTACATTGGTGGTCAGTGGGAAGAATGCTCCTTACATTGGTGGTCAGTGGGAAGAATGCTCCTTACATTGGTGGTCAGTGGGAAGAATGCTTCTTACATTGGTGGTCAGTGGGAAGAATGCTCCTTACATTGGTGGTCAGTGGGAAGAATGCTTCTTACATTGGTGGTCAGTGGGAAGAATGTTCCTTACATTGGCCACAATGACAGTGTGGTCAACTGTCTCCCCAGCTCTACCCAATCCTCAGATCAGCTTGCCCACCCCCACCCCCCCCCCCCCCCCCCAGCTGGCATATACAGTTCAGGACTGAAAGCTTCCCATTATCTGCTGACCAGGAGCCGCACCGATCTGCAGTCTGAATGGGATGTTGGGTAAGCACATTGCCAGTGTAGCATATTGACACTACTGATTGAAGTTTGGTGATGCTGATTATGAGTTCTTCTCATATTTACCGGCACTGACAGAGTAATATTTCTGGCTGGAGACCCAGTGATTGGCTCCGTGATTTTCCCAGAAGTCTACACTAAGATACAAGTCAGATTTTATGCTTCCCCTGCAACAAAAATTAAATTTTTGGTGAGAGACCTTGCCACTTTCCTCATTAGAACCCTGCAAGTGCAGCAGCTGATTGATAATTATAAATCAGCTCCCATACAAATTCACTTTGCACATGGACACAAATAGATATTTCTTCAGAATAACAAAAGGTAGGAATCTGCTACAAAGTTTGGTAAAACTCCCACATGCAGCACCCAGAGGGGATTATTTTTCTCAACAAAAGTGGAATTACTCTTTAAAATGGTTATAAAGGCTCAAGGTTTTTCTTTTACCTTAAAGGGGTTGTAAAGGTTCATGTTTTTTCACCTTAATGCATCCTATGCATTAAGGTGAAAAAACATCTTACGTTCCCTGGCCCCCCAATCTAGCTGCTGATATAGCGGAGCCCTAGGAGGCACTCTGCACGTGCTCAGTTTGGTGTGTATTGCTAGAAAGTTGTTGTTTTTTGGGGGGGGTGCATGTGATCAGCACAGCGCCAATCAGCACTGTCCAGACAGGGGGTCAAGCAGCCTCATAGAACAGTAAGTGCCAATTCACACCAGTGCGTGGTGTGAGATCGCAAATCACATGCGATGTCCGTGCGATGCGATTTCAGTCATACAGAAAGTATGGCTGAATTTGCGTCGCATTTGGACCAATCTTCCACAGGACCCTTTTTAGCAGTAAGATGGGAAATCCCATGAAATGTGGAATCCTCTGCTACTACTGCGCATGTGCTGATTTCAGAAAAGAGAAACCGAGAGCAGAGCTACTGCTGACAAACACAGCTGAGTTATAGTCCTCCTCCTCCTCATAGGCCGTGCATCATGAAGACACAGCGAGACACCTGACTCCATCTCCATCTGCATGACAGCGGGGGACACAACGAGGGGACACAGGCTGGTTCCGTGTCACATGGGGGGGCAAGTCTGGATGTCACACGGGGCAGTCTGGATGTCCACCCAGGTGACATCCAGACTTGCCCCCCCAGGTGACATCCAGACTTGCCCCCCCAAGGTGACATCCAGACTTGCCCCCTCATATGTGACATCCAGACTTGCCCCCCATATGTGACATCCAGACTTGCTCCCCCATATGTGACATCCAGACTTGCTCCCCCCATATGTGACATCCAGACTTGCCCCCCCCCATATGTGACATCCAGACTTGCCCCCACCAGGCGACAGACTTGCCCCGTGTGACATACAGACTTACCTGGTGTGACATACAGACTTGCCCCCCGTGACAAACTTGCCCCGTGAGACATCCAGACCTGCCCCCCCTTTGTAACATCCAGACTTGCCCCCCCTCTGTGACATCCAGACTAGCCCCCCCGTGACAGACTTGCCCGTGAGACATCCAGACTTGCCCCCCCTCTATGACATCCAGACTTGCCTCCCCCCTCTGTGACATCCAGACTTGCCCCCCCATGTGACATCCAGACTGCCCCCCCATGTGACAGACTTGCCTCGTGTGACATCCAGACTGGCCCCGCTGGTGACATCCAGACTGGCCCCCCCAGTGACATCCACACTTCCCCTCCCCCCGGTGACATCCAGAGTTGCCCCCCCCGGTGACATCCAGACTTGCCCCCCCGGTGACATCCAGACTTGCCCTTCCCCCGGTGACATCCAGACTTGCCCTTCCCCCGGTGACATCCAGACTTGCTCTCCCCCCGGTGACATCCAGACTTGCCCTTCCCTCCGGTGACATCCAGACTTGCCCCGTGTGACATCCAGACTTCCCCTCTGTGACAGACTTGCCCTGGGTGACACCAGACTTGCCCCCCTGCTGTGACATCAAGACTTGCCCCCCGGTGAGACATCCAGAATGCCCCACTGTGCTGTGACAGACTTGCCCTGGATGACATTCAGACTTGTTCCCCCAGGTGACATCCAGACTTGCCCCCCCAGGTGACATCTAGACTTGCCCCCCCAGGTGACATCCAGACTTGCCCCCCCCCAGGTGACATCCAGACTTGCCACCTCCCCATATGTGACATCCAGACTTGCCCCCCCATATGTGACATCCAGATTGCCCCGTGTGACATCCAGACTGCCCCCCAGTGATAGACTTGCCCTGGGTGACATTCAGACTTGCCCCCCCTGCTGTGACATCCAGACTTGCCCCCCTGTAACATCCAGACTTGCCCTCCCCGGTGACATCCAGACTTGCGCCCCCCCGTGATAGACTTGCCCTGGGTGACATCCAGACTTGCCCCCCCATATGTGAAATTAAGATTTCACCCCCATGTGACATCCAGACTTGCCCCCTCCCAGGTGACATCCAGACTTGCCCTCCCCTGGTAACAGACTTGCCCCGTGTGACATCCTGACTGCCCCCCGTGACAGACTTGCCCTGGGTGACATCCAGACTTGCCTCCCCCAAAAGACATCCAGACTTGCCCCCCCGGTGACTTCCAGACTTGCCCCCCAGGTGACATTCACCAGGGGGGGCAGTCTGGATGTCACACGGGGCAGTCTGGATGTCCCCCCAGGTGACATCCAGACTTGCCCCCCCCATATGTGACATCCAGACTTGCCCCCCCATATGTGACATCCAGACTTGCCCACCCCATGTGTGACATCCAGACTTACCCCCCCAGTGACATCCAGACTTGCCCCCCCAGGTGACATTCACCAGGGGGGGGCAGTCTGGATGTCACACGGGGCAGTCTGGATGTCCCCCCAGGTGACATCCAGACTTGCCCCATGTGACATTCTGACTGCCCCCCCGTGACAGACTTGCCCTGGGTGACATCCAGACTTGCCCCCCCAAGGTGACATCCAGACTTGCCACCCCCCAGGTGACATCCACCAGGGGGGCCAGTCTGGATATCACACGGGGCAGTCTGGATGTCCCCCCAGGTGACATCCAGACTTGCCCCCCCATATGTGACATCCAGACTTGCCCCCTGACATCCAGACTTGCCCCATGTGACATCCTGACTGCTCCCCGTGACAGACTTGCCCTGGGTGACATCCAGACTTGCCCCCCAAAAGACATCCAGACTTGCCCCATGTGACATCCTGACTGCCCCCCCTTGACAGACTTGCACTGGGTGACATCCAGACTTGCCCCCCCAAATGACATCCAGACTTGCCCCCCCATATGTGACATCCAGACTTGCCCCCCCAGGTGACATCCACCGGGGGGGCCAGTCTGAATGTCACACGGGGCAGTCTGGATGTCCCCCCAGGTGACATCCAGACTTGCCCCCCCAGGTGACATCCAGACTTGCCCCCCCAAGGTGACATCCAGACTTGCCCCCTCATATGTGACATCCAGACTTGCCCCCCCATATGTGACATCCAGACTTGCTCCCCCCATATGTGACATCCAGACTTGCTCCCCCCATATGTGACATCCAGACTTGCCCCCCCCATATGTGACATCCAGACTTGCCCCCCCCCATATGTGACATCCAGACTTGTCCCCCCATATGTGACATCCAGACTTGCCCACCCCATATGTGACATCCAGACTTGCCCCCACCAGGCGACAGACTTGCCCCGTGTGAAATACAGACTTGCCTGGTGTGACATACAGACTTGCCCCCCTGTGACAGACTTGCCCCGTGAGACATCCAGACCTGCCCCTCCTTTGTAACATCCAGACTTGCCCCCCTCTGTGACATCCAGACTTGCCCCCCCTCTATGACATCCAGACTTGCCAGCTCCCCTCTGTGACATCCAGACTTGCCGCCCCCCCCTCTGTGACATCCAGACTTGCCGACCCCCCTGTGACATCCAGACTTGCCGCTCCCCCATATGTGACATACAGACTTGCCGCCCCCCCATATGTGACATGCAGACTTGCCGCCCCCACCAGGTGACATCCTTGCCCCGTGTGACATCCAGACTGGCCCCCACCAGGTGACATCCAGACTGGCCCCCACCAGGTGACATCCAGACTTGTCCCCCCTGTGACAGACTTGCCCCATGTGACATCCAGACTTGCCCCCCCATGTGACATCCAGACTGCCCCCCATGTGACAGACTTGCCTCGTGTGACATCCAGACTGGCCCCGCCGGTGACATCTAGACTGGACCCCCCAGTGACATCCAGACTTCCCCTCCCCCCGGTGACATCCAGACTTGCCCTTCCCCGGTGACATCCAGACTTGCCCTTCCCTCCGGTGACATCCAGACTTGCCCCTGGGTGACACCAGACTTGCCCCCCTGCTGTGACATCAAGACTTGCCCCCCGGTGAGATATCCAGAATGCCCCCCTGTGCTGTGACAGACTTGCCCTGGAAGACATTCAGACTTGTCCCCCCAGGTGACATCCAGACTTGCCCCCCCAGGTGACATCCAGACTTGCCCCCCCAGGTGACATCCAGACTTTCCACCCCCCATATGTGACATCCAGATTGCCCCGTGTGACATCCAGACTGCCCCCCCAGTGATAGACTTGCCCTGGGTGACATTCAGACTTGCCCCCCCTGCTGTGACATCCAGACTAGCCCCCCTGTAATATCCAGACTTGCCCTCCCCCCGGTGACATCCAGACTTGCGCCCCCCCGTGAAAGACTTGCCCTGGGCGACATCCAGACTTGCCCCCCCATATGTGACATTAAGATTTCACCCCCATGTGACATCCAGACTTGCCCCCTCCCAGGTGACATCCAGACTTGCCCTCCCCTGGTAACAGACTTGCCCCGTGTGACATCCAGACTGCCCCCCGTGACAGACTTGCTCTGGGTGACAGCCAGACTTGCCCCCCATGACAGACTTGCCCCCCCTCCGGTGACATCCAGACTTGCCCCCCCTCCGATGACATCCAGACTTGCCCCCCGGTGACATCCTGACTGCCCCCCGGTGACAGACTTGCCCTGGGTGACATCCAGACTTGCCTCCCCAAAAGACATCCGGACTTGCCCCCCCCGGTGACTTCCAGACTTGGCCCTCATATGTGACATCCAGACTTGCCCCCCCATATGTGAAATCTACCGGGGGGAGGGCAGTCTGGATGTCACACGGGGCAGTCTGGATGTCCCCCCAGGTGACATCCAGACTTGCCCCATGTGACATCCTGACTGCCCCCCCGTAACAGACTTGCCCTGGGTGACATCCAAACTTGCCCCCCCCAAGGTGACATCCAGACTTGCCCCCCCAAGGTGACATCCAGACTTGCTGCCCCCCAGGTGACATCCACCAGGGGGGCCAGTCTGGATGTCACACGGAGCAGTCTGGATGTCCCCCCAGGTGACATCCAGACTTGCCCCCCCATATGTGACATCCAGACTTGCCCCCTGACATCCAGCCTTGGCCCATGTGACATCCTAACTGCCCCCCGTGACAGACTTGCCCTGGGTGACATCCAGACTTGCCCCCCAAAAGACATCCAGACTTGCCCCCCCACATATGTGACATCCAGACTTGCCCCCCAGGTGACATCCACCGGGGGGCCAGTCTGGATGTCACACGGAGCAGTCTGGATGTCCCTCCAAGTGACAACCAGACTTGCCCCCCCTGGTGACATCCTGACTGCCCCCCCAGGTGACATCCTGACTGCCCCCCCAAGGTGACATCCAGACTTGCCCCCCCAAGGTGACATCCAGACTTGACCCCTCATATGTGACATCCAGACTTGCCCCCTCATATGTGACATCCAGACTTGCTGCCCTCCAGGTGACATCCACCGGGGGGGCAGTCTGGATGTCCCCTCAAGTGACATCCAGACTTGCCCCCCCAGGTGACATCCAGATTTGCACCCTGACATCCAGACTTGCCCCATGTGACATCCTGACTGAACCCCGTGACAGACTTGCCCTGGGTGACATCCAGACTTGCCCCCCCATATGTGACATCCAGACTTGCCCCCCCAAGGTGACATCCAGACTTGCCCCCCCAAGGTGACATCCAGACTTGCTCCCCCAAGGTGACATCCAGACTTGCCCCCCCATATGTGACATCCAGACTTGCCCCCCATATGTGACATCCAGACTTGCTCCCCCCATATGTGACATCCAGACTTGCCTCCCCCATATGTGACATCCAGACTTGCCCCCCCTATGTTACATCCAGACTTGCCCCCCCTGTGACATCCAGACCTGCCGCCCCCCCATATGTGACATGCAGACTTGCCGCCCCCCATATGTGACATGCAGACTTGCCCCCACCAGGTGACATCCTTGTCCCGTGTGACATCCAGACTGGCCCCCACCAGGTGACATCCAGACTTGTCCCCCCTGTGACAGACTTGCCCCATGTGACATCCAGACTTGCCCCCCCATGTGACATCCAGACTGCCCCCCATGTGACAGACTTGCCTCGTGTGACATCCAGACTGGCCCCGCCGGTGACATCTAGACTGGACCCCCCAGTGACATCCAGACTTCCCCTCCCCCCGGTGACATCCAGACTTGCCCTTCCCCGGTGACATCCAGACTTGCCCTTCCCTCCGGTGACATCCAGACTTGCCCCTGGGTGACACCAGACTTGCCCCCCTGCTGTGACATCAAGACTTGCCCCCCGGTGAGATATCCAGAATGCCCCCCTGTGCTGTGACAGACTTGCCCTGGAAGACATTCAGACTTGTCCCCCCAGGTGACATCCAGACTTGCCCCCCCAGGTGACATCCAGACTTGCCCCCCCAGGTGACATCCAGACTTTCCACCCCCCATATGTGACATCCAGATTGCCCCGTGTGACATCCAGACTGCCCCCCCAGTGATAGACTTGCCCTGGGTGACATTCAGACTTGCCCCCCCTGCTGTGACATCCAGACTAGCCCCCCTGTAATATCCAGACTTGCCCTCCCCCCGGTGACATCCAGACTTGCGCCCCCCCGTGAAAGACTTGCCCTGGGCGACATCCAGACTTGCCCCCCCATATGTGACATTAAGATTTCACCCCCATGTGACATCCAGACTTGCCCCCTCCCAGGTGACATCCAGACTTGCCCTCCCCTGGTAACAGACTTGCCCCGTGTGACATCCAGACTGCCCCCCGTGACAGACTTGCTCTGGGTGACATCCAGACTTGCCCCCCGTGACAGACTTGCCCCCCCTCCGGTGACATCCAGACTTGCCCCCCCTCCGATGACATCCAGACTTGCCCCCCGGTGACATCCTGACTGCCCCCCGGTGACAGACTTGCCCTGGGTGACATCCAGACTTGCCTCCCCAAAAGACATCCGGACTTGCCCCCCCCGGTGACTTCCAGACTTGGCCCTCATATGTGACATCCAGACTTGCCCCCCCATATGTGAAATCCACCGGGGGGAGGGCAGTCTGGATGTCACACGGGGCAGTCTGGATGTCCCCCCAGGTGACATCCAGACTTGCCCCATGTGACATCCTGACTGCCCCCCCGTAACAGACTTGCCCTGGGTGACATCCAAACTTGCCCCCCCCAAGGTGACATCCAGACTTGCCCCCCCAAGGTGACATCCAGACTTGCTGCCCCCCAGGTGACATCCACCAGGGGGGCCAGTCTGGATGTCACACGGAGCAGTCTGGATGTCCCCCCAGGTGACATCCAGACTTGCCCCCCCATATGTGACATCCAGACTTGCCCCCTGACATCCAGCCTTGGCCCATGTGACATCCTAACTGCCCCCCGTGACAGACTTGCCCTGGGTGACATCCAGACTTGCCCCCCAAAAGACATCCAGACTTGCCCCCCCACATATGTGACATCCAGACTTGCCCCCCAGGTGACATCCACCGGGGGGGCCAGTCTGGATGTCACACGGAGCAGTCTGGATGTCCCTCCAAGTGACAACCAGACTTGCCCCCCCTGGTGACATCCTGACTGCCCCCCCAGGTGACATCCTGACTGCCCCCCCAAGGTGACATCCAGACTTGCCCCCCCAAGGTGACATTCAGACTTGACCCCTCATATGTGACATCCAGACTTGCCCCCTCATATGTGACATCCAGACTTGCCGCCCTCCAGGTGACATCCACCGGGGGGGCAGTCTGGATGTCCCCTCAAGTGACATCCAGACTTGCCCCCCCAGGTGACATCCAGATTTGCACCCTGACATCCAGACTTGCCCCATGTGACATCCTGACTGAACCCCGTGACAGACTTGCCCTGGGTGACATCCAGACTTGCCCCCCCATATGTGACATCCAGACTTGCCCCCCCAAGGTGACATCCAGACTTGCCCCCCCAAGGTGACATCCAGACTTGCTCCCCCAAGGTGACATCCAGACTTGCCCCCCCATATGTGACATCCAGACTTGCCCCCCATATGTGACATCCAGACTTGCTCCCCCCATATGTGACATCCAGACTTGCCTCCCCCATATGTGACATCCAGACTTGCCCCCCCTATGTTACATCCAGACTTGCCCCCCTGTGACATCCAGACCTGCCGCCCCCCCATATGTGACATGCAGACTTGCCGCCCCCCATATGTGACATGCAGACTTGCCCCCACCAGGTGACATCCTTGTCCCGTGTGACATCCAGACTGGCCCCCCGGTGACATCCTGACTGCCCCCGTGACAGACTTGCCCTGGGTGACATCCAGACTTGCCTCCCCCAAAAGACATCCAGACTTGCCCCCCCCGGTGACTTCAAGACTTGCCCCTCCATATGTGACATCCAGACTTGCCCCCCATATGTGACATCTACCAGGAGGGGCAGTCTGGATGTCACACGGGGCAGTCTGGATGTCCCCCCAGGTGACATCCAGACTTGCCCCTTGTGACATCCTGACTGCCCCCCGTGACAGACTTGCCCTGGGTGACATCCAGACTTGCCCCCCCCAAGGTAACATCCAGACTTGCCCCCCCAAGGTGACATCCAGACTTGCCCCCCCATATGTGACATCCAGACTTGCTCCCCCCATATGTGACATCCAGACTTGCTCCCCCCATATGTGACATCCAGACTTGCTCCCCCATATGTGACATCCAGACTTGCCCCCCATATGTGACATCTAGACTTGCCCCCCCATATGTGACATCCAGACTTGCCCCCCCATATGTGACATCCAGACTTGCCCCCACCAGGCAACAGACTTGCCCCGTGTGAAATACAGACTTGCCTGGTGTGACACACAGACTTGCCCCCCTGTGACAGACTTGCCCCGTGTGACATCCAGACTTGCCCCCCCATGTGACATCCAGACTGCCCCTCATGTGACAGACTTGCCCCGTGTGACATCCAGACTTGCCCCCCCATGTGACATCCAGACTGCCCCTCATGTGACAGACTTGCCTCGTGTGACATCCAGACTGTCCCCGCCGGTGACATCCAGACTGGCCCCCCCAGTGACATCCAGACTTCCCCTCCCCCGGTGACATCCAGACTTGCCCCCCCAGTGACATCCAGACTTGCCCTTCCCCCGGTGACATCCAGACTTGCTCTCCCCTGGTGACATCCAGACTTGCCCTTCCCTTCGGTGACATCCAGACTTGCCCCCTGTGACATCCAGACTGCCCCTCTGTGACAGACTTGCCCTGGGTGACACCAGACTTGCCCCCCTGCTGTGACATCAAGACTTGCCCCCCGGTGAGACATCCAGAATGCCCCCCTGTGCTGTGACAGACTTGCCCTGGATGACATTCAGACTTGCCCCCCCAGGTGACATCCAGACTTGCCCCCCCAGGTGACATCCAGACTTGCCACCCCCCATGGGACATCCAGACTTGCCACCCCCCATATGTGATATGCAGACTTGCCACCCCATATGTGACATCCAGATTGCCCCGTGTGACAACCAGACTGCCCCCCCCCAGTGATAGACTTGCCCTGGATGACATTCAGACTTGCCCCCCCCTGCTGTGACATCCAGACTTGCCCCCCTGTAACATTCAGACTTGCCCTCCCCCGGTGACATCCAGACTTGCGCCCCCCGTGACAGACTTGCCCTGGGCGACATCCAGACTTGCCCCCCCATATGTGACATTAAGATTTCACCCCCATGTGACATCCAGACTTGCCCCCTCCCATGTGACATCCAGACTTGCCCCCTCCATATGTGACATCCAGACTTGCCCCCACCAGGCGACAGAATTGCCCTGTGTGAAATACAGACTTGCCCGGTGTGACATACAGACTTGCCCCCCTGTGACAGACTTGCCCCGTGAGACATCCAGACCTGCCCCCCCTTTGTAACATCCAGACTTGCCCCCCTCTGTGACATCCAGACTTGCCCCCCCTCTGTGACATCCAGACTTGCCCCCCCTCTATGACATCCAGACTTGCCTCCCCCTCTGTGACATCCAGACTTGCCGCCCCCCCTGTGACATCCAGACTTGCCGCCCCCCATATGTGACATGCAGACTTGCCCCCCCATATGTGACATACAGACTTGCCCCCACCAGGTGACATCCTTGCCCCGTGTGACATCCAGACTGGCCCCCACCAGGTGACATCCAGACTTGTCCCCCCTGTGACAGACTTGCCCCGTGTGACATCCAGACTTGCCCCCCCATGTGACATCCAGACTGCCCCCCCATGTGACAGACTTGCCTCATGTGACATCCAGACTGGCCCCGCCAGTGACATCCAGACTGGCCCCCCAGTGACATCCAGACTTCCCCTCCCCCGGTGACATCCAGACTTGCCCCCCCCCCGGTGACATCCAGACTTGCCCTTCCCCCGGTGACATCCAGACTTGCTCTCCCCCCGGTGACATCCAGACTTGCCCTTCCCTCCGGTGACATGCAGACTTGCCCCGTGTGACATCCAGACTGCCCCTCTGTGACAGACTTGCCCTGGGTGACACCAGACTTGCCCCCCTGCTGTGACATCAAGACTTGCCCCCCGGTGAGACATCCAGAATGCCCCCCTGTGCTGTGACAGACTTGCCCTGGGTGACATTCAGACTTGCCCCCCCTGCTGTGACATCCAGACATGCCCCCCTGTAACATCCAGACTTGCCCTCCCCCCGGTGACATCCAGACTTGCACCCCCCTGTGACAGACTTGCCCTGGGCGACATCCAGACTTGCCCCCCCATATGTGACATTAAGATTTCACCCCCATGTGACATCCAGACTTGCCCCCTCCCAGGTGACATCCAGACTTGCCCTCCCCTGGTAACAGACTTGCCCCGTGTGACATCCAGACTGCCCCCCGTGACAGACTTGCCCTGGGTGACATCATGACTTGGCCCCCGTGACATCCAGACTTGGCCCCCGTGACATCCAGACTTGCCCCCCCCTCCGGTGACATCCAGACTTGCCCCCCCTCCGGTGACATCCTGCCTGCCCCCCGTGACAGACTTGCCCTGGGTGACATCCAGACTTGCCTCCCCCAAAAGACATCCAGACTTGCCCCCCCATATGTGACTTCCAGACTTGCCCCCCCATATGTGACATCCTTACTTGCCCCCCAGGTGACATCCACCAGGGGAGGGCAGTCTGGATGTCACACGGGGCAGTCTGGATGTCCCCCCAGGTGACATTCAGACTTTCCCCATGTGACATCCTGACTGCCCCCCGTGACAGACTTGCCCTGGGTGACATCCAGACTTGCCCCCCCAAGGTGACATCCAGACTTGCCCCCCCAAGGTGACATTCAGACTTGCCGCCCCCAGGTGACATCTACCAGGGGGGCCAGTCTGGACGTCACACGGGGCAGTCTGGATGTCCCCCCAGGTGACATCCAGACTTGCCCCCCATATGTGACATCCAGACTTGCCCCCTGACATCCAGACTTGCCCCTTGTGACATCCTGACTGCCCCCCGTGACAGACTTGCCCTGGGTGACATCCAGACTTGCCCCCCCAAAAGACATCCAGACTTGCCCCCCCAGGTGACAGCCACCTGGGGGGCCAGTCTGGATGTCACACGGGGCAGTCTGGATGTCCCCCCAGGTGACATCCAGACTTGCCCCCCCAGGGTGACATCCAGACTTGCCCCCCCAGGGTGACATCCAAACTTGCCCCCCCAAGGTGACATCCAGACTTGCCCCCTCATATGTGACATCCAGACTTTCCGCCCCCAGGTGACATCCACCGGGGGGGCAGTCTGGATGTCCCCCCAAGTGACATCCAGACTTGCCCCCCCCCAGGTTACATCCAAACTTGCACCCTGACATCCAGACTTGCCCCATGTGACATCCTGACTGCCCCCCGTGACAGACTTGCCCTTGATGACATCCAGACTTGCCCCCCCAAGGTGACATCCAGACTTGCCCCCTCATATGTGACATCCAGACTTGCCGCCCCCCAGGTGACATCCACCGGGGGGGCAGTCTGGATGTCCCCCCAAGTGACATCCAGACTTCCCCCCCCCCCAGGTTACATCCAAACTTGCACCCTGACATCCAGACTTGCCCCATGTGACATCCTGACTGCCCCCCGTGACAGACTTGCCCTGGGTGGCATCCAGACTTGCCCCCCCAGGGTGACATCCAGACTTGCCCCCCCCAAGGTGACATCCAGACTTGCCCCCTCATATGTGACATCCAGACTTGCCGCCCCCCAGGTGACATCCACCGGGGGGGCAGTCTGGATGTCCCCCCAAGTGACATCCAGACTTGCCCCCCCCCCCAGGTTACATCCAAACTTGCACCCTGACATCCAGACTTGCCCCATGTGACATCCTGACTGCCCCCCGTGACATACTTGCCCTGTGTGACATCCAGACTTGCCCCCCAAAAAGACATCCAGACTTGCCCCATGTGACATCCTGACTGCCCCCTGTGACAGACTTGCACTGGGTGACATCCAGACTTGCCCCCCCAAAAGACATCCAGACTTGCCCCATGTGACATCCTGACTGCCCCCTGTGACAGACTTGCCCTGGGTGACATCCAGACTTGCCCCCCAAAAGACATCCAGACTTGCCCCATGTGACATCCTGACTGCCCCCTGTGACAGACTTGCCCTGGGTGACATCCAGACTTGCCCCCCCAAAAGACATCCAGACTTGCCCCATGTGACATCCTGACTGCCCCCTGTGACAGACTTGCCCTGGGTGACATCCAGACTTGCCCCCCCAAAAGACATCTAGACTTGCACCCCCCCCTCGTGACATCCTTCAGGGGGGGCCAGTCTGGATGTCCCCCCAGGTGACATCCAGACTTGCCTCCTCCCAGGTGACTTCCAGACTTGCCCCCCTCCCACAGACTTTTCCTCCCTTGTGACATCTAGACTGCTCCCGTGACATGGAACCAGCCTGTGTCCCCGTTGTCATGGAGATTATGCGCTGATTATAAGACACAGGCAGGCAGAGCGGCGTCACTTTGTTGCTGCTGTTGCAGAGAGAGGTCGTGTGCTCTTCGCAGGCTGTTTTGACAGGACACAGCGCCCTACAGAGGACAAATCGGAGACTACACCCCCCCATTCTTCATAGCAGATCTATTGGAGTTAAAGTAAGTGTCATATGACCGATGTCACCTGATGGGGGCGGGTCCAGTGTCGGGATGTGGGCGGGCTTGTTAATGATCCGTCAGTGTTTTCTCCCCTCCTTTCTGGTCTGAGGGAAGAGAAATCCCAGGCAGTGACCCACCATACCGTTCGTGACAGGGGCCCCGACACCATCCGTGACAGGGGCCCCCCACACCCTCCGTGACAAGGGCCCCGACACCCTCCCTGACAGGGGCCCTGACACCCTCCCTGACAGGGTCCCTCGACACTCCCCGTGACAGGGGTCCCTGACACCTACAGTGACAGGGGCCCCCGACACCTTCCGTGACAGCCCCCCCACATCCTTTATGACAGGGCCCCCGACTCCCTTCATGACAGGGGCCCCGACAACCTCCATGACAGGGGCCCACCAACTTCTTTTATGACGGGGCCCCCGACACCCTCCATGACAGGGGACCCCCGACACCCTCCCTGACAAGGGCCCCCGACACTCCCCGTGACAAGGGCCCCTGAACCCTCTGTGACAGGGACCCCCGACACCCCCATTACAGGGGCCCCCCACACCCTCTGTGACAGCCCCCCCCGAACCCTCTGACAGCCCCCCGACTCCCTCCATGACAGGGCCCCCGACTTCCTCCATGTCAGGCCCCCCGACTTCCTCCATGACAGGGCCCCCCGACTTCTTCCATGACAGGGGCCCCCGACACCCTCTAGACTTCCTCCATGACAGGGACCCCCGACTTCCTCCATGACAGGGGCCCCTGACACCCTCCATGAAGGGGCCCCTGACTTACTTCCTGACAGGGGCCCCCGACACCCTCTGTGACAGGGGCCCCCCGACACCCTCCCTGACAGGGGCCTCCGACACCCTCCCTGACAGGGGCCCCCGACACTCCCCGTGACAGGGGCCCCCGACACTCCCCGTGACAGGGGCCCCCGACACTCCCCGTGACAGGGGCCTCCGACACCCCCCGTGACAGGGGCCCCCGACACCCCCCGTGACTTGGGCCCCCAACTTCCTTTATGACAGGCCCCCCCCGACTCCCTCCATGACAGGGGCCCCCGACTCCCTCCATGACAGGGCACCCCGACTTCCTCCATGACAGGGGCCCCCCCGACACCCTCCCTGACAGGGGCCCCCGACACCCTCCCTGACAGGGGCCCCCAACACCCTCCCTGACAGGGGCCCCCGACACTCCCCGTGACAGGGGCCCCCGATACCCTCCGTGACTTGGGCCCCCAACTTCCTTTATGACAGGTCCCCCCTGACTCCCTCCACGACAGGCCACCCTGACTCCCTCCACGACAGGGGCCCCCGACACCCTCCATGACAGGGGCCCACCAACTTCCTTTATGACAGAATCCCCCGACTTCCTCCATGACAGGGGCCCCCGACTTCCTCCATGACATGGGCCCCTGACTTCCTCCATGACAGGGGCCCCTTTCTTCCTCCATGACAGGGGCCCCCGACACCCTCCATGAAGGGGCCCCAGACTTACTTCCTGATATGGGCCCCCCGACACCCTCTGTGACAGGGGCCCCCCCGACTCCCTCCCTGACAGGGGCCCCCCCGACTCCTTCCCTGACAGGGGCCCCCCGACACCCTCCCTGACAGGGCCCCCGACACTCCCCGTGACAGGGCCCCCCGACACCCTCCGTGACAGGCCCCCCGACTTCCTTTATGACAGGCCCCCCCGACTCCCTCCACGACGGGCCCACCAACTTCCTTTATGACAGAATCCCCCGACTTCCTCCATGACAGGGGCCCCCAATTTCCTCCAAGACAGGGGCCCCGATACCCTCCATGACAGGGGCCCCCGACTTCCTCCATGACAGGGGACCCCCGACACCCTCCCTGACAGGGGCCCCCGACACTCCCCATTACAGGGGCCCCCCACACCCTCTGTGACAGCCCCCCCGACACCCCCTGTGACAGGGCCCCCCTGACTTCCTCCATGACAGGGCCCCCCGACTTCCTCCATGACAGGGGCCCCCGACACCCTCCATGAAGGGGCCCCCGACTTACTTCCTGACAGGGGCCCCCTGACTTCCTCTATGACAGGGGCCCCCCGACACCCTCCCAGACAGGGGCCCCCGACACCCTCCCTGACAGGGGCCCCCGACACCCTCCCTGACAGGGGCCCCCTGACTTCCTCTGTGACAGGGGCCCTCCGACACCCTCCCTGACAGGGGCCCCCAACACCCCCCGTGACAGGGGCCCCCGACACCCCCCGTGACAGGGGCCCCCGACACCCCCCGTGACAGGGGCCCCCGACTCCCTCCACGACAGGGGTCCCCGACTCCCTCCACGACAGGGGCCCACCAACATCCTTTATGACAGAATCCCCCTGACACCCTCCATGACAGGGACCCCAAACTTCCTCCATGATAAGGGCAACCCACACCCTCCATGATAGGGCCCCCCGACTTCCTCCATGACAGGGGCCTCCCGACTTCTATCTGACAGGGGCCCTCAGACTTCCTCCCTGACAGGGGCCCCGACTTCCTACCTGACAGGGGCCCCCCGGCTCACTCCATGACAGGGGCCCCCCGGCTTCCTCCATGACAGGGGCCCCCCGGCTTCCTCCATGACAGGGGCCCCCCCCGACTTCCTACCTGATTGGGGCTTCGACTTCCTCCATGACAGGGGCCCCCGACACCCTCCAGACTTCCTCCATGACAGGGGCCCCTTACTTCCTCCATGACAGGGGCCCCCGACACCCTCCATGAAGGGGCCCCCGACACCCTCCCTGACAGGGGCCCCCGACACCCCCCATGACAGGGGCCCCCGACACCCCCCGTGACAGGGGCCCCCGTCACCCTCCATGACAGGGGCCCCCGACTCCCTCCACGACAGGGGTCCCCGACTCCCTCCACGACAGGGGCCCACCAACTTCCTTTATGACAGAATCCCCCTGACACCCTCCATGACAGGGACCCCAAACTTCCTCCATGATAAGGGCAACCCACACCCTCCATGATAGGGCCCCCCGACTTCCTCCATGACAGGGGTCTCCCGACTTCTATCTGACAGGGGCCCTCGGACTTCCTCCCTGACAGGGGCCCTCGGACTTCCACTTTTCATCATTATATCTAATTCAAAGTGGGAGTATCCACTACACAGTTATTATGCCCCCCCACCAACTCACATCCCACCCCTATCCCCCCTCCTAGCAGAAATCTACCCCCCAATCCCTCCTCCTTGCAAAAATCCTCCCAATCCCTCCTTCTAGCAACAACCCCCCCAATCCATTCTCCCAGGACAAATCCCCCCAACCCCCCTCCTAACACAAATCCCCCCAACCCCCCTCCTAACACAAATCCTCCTCAATCCCCCCCTTCTAGCAATAACCCCCCCCCAATCCATTCTCCCAGCACAAATCCCCCCAACCCCCACTCCCAGCACAAATCCCCCCCCCAACCCCCACTCCCAGCACAAATCCCCCCCCAACCCCCACTCCCAGCACAAATCCCCCCCCAACCCCACTCCCAGCACAAATCCCCCAGCCCTCACTCCTAACACAAATCCTTCCCCTAGCAAAAAAAATCCCTAAATCCCTTCTTCAAGAGTAAATCCCCCCACAAATCCACAACCCCCTCCAAATTACCCTTTTCCTAGCACACATTCTTCCTCCCTACCCAAATCTCCCCCCAGAAGAAATTTCCCCCTCTTAGCAGAAATTCCCACACCCTTAGGGCAAACATTCCCCGTCCGGCTCAAATCCCCCAAAACTGTCCTAGCACATATCCCCCCCTATTTCTCCTTCTATCAAATACACCCCCCATCCTGATTACACCTCACAGCACAGATAAATGCCCATCCCCCTTCTCCACAAACATCCAAAGCACAAACTTTTACCCCCCCCTCCCCTCCTCCATTGTGTACAATTTCCCTGTGACCTTCCCCTCCTCATCCTCTCCTGTCACTACAGCGCTCCTCCAGCACATGAGACAGGATTGCTCTTAGATGACATTGGGCTGTACACACACACAGTGTCATTACCGCCCCCCATCCACATTTCCTACTGCCGGTGTTCTGTCTAGAAGTGCCCCCCATGGAATAGTGCCCGCGCATGCGCAGGACGGAGCCGCACTTCAGCAGATTTGCCGATCACCTGGAGTGACGTGACCAGGGTGTCGTAGGTGGCATCTCTCGATGGGAGATACAATTTCAGGGCCACAATTGAAACCTATACAAACAGCGGGGGGAGACTGTAGTTCTCACATTGTGCCTCGCTGTTTTGGGCGGCTTTACAGCGTGCTGATGGTGCGGTTTTGTCTGTCGCAGGCGGGTTTGCTGTGTTGAACGGCCGGTTTTGCCTGTGGGAAAGGTCGGGTTGCAACACAGACAAAACCAGCTCTTCAACACACACTAGTCGCCCTCCAGCAGCAGCGATGCACAATCTGAGAATTACGGTCTCCCCCGCTGTTTGTATAGATTTAAATTGTGCCTGTGAAATGGTATCTCCCATCGAGAGACACCTCCTACGGTGTGCGCATGCGCTCTGATTACGTCAGCCCATCTGACCGGCAAATCAGCTGCTGTGCTGTTCCTTATGGTGCATGCGCAGTACATACCGGGCACTATTTGATGGGGGGGCACTTCTCAACAGAACACCAGGAGATGAGCAGCCCTTGGAGGAGATAGGGGGGCGGTAATCAAAGTGTGTGTGTACAGTCTGATGCCATCTCTCCACTCTGCCACTTCTCCTCTCACTGCTGCAGGATGCCACTGCCTTTTCCCAGCTCTGAGTGCGGGCGATGGTGGGGGGAGATCAGTGGCCAATCAGGCATCACATCAAAGGGAGGGCACAACAGAAATCTGGGTGTAAATCAGCACCCCCCCGGATCCTGCCATGTCTGTGCCTCTCCCACACCTAGGCAACCCTAGGTGTGTGTGTGAGGAGTGGGGGGGGGGGGTGTGTGTGAGGAGTAGAGAGGGGGGTGTGTGAGGGGTAGAGAGGGGGGTGTGTGAGGAGTAGAGAGGGCACAACTAACGCATGCGTTCTCTTCTGCGTGCGAGCTCGGCGGGTTACCTAAAAAAAAAAATTTTCTTCTTTTACTTGTACTCTGTCCTTTAAAAAAAAAAAAAAAAAAAAATGATAAAAAAAGCATGACAGGACCCCCTAAATGTGAGTTCTGGGGGTCAAGCAGACCTCAGATATCACATTTACACTTAAATGTCTTTTTTTATTTACAAAAAAAAATCCCCTTTTAAGACCATTAGGGGGAAGTGACCTTTTGAAGTCTCTTCCGCCATCCAATGGTATGGAGCAGAGTGGGGGCATCTTTCCCTCACGTGGCATCCAGCCTCACAGGGAAGAGGACGCGATCGTCTCTGCCACTACAGACGGCTCTGGTAAGCGGTGGAGATGACGCAGCACGGCGGATGGGGGGGGGGCCTTCTCCCTCCGACGATAAAAGTGATCTTGCGACAAATCCATTGCAGAGACCACTTTTATCTGAAAGCGGACCGCCCGCTGTTGAAGAGGATACCAGGGTTGTGGCATTCCCAACGGTATGCCCACAGGGTGAGCCTGGGCACATCCTAATCACCACGTGCGGCACATATTCCCCTGCTTTACTGACACTGGTCACTGCCCTATTGACACCATCCATGATTTCATGTTTTAATATGTTTGTTTACATTTATTTCTAAACGTCTGTGTATACAAACACTATATTATCAAAAGTATTGGGACACCTGCCTTTACATGAAATTTAATGGCATCCCAGTCTTATTCCGTAGGGCTCAATATTGAGTTGGCCCACCCTTTGCAGCTATAACAGCTTCAACTCTTCTGGGGAGGTTGTCCACAAGGTTTTGGAGTGTGTCTATGGGAATGTTTGACTATTCTTGCAGAAGAACATTGGTAAGGTCAGGCACTGATGTGGACGAGAAGTCCTGGCTCGCAGTCTCTGCTCTAATTCATCCCCAAGGTGTTCTATCAGGTTGGGGTCGGGACTTTTATATATTTAAAAAAAAACAAAGTTGTCATGAAATTCCACCAAAATAAGATGTATTAAACCTGCCAGATGTCAGGGGATCAAGGGCACCACATCCCAAAGAGATATATACAAATGTAGCACTAACCCCCGAAGGAGCTGCTGGTTAGATTGGGCCACGGGGTGTCCCGTGGTAGATGGCCCAGTAACTTGAGAGACTGACGACAGATCCACTTAAATGGATTTTATTTGCAAAAACCGTAGACAATAAACAGTCTCTTAACATGGGATCAGAGGGTTGGAAAGGAAGTTCAGGTACTCTTATGCCGCGTACACACGATCAAACAATCCCCCCGTGTGTAGCCTCAGGCGGACTTTTTTTTACCCAAAAGTACGGCGGGCTTAGAAAGTAGTTTTGCAGTCCAATCTTTCCGTCGGACTCGCATTTCAGCGGACAATCCGGCCGTGCGTGTGCCAGTCCGCCGTACTTTTGAAATGAACGGACTTTTCCCGCCCGGAGAAAAGTCCGCTCATTTTGAGAGTGTCTCCAGGTAGCCGGGGCCAGCGAAGGAGGCGTCACTGACTACAACCCCCCCCCCCCCCACTGACTACAACCCCCCACTCTGTCCTCTGTCCATGAGATACTGTTATAGCGCCATCAATTTACACAGCACTTTACATATACAGGAAAACCTTGGTTTGAGAGCATTTTGCAAGACAAGCAAAATGTTTTAAATAAACTGTTTCCACGCCTATATCCATTGAGGTTCTTCGATCCTTGGTGTGTAATCACCGACAAGCCTGAAAAAGCTGCCACTGTGCCCCCCATCTCCCCAGCACTTGCCTTGTCTCGGGTGGGCAGCGGGTGACGGTGATGTCCGGTGTCCCCCATTTCTTCCCTGACCCTGATGTCTTCTCCAGCCTGCTCCTCCTCTGCTATCACATGTCCAATCACAGAGCCTGTCGTTTCAACAAATCAGGTGACAGGTAACACAAACCCTGCGCACCTGATTGGCTGATAGGGGGTTCAATGTTAGCAAAATGAATCCCTTTGTTTTGCTAACATACAGCTGAGTTTTTGGGCGCCTATTAGAGCCGAGGGTGGGGATTATAGCGGTGCCAGGAGACGGGGGGGGAGGGTTGGCGGCGCTCCTGTGCCCTTTATGAACACACCGCCGCTGGTGCCATGCAATTATGCTCTCCAACTGCTAGGAGAGCAGCTAGACTCAAAATCAGTTTACTACAGCAGATCAGGCAGCATTTGAGATTGGTTGCCAGAGAATACAGCACATCATTACCACTCAATAACTGGTTGCTAGAGGAAACAGCACACATTACGGCTGCTTTGTTGCTAAAAGTTACTGCACATTACAGCTCACTGATTGGTTGCTATAGGTCAGGGATCCTCAAACTACGGCCCTCCAGCTGTTGGAGCTACGCATCCCATGAGGCATTGTAAAACTCTGACATTCACAGACATGACTAGGCATGATGGGAATTGTAGTTTCTGACCAACTGGAGGGCCGTAGTTGGACGACCCCCTGCTATTGGTTACTGTGCATCATTACCACTTAATGGTTGCTAGAGACAACAGCACATCATTAAAGCTCACTGCTTGGTTGCCTGTGACATCTCCAGTAGGCACTGCAGCAAGGTCTATATCCTGGCAGTGGCTCAGCAACACATCTTCTCACTCTTCCAGTCCCCCACATAGTATTCGCTTGGTGTTTTTTCAGCAGCTCAGTCTCTCACGGGGGGGACTGTACTGCTGTACTGCTGTACTGCTCACCAACTCTCCCATAACACTGCGCCATCCTGGTGAATTTTTGCCTGGGCAAATCTTGCTCCCTTTACAAAAAGCAGGGTTGAGTTCAGGCCCCATGGACTTTGGTGAATAATCCATTCCTTGAGACTACATGTCCCATTCATGCCCCTCAAGTCTCTTCTGATTGGCAGCTCATTCTTCTTAGCTGGAGGGAGGGGGAAGAGGGAGCGAGCAGTGATTAGACAGGGCTGGTGCTGACAGGAGGGGGGGGGGGGGGGGGGGCAGGAGGTTGCGAGCGCACAGACAACCTGCAGCTGCGCCTTTTCCCTGTGATAGCACAGCAGACCCAAGACCTGTAATGCCTGTGCAGCGGTGTGAGGGGAGAGCGCTCAGCTACACTGATATGATAGGGAGGCAGCATGGGCCCCTGTAGCTATGAGCAACCCTGGGCTCAAGGGGCAGCTGCTTTGGTCCCCGCAAAAATAACTGGGCCCGGGGCAGCTTCTCCTTTTGCCCCGCCTGACTGGATCTCTTCGCACACACCTTAGCCTGCTCAGGCCACATACCTCTGGTACACTTTTCCCCGCTCATACCACACCCTGGCTTGGAGTTAGCGGAACACACTTTCACCCTGAATCTGATGGAGCCAATGCACCTCGTTAATATGTGGCCTGCAGTATACCCTTTTAATGCTGCAGAGGATGCATGAAAAAGACCATTTAAACAGCCTTGCAAATACCACACACAATGTCTGCTGGACTGAATAGAAAATAAATTAAAAAAGACACATTAACAAAACCATAATTGTGTTTTAATGTTTTTTTGTTTTTTTTTAAACAAATATATTATAATGGAGTCAATATCAGCAAATTGAGATATATACTGTAAATAAATGGGAAAAAAATGTCATTTTTCACACACAAGCAGTGGGGGGGAAATTAAGAGAGCAAGAAAATAAAGATTAATAAAAGTTGAAAATACTACTGGGGTAATGGGGGGGGGGGGGGTGTTTGAACCAAGAGTTGCAATATAAACGTTAGTCCTTTAAAAAAATGAATAAAAAAAGCAGGGGGGGGCTAGAAATACATCTGGACGTCCATTTGTTTTCATTGAAAAAAAATCTAAAATGAAGAATATATAAAATATAGAAATAATATGGCTTTAGTGCCTGCCCCAGATATTTAACCTGAATAGATCCCCAAGCAAAATACAGAATTAAAGTGCTTTGTAATATTAACCCCTTCAGATCCGCATTATAGCCGAATGACGGCTACAGTGTGGACCTACATTGCCAGGAGGCCATCAATAGACGTCCCCCCCCCCCCCGCACTGTGATCACCGAGTCAATGAGAGGAGCGCGAGGAGAAAAAATAGCCAATCACTGGCTTCTGTGCAAAGGACATCAGTCCCGAAGAGGAAGATGCAAAGCCATCTCATCTGTGCCCACCAGTGCCGCCTGCCAGTGCCCACAGTGGCACGAATCACAAATCAGTGCCAGCAATCAGTGCCATCTATCAATGCTCACTAGTGATGCCAATCAGTGCCACCTTGCAGTGCTGCCTATCAGTGTCACCTACCAGTGCCACCTATTAGTACCCCTTCTCAGTGCCCACCAGTGTCACCTATCAATGCCCTTCAGTGCCACCTCATCAGTGGCCATCAAAGCAGTTTTATCATTTGTACATCAATGAAGGAGAAAAATTTCCAGTTTTCAATATTTTATAACAAAATATATATGTATATAAGGTATATATATTATATATATTACCATTATCATTGAAAGTAAAGAAAATCCCACATTTTGGGGTGTCCCCAGAAAAGTAATTGAGAGGAAATCTTCCAATGGGGACACCAGTTCTGGTCACTTGGGGTTCCCCAAGGGATTCCCTTAAAGTGGTAGTAAACTGCAGTAAAAACAAAACAAAAAAAACTTCCCCCGTAAGGCAATGTCATAATGTGCTAGTATGTATCGTATACTAGCACATGAATAGAGACTTACCTTAAAACAAAGCCATGCAATGGCGCACTTTCACTGCTGACAGGACTTCCATCTTCATCCGGCCTCCCGGGTTCATGGCCTCCGGGTACATGAGTGGCCAGGGGCGCTATGACGTCACTCCCGCCCATGCGCATAGGAGCCGCCATTTATGGCATGGGCTCTGACGGTCTGGCACTGTATGCTTCCTCTCACATCCTGTTTGGCTATGAGACAGGAAGTGAGGCAAAATCTCCAAAATGGGACACAGATGTGAAAAAAAATAATAATAATAATAATAAAAATCTGGCAGGGGTTATGACCCTCTCTTGCTCTATCCAAAAATAAAACGTTTTACCTATACTTCCATTTTTAAATAGGGTTGCCCCAATACCACTTTAAGACGGAGTACAAGTACTGATCATTTTTTTTATAAAATTCTTGCTGATACCGATTGCTGCTACTTTTTTTATGTCATGTGACAGTGACACTAATATGCAGTACTGATGGGCACCGATAGGTGGCACTGATGAGGTGTGGACTTTGTAGGGCAGCTACAGCACTGGAAACAGGTTACATATTTCACCCTAAAATAAGGCGACCAGATTTTTAAATGAAATACGGGAACATATTTTTTATTTTTTTACTAGTAATGGCAGCAATCAGTGACTCATAGCGGGACTGCGATATTGCGGTGGACAAATCGTACACTAATGCCACTTACACACGACTGGTTTTCCCATCTGAATAAACTCCGAAGGTTTTTCTGACGGAAAATCGTGTGTCTTGCCTACACACAATCTCACCAAAGTCTGACCGCCTAGAACGCGGTGACGTGCAACACGTACGACGGGACTAGAAAAGGGAAGTTCAATAGCCAGTAGCCAATAGCTGCCGTCTCGTACTTGCTTCAGAGCATGCGTCATTTTTGGAACAGCATACAGACGAGGGTTTTCCCCATAGGAATTGGTTCCGCCGGAAATATTTAAAACTATTTTCTATTTCTAGGTCCGTCAGAATTTTCGAAAAAAAAATAAAAGTCAGTTGAGGCCCACACTCGATGGGAATATCCGATGAAAAGATTCCGTCTGACTTTTTCTGTTGGACATTCCACTCGTGTGTACGCGGCATTAGTGACACTTTTGACACTTTGTGGGAACCAGTGACACTAATACAGCGATCAGTGCTAACAATATGTACTGAGAGAGAGCCCCATGTAATCTCTTCTGACAGCAGCAATGTGCGGTTTGTTTTTCCCTGCAAAGCAGGAAATAGAAAACAGCACAGAGCACACACAGTACCACATGTTCATCACACGTTTAACCCTTTGATCGCCCAAGATGGTAAACCCTTCCCTGCCAGTGTCATTAGTACAGTGACAGTGCATATTTTTAGCACTGATCACTGTATTGGTGTCACTGGTTCACAAAAATGTGCTTGTAAGGTGTCCAGTTTTAAGTCCCGATACGAGTCCCTGATCACCGCCATTACTAGTAAAAAAAAAAAAAAAGAAATAAAAAAAAATCCATAAATATATCCCATAGTCTGTAAACACAATAACTTTTGTGCAAACCAATCAATATTCGCTTATTGGGATTTTGTACCAAAAATATGTAGCAGAATACATATTGGCCTAAACTGATAATGAAATGTGATTTTTTTTTTTTTACATTTTTTATCGGATGTGTTTAAGGCTGGGTTCACACCAGTGCGATGCAGAAACCCTGCGAGTTCCGGCATCGCACCCGACTCACACAGCACTTCACATTGCCATATGCGAACCACTCTGAGTGTCAATATAATGTTAATGACGCCCCCATTTCAGCTCGCATACCGCACTGCGAACTGTCTGTTTGGCCATGAATCGGATCGCATAGGTGTGAACACCCCTGCGATTCAATTCTTGTGCAGACCAGCAGACCAAAAATAGTTTCCTGTGCGAGTTTGGTCCGAATGCGACTATCTGTATGGCTGAAATCGCATCGTACGGACATTGCATGTGAATTGCACTACAGTGCGGTGCAAATCACATGCGATCTCACACAGCGAACCAGTGTGAATCGGCCCTTATAGCACAAAGCAAAAAATATTTATTTGTTCCAAAATTGTCTTTTTTTTTCTATCTATCTTGTTTCTAGAGCAAAAAAAAAAAAAGCAAAGGTGATCAAATACCACCAAAAGAAAGCTGTATTTGTGGGGGGGGGGGGGGGGGGGACATTTTATTTGGGTACAGAGTCGTGCAATTGTTAGTTAAAATAACGCAGTGCCATATCGCAAGAAATGGCTCGGTCATTAAGGGGGGGGTGGGGTAAATCTTCCGGACCTGAAGTGGTTAATGTCCGAAATATATATATATATATATATATATATATATATATATATATATAAAAAAACGTAATTCACACTACATTCAGTCCAGTGCATTTTTCCCCCAAACGCATTGGAAAGTAGGTTATATGATTTCCAATGACATAGGTCCCCCCAGTGCAGTGCCCCGGGGCTTTCCAGTTCCAGAAAAAAAAACAGCATTTTTGCTACACTGGAAGGCAATAAAACGCATAGAAAACTGCACTGGAATGCATCAAAAATGCACCGGACCCCAGTACAGTAAAAAACTGAAAAAAAAAAGAAAAAAGCATCTGGAAGTGCATCAAACACACACCGGAACGCACCAAAAACGCATTAAACACATTCATGCAAAACACATGCGGAAGGCGTTTTTGCGGAGTGAAGCAGCCCTAAGTGTTCCCTAAGTTAATCTCCTTACATATGTCACCGTTATTTCCCACTTCAATCGTCTTCTCCATTGGAATATAACATGAAATGTACCTGAAGAGTAAATAAAGGAACTCGGGATGCACACAAACGTTTTGGCCCCTCCCACATGATCGGCGCGCTCTGATCTGTGCATTTTTCAGGTGGATCTGAGCGGGCCCCCCATTGACTCCAATGGGGAGACGGATGTCAGCAGAGATGTGTCCCCCGACACCCACCTGCCATCCGAGCCGCTAAAAACAGACGTATGGCGACACGTTCAGCCAGCCGCCTGATTGGATGTCATCTATTGCAGCTTAACGATCAGTAGATGTGGTGGCTGTATTCGTTTTTCTTTTTTAAGGGCTCTTTCACATAGACGTGTCCGTGTACGGACTCCGCTTTGCTCAGTAGGGATCGCTCCGTTGATCCCCGCTCAGCAGGTGGATGACAGCTCCATCTCTGTACACTGTGCAGGACGGACCTATCAGAGCTCCGCTCTCCCCTATGGGGAATGGGATGAAGATAGACTGTAGAGTTCGTCTTCATCTGATCCGCCAGATGGATGGAAAATAGGGTTTCCATCCGTCTGACTTCAACGGGTCGGATGTCGGTGGACATGTCACCGCTGACATCCGACCCTCCATAGACCTGTATGGATCCTCTGTTCAGGTCCCCCTAAAAAACTGACAGGAGGACCTGAGTGGTCCGCCCGTGTGAAAGGGACCGAAGGCTTTTCCCCTTGGTAATCTGGCCAGTAACACACCTCCTGTACTAGACTGCCCCCACTCTGGATGAAGGAGCACAGGGGGCACATCTTAGGACAGAAGCATTGTTGGTCTGGGGGGAGGGGGGATTAGATGTACTAGCAGATTTACATACACTACCAAATTGGAGCCAATCTCCAGGTCACACTTTAGACTCACAAGCAGTTAGAACGAACATGGAGGGGGGGTGATGGAGGGGTAGATGAGTGAACACGGGGGGGGGGGTGATGGGGGGCAGATGAGCGAACAAGGAGGGGGGGTGATGGAGGGGTAGATAAGTGAACACGGTTGGGTGATCCGGGGTAGATGAGTGAACACGGAGGGGGGAGTTATGAAGGGTAGATGAGGGGTAGATGAGTGAACACGGAGGGGGGAGTTATGAGGGGTAGATGAGTGAACACAGAAGGGGGTGATGGGGGTAGATGAGTGAACACAGAAGGGGGGTGATGGGGGGGTAGATGAGTGAACACAGAGGGGGAGTTATGAGGGGTAGATGAGTGAACACAGAAGGGGGGTGATGGGGGTAGATGAGTGAACACAGAGGGGGAGTTATGAGGGGTAGTTAAATGAACACAGAAGGGGGAGTTATGAGGGGTAGATGAGTGAACACAGAAGGGGGTTGATGGGGGGTAGATGTTGTTACACCCAACAGAGTTTTGCATTTTAGACGTATTTATAACAGTAAAGTTAGTTTCTATAGTGAAATACAGAACTTAGAACGTCTGACTGCTTAGATGTTGAATTTTAAAAGCAGTGAAGTTCTGTCAGATTAGCAAACCTATGAGCTCCCGTATTTCACTGCGATTTTCAGCGACTGATGGCAAATAACCACAATTTTTATAATTTTTATTGATATTTATCGCTATTACTAACCCTTATTAGAATATTATCATTAATTTTGTAGTTTTTTGCAGGTATACAGACTTTCAACAAGATGCCTCGGCCTTCACGTCCCAGATCCCGGCGAAGGCGCTCACGCCAGGACAGCGACGAGTCACCAATCGCCCACAGGACGCGATCCAGAGCCCCACATCAGCGGAGACAGGAGGCAGACCCACCCAGGAACAGGAGCCGTTCGCCGAGAGACCGCGACAGGGTGGCTGAACATCTTCCAGCACCGCCGCCGGCCATGGAGCTGCGTGGCGAGGAGCAGGTGAGATGTACAATTTGTCTTCTAGGGTATGAACCTGGAGAAGACACGGCCATTCTGACCTGCGGTCACGAGTTCCACATGGGCTGCATCGAACATTGGATCGAGCAAAGCGCAACCTGTCCACTGTGCCGTGCTCTTATTCACATCCCCCAGCAGGACCAGCAGGACCACGGAATCCGCTTTTTTAACATTGTCATCGATGAGGGGCTCAACGACAGGTTTGAGATTGAGCTTGATGAAAATGAGTATGCGTTGTACTTTAACATGCAACACCTGATGCTTCACTTTCAGAATTTTGAAGAGGACGATGAGGACGATGAGGACGATGAGTATGCGTATGGGTGGTAATGTGGTAATGATCCCTATAGAGCAGGGCTCAACAAATCCCAGGCGCCAGGTCACCATTGCGACTAGAAATTGTGCCCCGGGGCCTGGGCTTTTGTCAGTGACAGGTGCCCCTGCTACAGGGCGGGCTGTGGGGTCTTGACCGGGAAAGTGGAGGTGCCTTGCAGGTAAAGTGATTAGCGGCAGGAGTGGGGATGGAGCAGGAAGGGAGCAACGCAACAGCCGCTGACATGGCGAGAGCTTCCTCCTCCCTTCACACTCTGTTGGCAGAGCAGCGCCACGGTGTGAAATTGTATGGAGAGAGAGAGAGGAGCTGTCAAAATTGAGGTTGAATGTCGGGGTGGGCGGGGCCCGGGATGGGCGAGACCCAGCTATCCAACACCTGCCCCTTTCTTAAACAGCCCAATCATTGGCTGGATAGCTGCCGGGTCCCGCCCACCCCGTGTCCCGCCCACCCCGTGTCCCGCCCACCCCGTGTCCCGACCACCTCCGACATCACTCTGAATTTGTCAGCTCCTCTTTCTCCATACAGTTTCACACACCGCAGTGCTGCAGAGAGCATTCAGTTACACTATCTGCTGTGAAACCCACCATTGCCATCCAGTGCCATCTGCCAATACCAACCAGTGACACATGCCAACCATTGCCACCTGCCAGTGCCAACCATTGCCACCTGCCAGTGCCAACCATTGCCACCTGCCAGTGCCAACCAGTTCCACCTCAGTGCTGCCCAGTGCCACCTTTCAGTGCTGCCCATCAGTGTCACCTGTTAGTGCTGCCCATCAGTGCCCATCAGTGCCACCTCAGTGTTGCCTATAAGTGCCACCTATCAGTTCCCATCAGTGGCACATCAGTGCTGCCTATTGGTGCCCATCAGTGCTTCCTGTCAGTGCCCATCAGTTCCAACCTCAAAGCCACCTCATCAGTGCAGCCCATCAGTGCTCATCAGTGCCATCTCATCAGTGCCCAAGGAGTAGTTTCATCCTGATACAGCTTCAAGCTTTCCAGGAGAGTGCGCCAGACAATTACTACCGAAAAGGGGTCGCCTCATCCTGATGCAGCGTCAACCTTTCCAGGTTGGCGCTCCAGACAATTACTACCGAAAAGGGGTCGCCTCATCCTGATGTAGCGTCAAGCTTTCCAGGTTGGCGCTCCAGACAATTACTACCGAAAAGGGGTCGCCATATCCTGATGCAGCGTCAAGCTTTCCAGGAGAGCGCTCCAGACAATTATCACCAAAAAGGAGTCCCTTCATTCTGATGAAGTTGAGGATTCCAGACCAGACTACAAAATGTAGTTACAAACTCAACATATAAACAGCAAAACACATTTTTTTTTTTTTAATCTTACAAAGATGGATAGGGATTGTTGGGTATAAGGGGTGGAGGAGGCCGGATTTTTTTTTCCACTAAACAATATCCTTATTTTTCATTAAAAATTCATACACATCCATTAGTTAATGGTCCTCCTACACCCCTTCTTTTTCCCCTCACGTCTGTTTCGAATGAGCAGTGCACGTTAGTTGCAGTCATGTACACTGCTCTATGAACACTACAAAGCCCAGAGCCCAAAGATTATAGGCCAAATCTTATAGCCCAGAGCATAAAGTCTAAAGCCCATTGCCCTTTTCAGGAAGTTGGATGATAAAATAAATGAAGGGACCAGAGTTTAGTGTCAATTCTTTACCAAAGTACACAAAAGAAGTGTGATTGGGCGGCTAATTGGGGAGAAGAAAGCCCACAGTCCAAAAGCCCATAGCTACGTTTTTGGGTTAAGAACACATACTTAAATTGAATATATACTTTTAAACCAGAGTTTACTATATGAGTAGTGTGTGACAGGTCCTCTTTATGGACCCCACATCTCTCCTCCAGGCTGGAAAGGCTGAGATCGTTAAAAATAAAAAAATAAAATGAACGCTCTCGGCTTTGTTTACATCCGCCAGCCCGGACGTGACATAACGTCATAAATCTCTACGGTAAACTTCCGTTGGTGACGATTCTTTCTCTGGGTCGCCAATTGTACAGGCAAGCCCACGAAGAGCACCGGAGAGTGGGGGGGGGGGAGACATCCCCTCCCGCCGCCTGTAAGAATGGTCAATCGGCTGAGCTGTTGGGATTGTTCTTACGGTGCGCAGTGTCGCTGGCCGAAAAAATACAATACATCATTCAGATATCCCCCTCAAAGTCTATGACGTCATATCACATACTTTGGACATGAAGTGGTTAAACTACCGGACCTCTCCCTTTCCCCTCACCTCTGTTTGAAAAAAAAAATGTAAAAATGCAAAAAAATTTTTTTTAGTAAACATAGATAAGATAGTGATATTTTAAGACAGTATGTATGATTTTTGTTCTTGTATAGATTTTTATAGATAAGATGGATATTATTAAGTCAATGTACTTGTAAATTATTTGTCATGAAATTGCTTCTTATGTGCGTTTCCGATTCCTCGTCACATCCTCTGTTAACTCCCAAACCCCTCCCTTTCCCCTCACCTCTGTTTGAAAAAAAAAAAAAAAAAAAAAAAAATTATATATATATATATTTTGTAAATAGAGATAGGATAGTGATATGATAAAATAGTATGTATGTTTTTGGTCTTGTTTTAAAAAAAAAAATCTAATATAAAGATAGACATTTTAGTTAACGTCCTTGTAAACTATTTGTCATGGAATTGTCTCTGTATGTTTGTGCCTCCCTCTGTCATTCTCCATTAATTCCCAAACCTCTCCTTTAGCTCACAGTCCAAAGCCCACAGCCCATATCCCATATCCCAAAACCTGCAGCCCAAAGCCCAGTGGAGGTCCATCCATAGGGGGTGCCCAGGCGCTGCCCACCCCCCCTCCCATGTAGTCAAAAAAAAAAAATACAAAAAAAAAGATTTTTTTAAACATGTCCCTTTAAGAAATATTTTTTTTTAATTTCCCTCCCAATGTGCACTGGCGCCGGGCGCAGTGCAATATAGGAAGCACCACGTCTATGCATACACAAGATTGCAGACGAGGTGCTTCATTTGGCCAAAAAAAGAGCGCTCTGCGGCGCAGCCGATCGCGCCACAGCTTCCGGCACGATCGACTGACCGAGCAAGTGCATAGACTTGCACATGAGTGAGCGGTGGGCGGTGCTTCCGACGTCACTCAAGGAAGTGACGTTGGCACGGCACTTCTCTGTTCTGCCCGCCTAAGAGGTAAGGGGCTACCGCATGGCAGCTCAGAAATTCTTGATTATTCATTCATTGTTAACCATCATTTGCTTAGCAGGTATTCAGTTGCAGAGCGGATTTATTTATCTTGACAGCAACAGCATTTGCTCCCACGATACATAAAGCCGTGACTCCAGCGATGTAGGAGGTGATTTCACCACCACAGTTAAACAACGAAAAAAAAGAGTATATATGCCAAAGCATGGGGGCAGCAGGGGCGGAGGAGCGATTTGCTCCTAAATTTTGGGGCGGATGCCCCCATGCTTCGGCATATATAAATGGTGCACGTATGCCCATCATTAGAAGTGGGTGGATGAGGGAGGTATCTAATGGTGGGCATACCCACCGATCAATCTCTTTTTTTCGTTCAGCCCACAGGCTGCATGAGAAAAAAAAGAGATTACAATATATGCCCAACAAGGACCAGCAATGTACTGGTATGTTGCTGGACTGAGTGGTTATACCAGAATGATGCCTGCAGGTTTAGGTATCATCCTTTTCAGGCAGCGGTCGGCTTTCATGTAAAAGCAATCCTAAGGGCTAATTAGGCTCTAGACTGCTTTTACAAGCAGTGGGAGGGAATGCCCCCCCACCATCTTCCATGTTCTTCTCTGGCTCTCCTATCCCAACAGGGAGCCTGAGAATGCAGCTGGTGATTCGGCCAGCTGACTATAGAGCTCATCAGAGATCAGAATGGCTCCAATCATCTCTATGGTCTAAGAAAGCGGAAGCTACGAGCATTTCATGACTTAGATTTCGCCGAATGTAAACAGCGCCATTAGGAAATTGGGAAAGCATTTCATCACACCGATCTTGGTGTTGTCAGATGCTTTGAGGGCAGAGGAGAGATCTAGGGTCTAATAAAACCCATTTAAAAAAAAAAAAAAAGCACCTCTGTCCCCCCCCGCTCTCGCGCAAATGCAAGCATCAGTCTGGCGTCAAATGTAAACAGCAATTGCACCATGTGAGGCATCGCCGCGAAGGTCAGATCGAGGGCAGTAAATTTAGAAGTAGACCTCCCCTGTAAATTTAAAGTGGTACCCTGTAAAGGCTTTTAAAGGCTTTTAAAAATGTATGTAGTTTGACGCCATTGCATGTTTGTGCTCAATTTTAAAGCAGGTCGTGTTTCGTATCCATGTACTCAGCCAAAGATCATCTTTTTTATTTCATCAAACATTTGGTCAATTTAGTGTGTTTTAGCGCATTCAAATTAAAAAAAGTGTGTTTATTCCCCAAAAAATGCGTTTGAAAAATCGCTTCGCAAACGCTGTGTGCAAAAAATAAATAAATGAAACAACCACCATTTTAATCTGCAGGGCCTTTGCTTTAAAATATATATAATGTTTGGGGGTTCAAAGTCATTTTCTTGCAAAAAATGTTTTTTTCATGTAAACAAAAAGTGTCAGAAAGGGCTTTGTCTTCAAGTGGTTAGAAGAGTGGGTGATGTGCGACATAAGCTTCTAAATGTTGTGCATAAAATGCCAGGATAGTTCAAAACCCCCTCAAATTACCCCATTTTGGAAAGTAGACACCCCAATGACCCATTTGCTGAGAGGTATGGTGAGCATTTTGCAGACCATTTTTTTGTGCCATCTTGGCATTTTATGGCCTTCGAAACTGAGATAGGTAGTGAGGAGTGAAATCAAAAATTTACACCCTTAGAAAGCCTGCAGGCGGTGATTGGTTTTTGCTTGCCCCGTACGCGGCTAGGCTAGATATGTGCAATTTACAGTTTGTAGATATGTGCAATTTACAGAATGGAGATATGTGCTATTTACGGGTTTGTAGATATATGCGATTTGCATGTTGTAGATATGTGCGATTTGCATGTTAACCATCATTTGCTTAGCAGGTACGCCATTCAGTTGCAGCGCGGATTTATTTATCTTGACAGCAACAGTGTTTGCTCCCACGATACATAAATCCGTGACTCCATCTCTGTAGGAGGTGATTTCATCACCACAGTTAAACAAAAAAAAAAGAGTATATATGCCGAAGCATGGGGCAGCAGGGGCGGAGAGCGATTTGCTCCTAACGTTTGGGGCGGATGCCCCCATGCTTCGGCATATATAAATGGTGCACGTATGCCCATCATTAGAAGTGGGTGGATGAAGGGAGGTATCTAATGGTGGGCATACCCACCGATCAATCTCTTTTTTTCGTTCAGCCCACAGGCTGCATGAAAAAAAAAAAAGATTACAATATATGCCCAACAAGGACCAGCAACGTACTGGTATGTTGCTGGACTGAGTGGTTATACCAGAATGATGCCTGCAGGTTTAGGTATCATCCTTTTCAGGCAGTGGTCGGCTTTCATGTAAAAGCAATCCTATCGGCTAATTAGCCTCTAGACTGCATTTACAAGCAGGGGGAGAGAATGCCCCCCACCACCATCTTCCATGTTTTTCTCTCGCTCTCCTGTCCCAACAGGGAGCCTGAGAATGCAGCCGGTGATTCGGCCAGCTGACTATAGAGCTCATCAGAGACCAGAATGGCTCCAATCATCTCTATGGTCTAAGAAACTGGAAGCTACGAGCATTTCATGACTTCGATTTCGCCGGATGTAAACATCGCCATTAGGAAATTGGGAAAGCATTTTATCACACCGATCTTGGTGTTGTCAGATGCTTTGAGGGCAGAGGAGAGATCTAGGGTCTAATAGAACCCATTTAAAAAAAAAAAATGAAAAAAAAAAAAAAAGCACCCCTGTCCCCCCCTGCTCTCGCGCAAATGCAAGCATCGGTCTGGCGTCAACTGTAAACAGCAATTGCACCATGCGAGGCATCGCCGTGAAGGTCAGATCGAGGGCAGTAATTTTAGCAGTAGAACTCCCCTGTAAATTAAAAGTGGTACTCTGTAAAGGCTTTTAAAGGCTTTTAAAAATGTATGTAGTTTGACGCCATTGCATGTTTGTGCTCAATTTTAAAGCAGGTCGTGTTTCGTATCCATGTACTCAGCCAAAGATCATCTTTTTTTATTTCATCAAACATTTGGGCAATATAGTGTGTTGTAGCGCATTCAAATTTTAAAAGTGTGTTTATTCCCCAAAAAATGCATTTGAAAAATCGCTTCGCAAATACTGTGTGAAAAAAAAAAATTAAACACCCACCATTTTAATCTGCAGGGCCTTTGCTTTAAAAAATATATAATGTTTGGGGGTTCAAAGTCATTTTCTTGCAAAAATATTTTTTTCATGTAAACAAAAAGTGTCAGAAAGGGCTTTGTCTTCAAGTGGTTAGAAGAGTGGGTGATGTGCGACATAAGCTTCTAAATGTTGTGCATAAAATGCCAGGATAGTTCAAAACCCCCTCAAATTACCCCATTTTGGAAAGTAGACACCCCAATGACCCATTTGCTGAGAGGTATGGTGAGCATTTTGCAGACCATTTTTTTGTGCCATCTTGGCATTTTATGGCCTTCGAAACTGAGATAGGTAGTGAGGAGTGAAATCAAAAATTTACACCCTTAGAAAGCCTGCAGGCGGTGATTGGTTTTTGCTTTCCCCGTACGCGGCTAGGCTAGATATGTGCAATTTACAGTTTGTAGATATGTGCAATTTACAGAATGGAGATATGTGCTATTTACGGGTTTGTAGATATATGCGATTTGCATGTTGTAGATATGTGCGATTTGCATGTTAACCATCATTTGCTTAGTAGGTACGCCATTCAGTTGCAGCACAGATTTATTTATCTTGACAGCAACAGCGTTTGCTCCCACGATACATAAAGCCGTGACTCCCTCACTGTAGGAGGTGATTTCACCACCACAGTTAAACAACGAAAAAAAAGAGCATATATGCCAAAGCATGGCGGCAGCAGGGGCGGAGGAGCGATTTGCTCCTAAATTTTGGGACGGATGCCCCCATGCTTCGGCATATATAAATGGTGCACGTATGCCCATCATTAGAAGTGGGTGGATGAGGGAGGTATCTAATGGTGGGCATACCCACCGATCAATCTCTTTTTTTCGTTCAGCCCACGGGCTGCAAGAGATTACAATATATGCCCAACAAGGACCAGCAACGTACTGGTATGTTGCTGGACTGAGTGGTTATACCAGAATGATGCCTGCAGGTTTAGGTATCATCCTTTTCAGGCAGCGGTCGGCTTTCATGTAAAAGCAATCCTAAGGGCTAATTAGCCTCTAGACTGCTTTTACAAGCAGTGGGAGGGAATGCCCCCATGCCCCCCACCATCTTCCATGTTCTTCTCTGGCTCTCCTATCCCAACAGGGAGCCTGAGAATGCAGCTGGTGATTCGGCCAGCTGACTATAGTGCTCATCAGAGATCAGAATGGCTCCAATCATCTCTATGGTCTAAGAAACCGGAAGCTACGAGCATTTCATGACTTAGATTTCGCCGAATGTAAACAGCGCCATTAGGAAATTGGGAAAGCATTTCATCACACCGATCTTGGTGTTGTCAGATGCTTTGAGGGCAGAGGAGAGATCTAGGGTCTAATAAAACCCATTTAAAAAAAAAAAAAAAGCACCTCTGTACCCCCCCGCTCTCGCGCAAATGCAAGCATCGGTCTGGCGTCAAATATAAACAGCAATTGCACCATGCGAGGCATCGCCGCGAAGGTCAGATCGAGGGCAGTAAATTTAGAAGTAGACCTCCCCTGTAAATTTAAAGTGGTACCCTGTAAAGGCTTTTAAAGGCTTTTAAAAATGTATGTAGTTTGACGCCATTGCATGTTTGTGCTCAATTTTAAAGCAGGTCGTGTTTCGTATCCATGTACTCAGCCAAAGATCATCTTTTTTATTTCATCAAACATTTGGTCAATTTAGTGTGTTTTAGCGCATTCAAATTTAAAAAAGTGTGTTTATTCCCCAAAAAATGCGTTTGAAAAATCGCTTCGCAAACGCTGTGTGCAAAAAATAAATAAATGAAACAACCACCATTTTAATCTGCAGGGCCTTTGCTTTAAAATATATATAATGTTTGGGGGTTCAAAGTCATTTTCTTGCAAAAAATGTTTTTTTCATGTAAACAAAAAGTGTCAGAAAGGGCTTTGTCTTCAAGTGGTTAGAAGAGTGGGTGATGTGCGACATAAGCTTCTAAATGTTGTGCATAAAATGCCAGGATAGTTCAAAACCCCCTCAAATGACCCCATTTTGGAAAGTAGACACCCCAATGACCCATTTGCTGAGAGGTATGGTGAGCATTTTGCAGACCATTTTTTTGTGCCATCTTGGCATTTATATGGCTTTCGAAACTGAGATAGGTAGTGAGGAGTGAAATCAAAAATTTACACCCTTAGAAAGCCTGCAGGCAGTGATTGATTTTTGCGTGTCCCGTACGCGGCTAGACTAGATATGTGCAATTTACAGTTTGTAGATATGTGCAATTTACAGAATGGAGATATGTGCTATTTACGGGTTTGTAGATATATGCGATTTGCATGTTGTAGATATGTGCGATTTGCATGTTAACCATCATTTGCTTAGCAGGTACGCCATTCAGTTGCAGCGCGGATTTATTTATCTTGACAGCAACAGTGTTTGCTCCCACGATACATAAATCCGTGACTCCATCTCTGTAGGAGGTGATTTCACCACCACAGTTAAACAAAAAAAAAGAGTATATATGCCGAAGCATGGGGGCAGCAGGGGCGGAGAGCGATTTGCTCCTAACGTTTGGGGCGGATGCCCCCATGCTTCGGCATATATAAATGGTGCACGTATGCCCATCATTAGAAGTGGGTGGATGAAGGGAGGTATCTAATGGTGGGCATACCCACCGATCAATCTCTTTTTTTCGTTCAGCCCACAGGCTGCATGAAAAAAAAAAAGATTACAATATATGCCCAACAAGGACCAGCAACGTACTGGTATGTTGCTGGACTGAGTGGTTATACCAGAATGATGCCTGCAGGTTTAGGTATCATCCTTTTCAGGCAGTGGTCGGCTTTCATGTAAAAGCAATCCTATCGGCTAATTAGCCTCTAGACTGCATTTACAAGCAGGGGGAGAGAATGCCCCCCACCACCATCTTCCATGTTTTTCTCTCGCTCTCCTGTCCCAACAGGGAGCCTGAGAATGCAGCCGGTGATTCGGCCAGCTGACTATAGAGCTCATCAGAGACCAGAATGGCTCCAATCATCTCTATGGTCTAAGAAACTGGAAGCTACGAGCATTTCATGACTTCGATTTCGCCGGATGTAAACATCGCCATTAGGAAATTGGGAAAGCATTTTATCACACCGATCTTGGTGTTGTCAGATGCTTTGAGGGCAGAGGAGAGATCTAGGGTCTAATAGAACCCATTTTTTAAAAGAAAATGAAAAAAAAAAAAAAGCACCCCTGTCCCCCCCTGCTCTCGCGCAAATGCAAGCATCGGTCTGGCGTCAACTGTAAACAGCAATTGCACCATGCGAGGCATCGCCGTGAAGGTCAGATCGAGGGCAGTAATTTTAGCAGTAGAACTCCCCTGTAAATTAAAAGTGGTACTCTGTAAAGGCCTTTAAAGGCTTTTAAAAATGTATGTAGTTTGACGCCATTGCATGTTTGTGCTCAATTTTAAAGCAGGTCGTGTTTCGTATCCATGTACTCAGCCAAAGATCATCTTTTTTTATTTCATCAAACATTTGGGCAATTTAGTGTGTTGTAGCGCATTCAAATTTTAAAAAGTGTGTTTATTCCCCCAAAAATGCGTTTGAAAAATCGCTTCGCAAATACTGTGTGAAAAAAAAAAATTAAACACCCACCATTTTAATCTGCAGGGCCTTTGCTTTAAAAAATATATATAATGTTTGGGGGTTCAAAGTCATTTTCTTGCAAAAATATTTTTTTCATGTAAACAAAAAGTGTCAGAAAGGGCTTTGTCTTCAAGTGGTTAGAAGAGTGGGTGATGTGCGACATAAGCTTCTAAATGTTGTGCATAAAATGCCAGGATAGTTCAAAACCCCCTCAAATGACCCCATTTTGGAAAGTAGACACCCCAATGACCCATTTGCTGAGAGGTATGGTGAGCATTTTGCAGACCATTTTTTTGTGCCATCTTGGCATTATATGGCTTTCGAACTGAGATAGGTAGTGAGGAGTGAAATCAAAAATTTACACCCTTAGAAAGCCTGCAGGCAGTGATTGATTTTTGCGTGTCCCGTACGCGGCTAGGCTAGATATGTGCAATTTACAGTTTGTAGATATGTGCAATTTACAGAATGGAGATATGTGCTATTTACGGGTTTGTAGATATATGCGATTTGCATGTTGTAGATATGTGCGATTTGCATGTTAACCATCATTTGCTTAGCAGGTACGCCATTCAGTTGCAGCGCGGATTTATTTATCTTGACAGCAACAGTGTTTGCTCCCACGATACATAAATCCGTGACTCCATCTCTGTAGGAGGTGATTTCACCACCACAGTTAAACAAAAAAAAAGAGTATATATGCCGAAGCATGGGGGCAGCAGGGGCGGAGAGCGATTTGCTCCTAACGTTTGGGGCGGATGCCCCCATGCTTCGGCATATATAAATGGTGCACGTATGCCCATCATTAGAAGTGGGTGGATGAAGGGAGGTATCTAATGGTGGGCATACCCACCGATCAATCTCTTTTTTTCGTTCAGCCCACAGGCTGCATGAAAAAAAAAAAGATTACAATATATGCCCAACAAGGACCAGCAACGTACTGGTATGTTGCTGGACTGAGTGGTTATACCAGAATGATGCCTGCAGGTTTAGGTATCATCCTTTTCAGGCAGTGGTCGGCTTTCATGTAAAAGCAATCCTATCGGCTAATTAGCCTCTAGACTGCATTTACAAGCAGGGGGAGAGAATGCCCCCCACCACCATCTTCCATGTTTTTCTCTCGCTCTCCTGTCCCAACAGGGAGCCTGATAATGCAGCCGGTGATTCGGCCAGCTGACTATAGAGCTCATCAGAGACCAGAATGGCTCCAATCATCTCTATGGTCTAAGAAACTGGAAGCTACGAGCATTTCATGACTTCGATTTCGCCGGATGTAAACATCGCCATTAGGAAATTGGGAAAGCATTTTATCACACCGATCTTGGTGTTGTCAGATGCTTTGAGGGTAGAGGAGAGATCTAGGGTCTAATAGAACCCATTTAAAAAAAAAAAAATGAAAAAAAAAAAAAAGCACCCCTGTCCCCCCCTGATCTCGCGCAAATGCAAGCATCGGTCTGGCGTCAACTGTAAACAGCAATTGCACCATGCGAGGCATCGCCGTGAAGGTCAGATCGAGGGCAGTAATTTTAGCAGTAGAACTCCCCTGTAAATTAAAAGTGGTACTCTGTAAAGGCTTTTAAAGGCTTTTAAAAATGTATGTAGTTTGACGCCATTGCATGTTTGTGCTCAATTTTAAAGCAGGTCGTGTTTCGTATCCATGTACTCAGCCAAAGATCATCTTTTTTTATTTCATCAAACATTTGGGCAATTTAGTGTGTTGTAGCGCATTCAAATTTTAAAAAGTGTGTTTATTCCCCAAAAAATGCGTTTGAAAAATCGCTTCGCAAACGCTGTGTGCAAAAAATAAATAAATGAAACAACCACCATTTTAATCTGCAGGGCCTTTGCTTTAAAATATATATAATGTTTGGGGGTTCAAAGTCATTTTCTTGCAAAAAATGTTTTTTTCATGTAAACAAAAAGTGTCAGAAAGGGCTTTGTCTTCAAGTGGTTAGAAGAGTGGGTGATGTGCGACATAAGCTTCTAAATGTTGTGCATAAAATGCCAGGATAGTTCAAAACCCCCTCAAATGACCCCATTTTGGAAAGTAGACACCCCAATGACCCATTTGCTGAGAGGTATGGTGAGCATTTTGCAGACCATTTTTTTGTGCCATCTTGGCATTATATGGCTTTCGAAACTGAGATAGGTAGTGAGGAGTGAAATCAAAAATTTACACCCTTAGAAAGCCTGCAGGCAGTGATTGATTTTTGCGTGTCCCGTACGCGGCTAGGCTAGATATGTGCAATTTACAGTTTGTAGATATGTGCAATTTACAGAATGGAGATATGTGCTATTTACGGGTTTGTAGATATATGCGATTTGCATGTTGTAGATATGTGCGATTTGCATGTTAACCATCATTTGCTTAGCAGGTACGCCATTCAGTTGCAGCGCGGATTTATTTATCTTGACAGCAACAGTGTTTGCTCCCACGATACATAAATCCGTGACTCCATCTCTGTAGGAGGTGATTTCACCACCACAGTTAAACAAAAAAAAAGAGTATATATGCCGAAGCATGGGGCCAGCAGGGGCGGAGAGCGATTTGCTCCTAACGTTTGGGGCGGATGCCCCCATGCTTCGGCATATATAAATGGTGCACGTATGCCCATCATTAGAAGTGGGTGGATGAAGGGAGGTATCTAATGGTGGGCATACCCACCGATCAATCTCTTTTTTTCGTTCAGCCCACAGGCTGCATGAAAAAAAAAAAGATTACAATATATGCCCAACAAGGACCAGCAACGTACTGGTATGTTGCTGGACTGAGTGGTTATACCAGAATGATGCCTGCAGGTTTAGGTATCATCCTTTTCAGGCAGTGGTCGGCTTTCATGTAAAAGCAATCCTATCGGCTAATTAGCCTCTAGACTGCATTTACAAGCAGGGGGAGAGAATGCCCCCCACCACCATCTTCCATGTTTTTCTCTCGCTCTCCTGTCCCAACAGGGAGCCTGAGAATGCAGCCGGTGATTCGGCCAGCTGACTATAGAGCTCATCAGAGACCAGAATGGCTCCAATCATCTCTATGGTCTAAGAAACTGGAAGCTACGAGCATTTCATGACTTCGATTTCGCCGGATGTAAACATCGCCATTAGGAAATTGGGAAAGCATTTTATCACACTGATCTTGGTGTTGTCAGATGCTTTGAGGGTAGAGGAGAGATCTAGGGTCTAATAGAACCCATTTAAAAAAAAAAAAATGAAAAAAAAAAAAAAAAGCACCCCTGTCCCCCCCTGATCTCACGCAAATGCAAGCATCGGTCTGGCGTCAACTGTAAACAGCAATTGCACCATGCGAGGCATCGCCGTGAAGGTCAGATCGAGGGCAGTAATTTTAGCAGTAGAACTCCCCTGTAAATTAAAAGTGGTACTCTGTAAAGGCTTTTAAAGGCTTTTAAAAATGTATGTAGTTTGACGCCATTGCATGTTTGTGCTCAATTTTAAAGCAGGTCGTGTTTCGTATCCATGTACTCAGCCAAAGATCATCTTTTTTTATTTCATCAAACATTTGGGCAATTTAGTGTGTTGTAGCGCATTCAAATTTTAAAAAGTGTGTTTATTCCCCAAAAAATGCGTTTGAAAAATCGCTTCGCAAACGCTGTGTGCAAAAAATAAATAAATGAAACAACCACCATTTTAATCTGCAGGGCCTTTGCTTTAAAATATATATAATGTTTGGGGGTTCAAAGTCATTTTCTTGCAAAAAATGTTTTTTTCATGTAAACAAAAAGTGTCAGAAAGGGCTTTGTCTTCAAGTGGTTAGAAGAGTGGGTGATGTGCGACATAAGCTTCTAAATGTTGTGCATAAAATGCCAGGATAGTTCAAAACCCCCTCAAATGACCCCATTTTGGAAAGTAGACACCCCAATGACCCATTTGCTGAGAGGTATGGTGAGCATTTTGCAGACCATTTTTTTGTGCCATCTTGGCATTATATGGCTTTCGAAACTGAGATAGGTAGTGAGGAGTGAAATCAAAAATTTACACCCTTAGAAAGCCTGCAGGCAGTGATTGATTTTTGCGTGTCCCGTACGCGGCTAGGCTAGATATGTGCAATTTACAGTTTGTAGATATGTGCAATTTACAGAATGGAGATATGTGCTATTTACGGGTTTGTAGATATATGCGATTTGCATGTTGTAGATATGTGCGATTTGCATGTTAACCATCATTTGCTTAGCAGGTACGCCATTCAGTTGCAGCGCGGATTTATTTATCTTGACAGCAACAGTGTTTGCTCCCACGATACATAAATCCGTGACTCCATCTCTGTAGGAGGTGATTTCACCACCACAGTTAAACAAAAAAAAAGAGTATATATGCCGAAGCATGGGGCCAGCAGGGGCGGAGAGCGATTTGCTCCTAACGTTTGGGGCGGATGCCCCCATGCTTCGGCATATATAAATGGTGCACGTATGCCCATCATTAGAAGTGGGTGGATGAAGGGAGGTATCTAATGGTGGGCATACCCACCGATCAATCTCTTTTTTTCGTTCAGCCCACAGGCTGCATGAAAAAAAAAAAGATTACAATATATGCCCAACAAGGACCAGCAACGTACTGGTATGTTGCTGGACTGAGTGGTTATACCAGAATGATGCCTGCAGGTTTAGGTATCATCCTTTTCAGGCAGTGGTCGGCTTTCATGTAAAAGCAATCCTATCGGCTAATTAGCCTCTAGACTGCATTTACAAGCAGGGGGAGAGAATGCCCCCCACCACCATCTTCCATGTTTTTCTCTCGCTCTCCTGTCCCAACAGGGAGCCTGAGAATGCAGCCGGTGATTCGGCCAGCTGACTATAGAGCTCATCAGAGACCAGAATGGCTCCAATCATCTCTATGGTCTAAGAAACTGGAAGCTACGAGCATTTCATGACTTCGATTTCGCCGGATGTAAACATCGCCATTAGGAAATTGGGAAAGCATTTTATCACACCGATCTTGGTGTTGTCAGATGCTTTGAGGGCAGAGGAGAGATCTAGGGTCTAATAGAACCCATTTTTTAAAAGAAAATGAAAAAAAAAAAAAAAAGCACCCCTGTCCCCCCCTGATCTCGCGCAAATGCAAGCATCGGTCTGGCGTCAACTGTAAACAGCAATTGCACCATGCGAGGCATCGCCGTGAAGGTCAGATCGAGGGCAGTAATTTTAGCAGTAGAACTCCCCTGTAAATTAAAAGTGGTACTCTGTAAAGGCTTTTAAAGGCTTTTAAAAATGTATGTAGTTTGACGCCATTGCATGTTTGTGCTCAATTTTAAAGCAGGTCGTGTTTCGTATCCATGTACTCAGCCAAAGATCATCTTTTTTTATTTCATCAAACATTTGGGCAATTTAGTGTGTTGTAGCGCATTCAAATTTTAAAAAGTGTGTTTAATCCCCAAAAAATGCGTTTGAAAAATCGCTTCACAAATACTGTGTGAAAAAAAAAAATTAAACACCCACCATTTTAATCTGCAGGGCCTTTGCTTTAAAAAATATATAAAGTTTGGGGGTTCAAAGTCATTTTCTTGCAAAAATATTTTTTTCATGTAAACAAAAAGTGTTAGAAAGGGCTTTGTCTTCAAGTGGTTAGAAGAGTGGGTGATGTGCGACATAAGCTTCTAAATGTTGTGCATAAAATGCCAGGATAGTTCAAAACCCCCTCAAATGACCCAATTTTGGAAAGTAGACACCCCAATGACCCATTTGCTGAGAGGTATGGTGAGCATTTTGCAGACCATTTTTTTGTGCCATCTTGGCATTTTATGGCCTTCGAAACTGAGATAGGTAGTGAGGAGTGAAATCAAAAATTTACACCCTTAGAAAGCCTGCAGGCGGTGATTGGTTTTTGCTTGCCCCGTACGCGGCTAGGCTAGATATGTGCAATTTACAGTTTGTAGATATGTGCAATTTACAGAATAGAGATATGTGCTATTTACGGGTTTGTAGATATATGCGATTTGCATGTTGTAGATATGTGCGATTTGCATGTTAACCATCATTTGCTTAGCAGGTACGCCATTCAGTTGCAGCACAGATTTATTTATCTTGACAGCAACAGCGTTTGCTCCCACGATACATAAAGCCGTGACTCCCTCACTGTAGGAGGTGATTTCACCACCACAGTTAAACAACGAAAAAAAAGAGCATATATGCCAAAGCATGGCGGCAGCAGGGGCGGAGGAGCGATTTGCTCCTAAATTTTGGGGCGGATGCCCCCATGCTTCGGCATATATAAATGGTGCACGTATGCCCATCATTAGAAGTGGGTGGATGAGGGAGGTATCTAATGGTGGGCATACCCACCGATCAATCTCTTTTTTTCGTTCAGCCCACGGGCTGCATGAGAAAAAAAAGAGATTACAATATATGCCCAACAAGGACCAGCAACGTACTGGTATGTTGCTGGACTGAGTGGTTATACCAGAATGATGCCTGCAGGTTTAGGTATCATCCTTTTCAGGCAGCGGTCGGCTTTCATGTAAAAGCAATCCTAAGGGCTAATTAGCCTCTAGACTGCTTTTACAAGCAGTGGGAGGGAATGCCCCCATGCCCCCCCACCATCTTCCATGTTCTTCTCTGGCTCTCCTATCCCAACAGGGAGCCTGAGAATGCAGCTGGTGATTCGGCCAGCTGACTATAGTGCTCATCAGAGATCAGAATGGCTCCAATCATCTCTATGGTCTAAGAAACTGGAAGCTACGAGCATTTCATGACTTAGATTTCGCCGAATGTAAACAGCGCCATTAGGAAATTGGGAAAGCATTTCATCACACCGATCTTGGTGTTGTCAGATGCTTTGAGGGCAGAGGAGAGATCTAGGGTCTAATAAAACCCATTTAAAAAAAAAAAAAAAAAGCACCTCTGTCCCCCCCCCGCTCTCGCGCAAATGCAAGCATCGGTCTGGCGTCAAATATAAACAGCAATTGCACCATGCGAGGCATCGCCGCGAAGGTCAGATCGAGGGCAGTAAATTTAGAAGTAGACCTCCCCTGTAAATTTAAAGTGGTACCCTGTAAAGGCTTTTAAAGGCTTTTAAAAATGTATGTAGTTTGACGCCATTGCATGTTTGTGCTCAATTTTAAAGCAGGTCGTGTTTCGTATCCATGTACTCAGCCAAAGATCATCTTTTTTTATTTCATCAAACATTTGGGCAATTTAGTGTGTTGTAGCGCATTCAAATTTTAAAAAGTGTGTTTATTCCCCAAAAAATGCGTTTGAAAAATCGCTTCGCAAACGCTGTGTGCAAAAAATAAATAAATGAAACAACCACCATTTTAATCTGCAGGGCCTTTGCGTTAAAATATATATAATGTTTGGGGGTTCAAAGTCATTTTCTTGCAAAAAATGTTTTTTTCATGTAAACAAAAAGTGTCAGAAAGGGCTTTGTCTTCAAGTGGTTAGAAGAGTGGGTGATGTGCGACATAAGCTTCTAAATGTTGTGCATAAAATGCCAGGATAGTTCAAAACCCCCTCAAATGACCCCATTTTGGAAAGTAGACACCCCAATGACCCATTTGCTGAGAGGTATGGTGAGCATTTTGCAGACCATTTTTTTGTGCCATCTTGGCATTATATGGCTTTCGAAACTGAGATAGGTAGTGAGGAGTGAAATCAAAAATTTACACCCTTAGAAAGCCTGCAGGCAGTGATTGATTTTTGCGTGTCCCGTACGCGGCTAGGCTAGATATGTGCAATTTACAGTTTGTAGATATGTGCAATTTACAGAATGGAGATATGTGCTATTTACGGGTTTGTAGATATATGCGATTTGCATGTTGTAGATATGTGCGATTTGCATGTTAACCATCATTTGCTTAGCAGGTACGCCATTCAGTTGCAGCGCGGATTTATTTATCTTGACAGCAACAGAGTTTGCTCCCACGATACATAAATACGTGACTCCATCTCTGTAGGAGGTGATTTCACCACCACAGTTAAACAAAAAAAAAGAGTATATATGCCGAAGCATGGGGGCAGCAGGGGCGGAGAGCGATTTGCTCCTAACGTTTGGGGCGGATGCCCCCATGCTTCGGCATATATAAATGGTGCACGTATGCCCATCATTAGAAGTGGGTGGATGAAGGGAGGTATCTAATGGTGGGCATACCCACCGATCAATCTCTTTTTTTCGTTCAGCCCACAGGCTGCATGAAAAAAAAAAAGATTACAATATATGCCCAACAAGGACCAGCAACGTACTGGTATGTTGCTGGACTGAGTGGTTATACCAGAATGATGCCTGCAGGTTTAGGTATCATCCTTTTCAGGCAGTGGTCGGCTTTCATGTAAAAGCAATCCTATCGGCTAATTAGCCTCTAGACTGCATTTACAAGCAGGGGGAGAGAATGCCCCCCACCACCATCTTCCATGTTTTTCTCTCGCTCTCCTGTCCCAACAGGGAGCCTGAGAATGCAGCCGGTGATTCGGCCAGCTGACTATAGAGCTCATCAGAGACCAGAATGGCTCCAATCATCTCTATGGTCTAAGAAACTGGAAGCTACGAGCATTTCATGACTTCGATTTCGCCGGATGTAAACATCGCCATTAGGAAATTGGGAAAGCATTTTATCACACGATCTTGGTGTTGTCAGATGCTTTGAGGGTAGAGGAGAGATCTAGGGTCTAATAGAACCCATTTAAAAAAAAAAAAAATGAAAAAAAAAAAAAAGCACCCCTGTCCCCCCCTGATCTCGCGCAAATGCAAGCATCGGTCTGGCGTCAACTGTAAACAGCAATTGCACCATGCGAGGCATCGCCGTGAAGGTCAGATCGAGGGCAGTAATTTTAGCAGTAGAACTCCCCTGTAAATTAAAAGTGGTACTCTGTAAAGGCTTTTAAAGGCTTTTAAAAATGTATGTAGTTTGACGCCATTGCATGTTTGTGCTCAATTTTAAAGCAGGTCGTTTTTCGTATCCAGGTACTCAGCCAAAGATCATCTTTTTTATTTCATCAAACATTTGGGCAATTTAGTGTGTTGTAGCGCATTCAAATTTTAAAAAGTGTGTTTATTCCCCAAAAAATGCGTTTGAAAAATCGCTTCGCAAACGCTGTGTGCAAAAAATAAATAAATGAAACAACCACCATTTTAATCTGCAGGGCCTTTGCTTTAAAATATATATAATGTTTGGGGGTTCAAAGTCATTTTCTTGCAAAAAATGTTTTTTTCATGTAAACAAAAAGTGTCAGAAAGGGCTTTGTCTTCAAGTGGTTAGAAGAGTGGGTGATGTGCGACATAAGCTTCTAAATGTTGTGCATAAAATGCCAGGATAGTTCAAAACCCCCTCAAATGACCCCATTTTGGAAAGTAGACACCCCAATGACCCATTTGCTGAGAGGTATGGTGAGCATTTTGCAGACCATTTTTTTGTGCCATCTTGGCATTATATGGCTTTCGAAACTGAGATAGGTAGTGAGGAGTGAAATCAAAAATTTACACCCTTAGAAAGCCTGCAGGCAGTGATTGATTTTTGCGTGTCCCGTACGCGGCTAGGCTAGATATGTGCAATTTACAGTTTGTAGATATGTGCAATTTACAGAATGGAGATATGTGCTATTTACGGGTTTGTAGATATATGCGATTTGCATGTTGTAGATATGTGCGATTTGCATGTTAACCATCATTTGCTTAGCAGGTACGCCATTCAGTTGCAGCGCGGATTTATTTATCTTGACAGCAACAGTGTTTGCTCCCACGATACATAAATCCGTGACTCCATCTCTGTAGGAGGTGATTTCACCACCACAGTTAAACAAAAAAAAAGAGTATATATGCCGAAGCATGGGGCCAGCAGGGGCGGAGAGCGATTTGCTCCTAACGTTTGGGGCGGATGCCCCCATGCTTCGGCATATATAAATGGTGCACGTATGCCCATCATTAGAAGTGGGTGGATGAAGGGAGGTATCTAATGGTGGGCATACCCACCGATCAATCTCTTTTTTTCGTTCAGCCCACAGGCTGCATGAAAAAAAAAAAGATTACAATATATGCCCAACAAGGACCAGCAACGTACTGGTATGTTGCTGGACTGAGTGGTTATACCAGAATGATGCCTGCAGGTTTAGGTATCATCCTTTTCAGGCAGTGGTCGGCTTTCATGTAAAAGCAATCCTATCGGCTAATTAGCCTCTAGACTGCATTTACAAGCAGGGGGAGAGAATGCCCCCCACCACCATCTTCCATGTTTTTCTCTCGCTCTCCTGTCCCAACAGGGAGCCTGAGAATGCAGCCGGTGATTCGGCCAGCTGACTATAGAGCTCATCAGAGACCAGAATGGCTCCAATCATCTCTATGGTCTAAGAAACTGGAAGCTACGAGCATTTCATGACTTCGATTTCGCCGGATGTAAACATCGCCATTAGGAAATTGGGAAAGCATTTTATCACACTGATCTTGGTGTTGTCAGATGCTTTGAGGGTAGAGGAGAGATCTAGGGTCTAATAGAACCCATTTAAAAAAAAAAAAAATGAAAAAAAAAAAAAAAAGCACCCCTGTCCCCCCCTGATCTCACGCAAATGCAAGCATCGGTCTGGCGTCAACTGTAAACAGCAATTGCACCATGCGAGGCATCGCCGTGAAGGTCAGATCGAGGGCAGTAATTTTAGCAGTAGAACTCCCCTGTAAATTAAAAGTGGTACTCTGTAAAGGCTTTTAAAGGCTTTTAAAAATGTATGTAGTTTGACGCCATTGCATGTTTGTGCTCAATTTTAAAGCAGGTCGTGTTTCGTATCCATGTACTCAGCCAAAGATCATCTTTTTTTATTTCATCAAACATTTGGGCAATTTAGTGTGTTGTAGCGCATTCAAATTTTAAAAAGTGTGTTTATTCCCCAAAAAATGCGTTTGAAAAATCGCTTCGCAAACGCTGTGTGCAAAAAATAAATAAATGAAACAACCACCATTTTAATCTGCAGGGCCTTTGCTTTAAAATATATATAATGTTTGGGGGTTCAAAGTCATTTTCTTGCAAAAAATGTTTTTTTCATGTAAACAAAAAGTGTCAGAAAGGGCTTTGTCTTCAAGTGGTTAGAAGAGTGGGTGATGTGCGACATAAGCTTCTAAATGTTGTGCATAAAATGCCAGGATAGTTCAAAACCCCCTCAAATAACCCCATTTTGGAAAGTAGACACCCCAATGACCCATTTGCTGAGAGGTATGGTGAGCATTTTGCAGACCATTTTTTTGTGCCATCTTGGCATTATATGGCTTTCGAAACTGAGATAGGTAGTGAGGAGTGAAATCAAAAATTTACACCCTTAGAAAGCCTGCAGGCAGTGATTGATTTTTGCGTGTCCCGTACGCGGCTAGGCTAGATATGTGCAATTTACAGTTTGTAGATATGTGCAATTTACAGAATGGAGATATGTGCTATTTACGGGTTTGTAGATATATGCGATTTGCATGTTGTAGATATGTGCGATTTGCATGTTAACCATCATTTGCTTAGCAGGTACGCCATTCAGTTGCAGCGCGGATTTATTTATCTTGACAGCAACAGTGTTTGCTCCCACGATACATAAATCCGTGACTCCATCTCTGTAGGAGGTGATTTCACCACCACAGTTAAACAAAAAAAAAGAGTATATATGCCGAAGCATGGGGCCAGCAGGGGCGGAGAGCGATTTGCTCCTAACGTTTGGGGCGGATGCCCCCATGCTTCGGCATATATAAATGGTGCATGTATGCCCATCATTAGAAGTGGGTGGATGAAGGGAGGTATCTAATGGTGGGCATACCCACCGATCAATCTCTTTTTTTCGTTCAGCCCACAGGCTGCATGAAAAAAAAAAAGATTACAATATATGCCCAACAAGGACCAGCAACGTACTGGTATGTTGCTGGACTGAGTGGTTATACCAGAATGATGCCTGCAGGTTTAGGTATCATCCTTTTCAGGCAGTGGTCGGCTTTCATGTAAAAGCAATCCTATCGGCTAATTAGCCTCTAGACTGCATTTACAAGCAGGGGGAGAGAATGCCCCCCACCACCATCTTCCATGTTTTTCTCTCGCTCTCCTGTCCCAACAGGGAGCCTGAGAATGCAGCCGGTGATTCGGCCAGCTGACTATAGAGCTCATCAGAGACCAGAATGGCTCCAATCATCTCTATGGTCTAAGAAACTGGAAGCTACGAGCATTTCATGAGTTCGATTTCGCCGGATGTAAACATCGCCATTAGGAAATTGGGAAAGCATTTTATCACACCGATCTTGGTGTTGTCAGATGCTTTGAGGGTAGAGGAGAGATCTAGGGTCTAATAGAACCCATTTAAAAAAAAAGAAAAATGAAAAAAAAAAAAAAAAGCACCCCTGTCCCCCCCTGATCTCGCGCAAATGCAAGCATCGGTCTGGCGTCAACTGTAAACAGCAATTGCACCATGCGAGGCATCGCCGTGAAGGTCAGATCGAGGGCAGTAATTTTAGCAGTAGAACTCCCCTGTAAATTAAAAGTGGTACTCTGTAAAGGCTTTTAAAGGCTTTTAAAAATGTATGTAGTTTGACGCCATTGCATGTTTGTGCTCAATTTTAAAGCAGGTCGTGTTTCGTATCCATGTACTCAGCCAAAGATCATCTTTTTTTATTTCATCAAGCATTTGGGCAATTTAGTGTGTTGTAGCGCATTCAAATTTTAAAAAGTGTGTTTAATCCCCAAAAAATGCGTTTGAAAAATCGCTTCACAAATACTGTGTGAAAAAAAAAAATTAAACACCCACCATTTTAATCTGCAGGGCCTTTGCTTTAAAAAATATATAAAGTTTGGGGGTTCAAAGTCATTTTCTTGCAAAAATATTTTTTTCATGTAAACAAAAAGTGTTAGAAAGGGCTTTGTCTTCAAGTGGTTAGAAGAGTGGGTGATGTGCGACATAAGCTTCTAAATGTTGTGCATAAAATGCCAGGATAGTTCAAAACCCCCTCAAATGACCCAATTTTGGAAAGTAGACACCCCAATGACCCATTTGCTGAGAGGTATGGTGAGCATTTTGCAGACCATTTTTTTGTGCCATCTTGGCATTTTATGGCCTTCGAAACTGAGATAGGTAGTGAGGAGTGAAATCAAAAATGTACACCCTTAGAAAGCCTGCAGGCGGTGATTGGTTTTTGCTTGCCCCGTACGCGGCTAGGCTAGATATGTGCAATTTACAGTTTGTAGATATGTGCAATTTACAGAATAGAGATATGTGCTATTTACGGGTTTGTAGATATATGCGATTTGCATGTTGTAGATATGTGCGATTTGCATGTTAACCATCATTTGCTTAGCAGGTACGCCATTCAGTTGCAGCACAGATTTATTTATCTTGACAGCAACAGCGTTTGCTCCCACGATACATAAAGCCGTGACTCCCTCACTGTAGGAGGTGATTTCACCACCACAGTTAAACAACGAAAAAAAAGAGCATATATGCCAAAGCATGGCGGCAGCAGGGGCGGAGGAGCGATTTGCTCCTAAATTTTGGGGCGGATGCCCCCATGCTTCGGCATATATAAATGGTGCACGTATGCCCATCATTAGAAGTGGGTGGATGAGGGAGGTATCTAATGGTGGGCATACCCACCGATCAATCTCTTTTTTTCGTTCAGCCCACGGGCTGCATGAGAAAAAAAAGAGATTACAATATATGCCCAACAAGGACCAGCAACGTACTGGTATGTTGCTGGACTGAGTGGTTATACCAGAATGATGCCTGCAGGTTTAGGTATCATCCTTTTCAGGCAGCGGTCGGCTTTCATGTAAAAGCAATCCTAAGGGCTAATTAGCCTCTAGACTGCTTTTACAAGCAGTGGGAGGGAATGCCCCCATGCCCCCCCACCATCTTCCATGTTCTTCTCTGGCTCTCCTATCCCAACAGGGAGCCTGAGAATGCAGCTGGTGATTCGGCCAGCTGACTATAGTGCTCATCAGAGATCAGAATGGCTCCAATCATCTCTATGGTCTAAGAAACTGGAAGCTACGAGCATTTCATGACTTAGATTTCGCCGAATGTAAACAGCGCCATTAGGAAATTGGGAAAGCATTTCATCACACCGATCTTGGTGTTGTCAGATGCTTTGAGGGCAGAGGAGAGATCTAGGGTCTAATAAAACCCATTTAAAAAAAAAAAAAAAAAGCACCTCTGTCCCCCCCCGCTCTCGCGCAAATGCAAGCATCGGTCTGGCGTCAAATATAAACAGCAATTGCACCATGCGAGGCATCGCCGCGAAGGTCAGATCGAGGGCAGTAAATTTAGAAGTAGACCTCCCCTGTAAATTTAAAGTGGTACCCTGTAAAGGCTTTTAAAGGCTTTTAAAAATGTATGTAGTTTGACGCCATTGCATGTTTGTGCTCAATTTTAAAGCAGGTCGTGTTTCGTATCCATGTACTCAGCCAAAGATCATCTTTTTTTATTTCATCAAACATTTGGGCAATTTAGTGTGTTGTAGCGCATTCAAATTTTAAAAAGTGTGTTTATTCCCCAAAAAATGCGTTTGAAAAATCGCTTCGCAAACGCTGTGTGCAAAAAATAAATAAATGAAACAACCACCATTTTAATCTGCAGGGCCTTTGCGTTAAAATATATATAATGTTTGGGGGTTCAAAGTCATTTTCTTGCAAAAAAAGTTTTTTTCATGTAAACAAAAAGTGTCAGAAAGGGCTTTGTCTTCAAGTGGTTAGAAGAGTGGGTGATGTGCGACATAAGCTTCTAAATGTTGTGCATAAAATGCCAGGATAGTTCAAAACCCCCTCAAATGACCCCATTTTGGAAAGTAGACACCCCAATGACCCATTTGCTGAGAGGTATGGTGAGCATTTTGCAGACCATTTTTTTGTGCCATCTTGGCATTATATGGCTTTCGAAACTGAGATAGGTAGTGAGGAGTGAAATCAAAAATGTACACCCTTAGAAAGCCTGCAGGCAGTGATTGATTTTTGCGTGTCCCGTACGCGGCTAGGCTAGATATGTGCAATTTACAGTTTGTAGATATGTGCAATTTACAGAATGGAGATATGTGCTATTTACGGGTTTGTAGATATATGCGATTTGCATGTTGTAGATATGTGCGATTTGCATGTTAACCATCATTTGCTTAGCAGGTACGCCATTCAGTTGCAGCGCGGATTTATTTATCTTGACAGCAACAGAGTTTGCTCCCACGATACATAAATACGTGACTCCATCTCTGTAGGAGGTGATTTCACCACCACAGTTAAACAAAAAAAAAGAGTATATATGCCGAAGCATGGGGGCAGCAGGGGCGGAGAGCGATTTGCTCCTAACGTTTGGGGCGGATGCCCCCATGCTTCGGCATATATAAATGGTGCACGTATGCCCATCATTAGAAGTGGGTGGATGAAGGGAGGTATCTAATGGTGGGCATACCCACCGATCAATCTCTTTTTTTCGTTCAGCCCACAGGCTGCATGAAAAAAAAAAAGATTACAATATATGCCCAACAAGGACCAGCAACGTACTGGTATGTTGCTGGACTGAGTGGTTATACCAGAATGATGCCTGCAGGTTTAGGTATCATCCTTTTCAGGCAGTGGTCGGCTTTCATGTAAAAGCAATCCTATCGGCTAATTAGCCTCTAGACTGCATTTACAAGCAGGGGGAGAGAATGCCCCCCACCACCATCTTCCATGTTTTTCTCTCGCTCTCCTGTCCCAACAGGGAGCCTGAGAATGCAGCCGGTGATTCGGCCAGCTGACTATAGAGCTCATCAGAGACCAGAATGGCTCCAATCATCTCTATGGTCTAAGAAACTGGAAGCTACGAGCATTTCATGACTTCGATTTCGCCGGATGTAAACATCGCCATTAGGAAATTGGGAAAGCATTTTATCACACCGATCTTGGTGTTGTCAGATGCTTTGAGGGTAGAGGAGAGATCTAGGGTCTAATAGAACCCATTTAAAAAAAAAAAAAATGAAAAAAAAAAAAAGCACCCCTGTCCCCCCCTGATCTCGCGCAAATGCAAGCATCGGTCTGGCGTCAACTGTAAACAGCAATTGCACCATGCGAGGCATCGCCGTGAAGGTCAGATCGAGGGCAGTAATTTTAGCAGTAGAACTCCCCTGTAAATTAAAAGTGGTACTCTGTAAAGGCTTTTAAAGGCTTTTAAAAATGTATGTAGTTTGACGCCATTGCATGTTTGTGCTCAATTTTAAAGCAGGTCGTGTTTCGTATCCATGTACTCAGCCAAAGATCATCTTTTTTTATTTCATCAAACATTTGGGCAATTTAGTGTGTTGTAGCGCATTCAAATTTTAAAAAGTGTGTTTATTCCCCAAAAAATGCGTTTGAAAAATCGCTTCGCAAACGCTGTGTGCAAAAAATAAATAAATGAAACAACCACCATTTTAATCTGCAGGGCCTTTGCGTTAAAATATATATAATGTTTGGGGGTTCAAAGTCATTTTCTTGCAAAAAATGTTTTTTTCATGTAAACAAAAAGTGTCAGAAAGGGCTTTGTCTTCAAGTGGTTAGAAGAGTGGGTGATATGCGACATAAGCTTCTAAATGTTGTGCATAAAATGCCAGGATAGTTCAAAACCCCCTCAAATGACCCCATTTTGGAAAGTAGACACCCCAATGACCCATTTGCTGAGAGGTATGGTGAGCATTTTGCAGACCATTTTTTTGTGCCATCTTGGCATTATATGGCTTTCGAAACTGAGATAGGTAGTGAGGAGTGAAATCAAAAATGTACACCCTTAGAAAGCCTGCAGGCAGTGATTGATTTTTGCGTGTCCCGTACGCGGCTAGGCTAGATATGTGCAATTTACAGTTTGTAGATATGTGCAATTTACAGAATGGAGATATGTGCTATTTACGGGTTTGTAGATATATGCGATTTGCATGTTGTAGATATGTGCGATTTGCATGTTAACCATCATTTGCTTAGCAGGTACGCCATTCAGTTGCAGCGCGGATTTATTTATCTTGACAGCAACAGAGTTTGCTCCCACGATACATAAATACGTGACTCCATCTCTGTAGGAGGTGATTTCACCACCACAGTTAAACAAAAAAAAAGAGTATATATGCCGAAGCATGGGGGCAGCAGGGGCAGAGAGCGATTTGCTCCTAACGTTTGGGGCGGATGCCCCCATGCTTCGGCATATATAAATGGTGCACGTATGCCCATCATTAGAAGTGGGTGGATGAAGGGAGGTATCTAATGGTGGGCATACCCACCGATCAATCTCTTTTTTTCGTTCAGCCCACAGGCTGCATGAAAAAAAAAAAGATTACAATATATGCCCAACAAGGACCAGCAACGTACTGGTATGTTGCTGGACTGAGTGGTTATACCAGAATGATGCCTGCAGGTTTAGGTATCATCCTTTTCAGGCAGTGGTCGGCTTTCATGTAAAAGCAATCCTATCGGCTAATTAGCCTCTAGACTGCATTTACAAGCAGGGGGAGAGAATGCCCCCCACCACCATCTTCCATGTTTTTCTCTCGCTCTCCTGTCCCAACAGGGAGCCTGAGAATGCAGCCGGTGATTCGGCCAGCTGACTATAGAGCTCATCAGAGACCAGAATGGCTCCAATCATCTCTATGGTCTAAGAAACTGGAAGCTACGAGCATTTCATGACTTCGATTTCGCCGGATGTAAACATCGCCATTAGGAAATTGGGAAAGCATTTTATCACACCGATCTTGGTGTTGTCAGATGCTTTGAGGGTAGAGGAGAGATCTAGGGTCTAATAGAACCCATTTAAAAAAAAAAAAAATGAAAAAAAAAAAAAGCACCCCTGTCCCCCCCCCTGATCTCGCGCAAATGCAAGCATCGGTCTGGCGTCAACTGTAAACAGCAATTGCACCATGCGAGGCATCGCCGTGAAGGTCAGATCGAGGGCAGTAATTTTAGCAGTAGAACTCCCCTGTAAATTAAAAGTGGTACTCTGTAAAGGCTTTTAAAGGCTTTTAAAAATGTATGTAGTTTGACGCCATTGCATGTTTGTGCTCAATTTTAAAGCAGGTCGTGTTTCGTATCCATGTACTCAGCCAAAGATCATCTTTTTTTATTTCATCAAACATTTGGGCAATTTAGTGTGTTGTAGCGCATTCAAATTTTAAAAAGTGTGTTTATTCCCCAAAAAATGCGTTTGAAAAATCGCTTCGCAAACGCTGTGTGCAAAAAATAAATAAATGAAACAACCACCATTTTAATCTGCAGGGCCTTTGCTTTAAAATATATATAATGTTTGGGGGTTCAAAGTCATTTTCTTGCAAAAAATGTTTTTTTCATGTAAACAAAAAGTGTCAGAAAGGGCTTTGTCTTCAAGTGGTTAGGAGAGTAGGTGATGTGCGACATAAGCTTCTAAATGTTGTGCATAAAATGCCAGGATAGTTCAAAACCCCCTCAAATGACCCCATTTTGAAAGGTAGACACCCCAATGACCCATTTGCTGATAGGTATGGTGAGCATTTTGCAGACCATTTTTTTTTGTGCCATCTTGGCATTTTATGGCCTTCGAAACTGAGATAGGTAGTGAGGAGTGAAATCAAAAATGTACACCCTTAGAAAGCCTGCAGGCGGTGATTGGTTTTAGCGTGCCCCGTATGTGGCTAGACTAGATATGTGCTATTTACAGGTTGTAGATATATGCGATTTGCATGTTGTAAATATGTGCGATTTTCATGTTGTAGATATGTGCTATTTACAGGTTGTAGATATGTGCGATTTGCATGATGTAGATATGTGCAATTTATGGGTTGTAGATATGTGCGATTTACAGGTTGTAGATATGTGCGATTTGCATGTTGTAGATTTGTGCGATTTGCAAGTTGTAGATATGTGCGATTTACATGTTGTATATATGTGTGATTTGCATGTTGTAGATATGTGCAATTTACAGAATGCAGATGTCTGATTTACAGAATGCAGATATGTGCGATTTACAGAATGCGATTTACAGAATGCGATTTACAGAATGCAGATATGTGCTATTTACAGGTTGTAGATATGTGCAATTTACAGGTTGTAGATATGTGCGATTTGCATGTTAACCATCATTTGCTTAGCAGGCACGCCATTCAGTTGCAGCGCAGATTTATTTATCTTGACAGCAACAGCGTTTGCTCCCACGATACATAAAGCCGTGACTCCAGCGCTGTAGGAGGTGATTTCACCACCACAGTTAAACAAAAAAAAAAAAAAGAGTATATATGCCGATTTGCTCCTAACTTTTGGGGCGGATGCCCCCATGCTTCGGCATATATAAATGGTGCACGTATGCCCATCATTAGAAGTGGGTGGATGAAGGGAGGTATCTAATGGTGGGCATACCCACCGATCAATCTCTTTTTTTTCGTTCAGCCCACAGGCTGCATGAAAAAAAAAATATTACAATATATACCCAACAAGGACCAGCAACGTACTGGTATGTTGCTGGACTGAGTGGTTATACCAGAATGATGCCTGCAGGTTTAGGTATCATCCTTTTCAGGCAGCGGTCGGCTTTCATGTAAATGCAATCCTAGCGGCTAATTAGCCTCTAGACTGCTTTTAGAAGCCGTGGGAGGGAATGACCCCCCCCCCATCTTCCATGTTTTTCTCTGGCTCTCCTGTCCCAACAGGGAGCCTGAGAATGCAGCCGGTGATTCGGCCAGCTGACTATAGAGCTCATCAGAGACCAGAATGGCTCCAATCATCTCTATGGTCTAAGAAACCAGAAGCTACGAGCATTTGATGACTTGGTGTTGTCAGATGCTTTGAGGGCAGAGGAGAGATCTAGGGTCTAATAGAACCCATTTAAAAATAAATAAATAAAAAAAAGCACCCCTGTCCTCCCCTGCTCTCGCGCAAATGCAAGCATCGGTCTGGCGTCAAATATAAACAGAAATTGCACCATGCGAGGCATCGCCGCGAAGGTCAGATCGAGGGCAGTAATTTTAGCAGTAGACCTCCCCTGTAAATTTAAAGTGGTACCCTGTAAAGGCTATTAAAGGCTTTTAAAAATGTATGTAGTTTGAAGCCATTGCACGTTTGTGCTCAATTTTAAAGCAGGTCGTGTTTCGTATCCATGTACTCAGCCAAAGATCGTCTTTTTTATTTCGTCAAACATTTGGGCAATTTAGTGTGTTTTGGCGCATTCAAATTTTAAAAAGTGTGTTTATTCCCCAAATAAGCGTTTGAAAAATCGCTTCGCAAATACTGTGTGAAAAAAAAATGGAACACCCACTATTTTAATCTGCAGAGCCTTTGCTTTAAAAAATATATAATGTTTGGGGGTTCAAAGTCATTTTCTTGCAAAAATTTTTTTTTCATGTAAACATAAAGTGTCAGAAAGGGCTTTGTCTTCAACTGGTTAGAAGAGTAGGTGATGTGTGACATAAGCTTCTAAATGTTGTGCATAAAATGCCAGGATAGTTCAGAACCCCCTCAAATAACCCCATTTTGGAAAGTAGACACCCCAATGACCCATTTGGTGAGAGGTATGGTGAGCATTTTGCAGACCATTTTTTTGTGCCATCTTGGCATTTTATGGCCTTCGAAACTGAGATAGGTAGTGAGGAGTGAAATCAAAAATTTACACCCTTCGAAAGCCTGCAGGCGGTGATTGGTTTTTGCGTGTCCTGTATGCGGCTAGGCAAGATATGTGCAAATTACATTTTGTAGATATGTGCAATTTACAGGTTGTAGATATGTGCTATTTGCATGTTGTAGATATGTGCGATTTGCATGTTGTAGATATGTGCGATTTGCATGTTGTAGATATGTGCGATTTGCATGTTGTAGATATGTGCAATTTACAGAATGTGATTAACAGAATGGAGATATGTGCTTTTTACAAGTTGTAGTTATATGCAATTTGCATGTTGTAGATATGTGCAATTTACAGGTTGTAGATATGTGCGATTTACAGGTTGTAGATATGTGCGATTTGCATGTTGTAGATATGTGTGATTTACAGGTTGCAGGTTACAAATTGCTTTGGCATATATATATTTAAGGCACAGATTGAGTTAACAATGTTTTTTATTAATTTTTTTATTGTATTTGCTTTGCAGGTATATGTCTTACTGTTATAATGTAATATTACTTTGTTTTATTGTTAACCATCATTTGCTTAGCAGGTACGCCATTCAGTTGCAGCGAGGATTTCTCTATCTTGACAGCAACAGCGTTTGCTCCCACAAAACATAAAGCCGTGACTCCAGCGCTGTAGGAGGTGATTTCACCACCACAGTTAAACAACAACAAAAAAGAGCATATATGCCAAAGCATGGGGGCAGCAGATGCGGAGGAGCGATTTGCTCCTAACTTTTGGGGCGGATGCCCCCATGCTTCGTCATATATAAATGGTGCACGTATGCCCATCATTATGTGCGATTTGCATGCTGTAGATATGTGCGATTTGCATGTTGTTGATATTTGCGATTTGCATGTTGTAGATATGTGCGATTTGCATGTTGTAGAAATCTACGATTTTAAGGTTGTAGATATGTGCAATTTGCATGTTGTAGATATGTGCGATTTACAGAATGCAGATGTGTGATTTACAGAATGCACATCTCTTTTGAAGGTTGTAGATATGTGCAATATACAGGTTGTAGGTATGTGCGATTTTCATGTTGTAGATATGTGCAATTTACGGGTTGTAGATATGTGCAATTTGCATGTTGTAGATATGTGCAATTTACAGGTTGTAGATATGTACAATTTACAGGTTGTAGATATGTGCAATTTCCAGATTTTAGATATATGCGATTTGTATGTTGTAGATATGTGCGATTTACAGAATGCAGATGTGTGATTTACAGAATGCAGATATGTGCGATTTACAGAATGTGATTTACAGAATGCAGATATGTGCGATTTGCATGTTGTAGATATGTGCAATTTACAGGTTGTAGATATGTGCGATTTGCATGTTAACCATCATTTGCTTAGCAGGCACGCCATTCAGTTGCAGCTCGGATTTATTTATCTTGACAGCAAAAGTGTTTGCTCCCACGATACATAAAGCCGTGACTCCAGCGCTGTAGGAGGTGATTTCACCACCACAGTTAAACCAAAAAAAAAAAGAGTATATATGCTGAAGCATGGGGGCAGCAGGGGCGGAGGAGCGATTTGCTCCTAACTTTTGGGGCGGATGCCTCCATGCTTCGGCATATATAAATGGTGCACGTATGCCCATCATTAGAAGTGGGTGGATGAAGGGAGGTATTCTAATGGTGGGCATACCCACCGATCAATCTCTTTTTTTTCGTTCAGCCCACAGGCTGCATGAAAAAAAAAGAGATTACAATATATGCCCAACAAGGACCAGCAACGTACTGGTATGTTGCTGGACTGAGTGGTTATACCAGAATGATGCCTGCAGGTTTAGGTATCATCCTTTTCAGGCAGCGGTCGGCTTTCATGTAAAAGCAATCCTAGCGACTAATTAGCCCCTAGACTGCTTTTACAAGTAGTGGGAGGGAATGCCCCCCCCCATCTTCCATGTTTTTTCTCTGGCTCTCCTGTCCCAACAGGGAGCCTGAGAATGCAGCTGGTGATTCGGCCAGCTGACTATAGAGCTCATCAGAGACCAGAATGGCTCCAATCATCTCTATGGTCTAAGAAACAGGAAGCTAGATTTAGACTTAGATTTCGCCGGATGTAAACAGCGCCATTAGGATATTGGGAAAGCATTTTATCACACCGATCTTGGTGTTTTCAGATGTTTTGAGAGCAGAGGAGAGATCTAGGGTCTAATTGAACCCATTTAAAAAAAAAAAAAAAACACCCCTGTCCCCCCCTGCTCTTGCGCAAATGCATGCATCGGTCTGGCGTCAAATGTAAACAGCAATTGCACCATGCGAGGCATCGCCGCAAAGGTCAGATCGAGGGCAGTAATTTTAGCAGTAGATCTCCCCTGTAAATTTAAAGTGGTACCCTGTAAAGGCTATTAAAGGCTTTTAAAAATGTATATAGTTTGACGCCATTGCACGTTTGTGCTCAATTTTAAAGCAGGTTGTGTTTCGTATCCATGTACTCAGCCAAAGATCATCTTTTTTATTTCATCAAACATTTGGGCAATTTAGTGTGTTTTAGCACATTCAAATTTTAAAAAGTGTGTTTATTCCCCAAAAAAAGAGTTTGAAAAATCGCTTCGCAAATACTGTGTGAAAAAAAAAAATGAAACACCCACCATTTTAATCTGCAGGGCCTTTGCTTTAAAAAATATATAATGTTTGGGGGTTCAAAGTCATTTTCTTGCAAAAATTTTTTTTTCATGTAAACAAAAAGTGTCAGAAAGGGCTTTGTCTTCAAGTGGTTAGAAGAGTGGGTGATATGCGACATAAGCTTCTAAATGTTGTGCATAAAATGCCAGGATAGTTCAAAACCCCCTCAAATGACCCCATTTTGGAAAGTAGACACTCCAATGAGAGGTATGGTGAGCATTTTGCAGACCATTTTTTGTGTGCCATCTTGGCATTTTATGGCCTTCGAAACTGAGATAGGTAATGAGGAGTGAAATCAAAAATTTACACCCTTAGAAAGCCTGCAGGCGGTGATTGGTTTTTGCGTGCCCCGTATGCAACTAGGCTCCCAAAAGTCACACACATGTGACAAGCAGCAAAATGTATTTTGGGGTGCAATTCCACATATGACCATGGCATGTGTGAGCAATATATAATTTAGTGATACATTTTTGTAAAATTTGTTTTGTCATTATTCAGTCACTTGGGACAAAAAAAAATTAAATATTCAATGGGCGCAACAATTTCCTTGGGGTGTCTACTTTCCAAAATGGGGTCATTTGGGGGGGGGGGGGTTGTACTGCCCTGCCATGTGGCTGAATAAATTTTGGCCTAAATGTATGACTAAAATTGAGTTTATTGTTTTTTTTATAACAAAATGTAGAAAATATTATTTTTTTTTCCACATTTTTGGTCTTTTTCCATTTATATCGCAAAAAATAAAAAATAAAATCACAGAAGCAATCAAATACCATCAAAAGAAAGCTCTATTTGTGGGAAAAAAAGGATGCAAATTTTGTTTAGAGCATTGCATGACCGCGCAATTAGCAGTTAAAGTGACACAGTGCCAAATTGTAAAATGTGCTCTGGTCAGGAAGGGGGTAAAACCTTCCGGGGCTGAAGTGGTTCATCGGTCTAGTGGCTGAAACAGAGACTGTTTTTTCTCTGGATCTTTGGGAATGCTTGACCTCAGGAAGCGAGATGGTGCAAAGTCTCGGAATTCCAGCTTGTCTTGATATATTTATCCAAGTCTTCTCCAAATAGTCGCAAACCCAGCTAGGAAGTTTTTACATGGGGTTTCAGCTGACCAATTTTTCAACCACAAGATTCTGCACATAGGTACAAGCATAAGCGTGAAGTGAGATGCCTGGTGAATAGAGTCTTTGATGGCATCTATGGCAAAACATAATGCCTTAGGTAGTTCAGCCAAATCTTGAGCTAGTTGAGTAGGATGCTTTCTAAGAACCTGTTTGAATTGGTCCTGTAGGGATTGGCAGACGCCTATCGTGGTGACTGCAGGCTGGGTGATGGCACCTGCTATGGAAAAAGCAGACTTTAGCAGGGATTCCAACTTCTTATCTGTTGGATCTTTAAGCATCTCTGCATTGTCTACAGGACAAGTCTGCAGTAACCTGGGTAAAAAATACAGCCACAGTAACAAACTTCCAGTGGTATAATAGCGGCATCATCCATCTCCCCCACGCCGGGGGGGGGGGGGGGGGTAATGAAAGGGGGATACAGCTCTGCTGTCCCCCTAACCCTCTGGACCCATCAGGGGAAGGAAAAAAAATACATTTTTTTGAAGCTTTTCCAATCTTGCAAAAATCTGCTTCCACACGCTATACAGCCAGGCACGGAACTGAGCAAACTGTGAAAGACAACTGAGTAAGGTATGTGACCATCTAATGGAGATTTTAAGGCATGACAACATTTTTCCTTCAATGAAAGAAATGTGTAGATGTTTTTAAAATCTAAGTCTCTCTTACTTTACCTTGTTCTCGCTGTAAGATTGTGCTGATTTAACAGAAAATCCAGCTTTCACCCATCACGGCGGGTTACATTTAACAAACCTTCAAGGACTGGGTCAGTTAAAACGGGGTCCAACTGCCTTGGGCCTTGCATAGCACCCCAGATCAGGAAGCTTGAGGTAATGTAACAAGACCTAAGCCCTGGGTTCCTGGGGTCCAGCCCTACTAAGAGAGGCATTACAGGCAAAACCTCAGGCTTTGGATACGAGGTCCCAGGTATCATCCATGTTAGGCCTCAGTGGCACTTCTGGATGGATCTGGTTTCTTTTTATGAAGGAATTTAAATCCAGCATGGATCTATGGTTGCCACCTTTTCTTTAAGTCAAACCCGAAAACTTTAGTGGCGCACGGCAATTTCTTTCCTATAGTATAAACTATACATATACTTTGCTATTAAATAACATTTCTAATCATATGAAGTTTATAACAAGAGTCCCCCTTTACATCAGAGTCCACAAAGTTTCCCTTTTACATCTGAACTCGCTGAGTTCCCTTTCACTGTAAGGGGGGACTCTGCAGACTCTGATGTAAGGGAGAACTCTGGGGACTCTGACATAAGGGATGGTCTGGGAACTCTGATTTAAAGGAGAACACTGAGAACTCTGATGTATGGAGAGGACTCTGATGTAAGGGGAAACACTGTGGCCTCTGGTGTAAAGGCGAACACTGATGTAAGGGGTGCTCTGAGAACCCTTATTTGCCTTAGTGTACTCAGAGGCAGGAGAGAGAAGGGGGGGAGAATTCAGTCACACACAGGGATGGATGGTGAGCTCACTCACCCCTTGGCAGTCAGCAGCTGTCATCCAGATGTATCTGAGGCTGCTGGACTTAAAATTTCCAGCCCTAACTTTCCTTTTCTGAGACACAGCGCCAGGGATTGGAGTGTGGGCAGACACAGAGGGGTAGGGGTGGGGGGAAGAGGTGCAGATTGTGCCCTCTCTACTCTCCCGTCTGTATGTGTTTGGGGCAGGGGGGTGTTAGTGTTGGCTTTGGGCAGTGTGAAAAAGAGTGTAACAGACACTCTCAGCTTAGACTACTGCAGCCAGAAACCCTGCCGCAAGCCATAGTCCAGTCTAAATAATGTGTCCGGGTTTCAGGCAGTCTGAAACCCGGACGCATGATTCCAAACCCGAACTGTCCGGGTGAATCCTGGACAGGTGGCAACCCTACATGGATCCCTCTTAGAGCTCCTCAGAGCACTTCTTAACTCGTGAGCAACACCTTAGGATCTGGCAAAAAAACTGATGTACTCCTGGAAGGAGGAGGGGATATATAGGGAGTAAACTTCCTTAATTAGGGTTTACCAGTGTCAATGCCTGATGGTAGGCTATAACCCATTAAGTAATTACTTAAGGCCCTGTGTCCCATGATGTACAATAAAGAAATTGTATACAAGCAAGAGGGTTGATTATAGTTTCATAGTTATTAAGGTTGAATGAAGACACCAGTCCATCTAGTTCAACCTGAGTGAGTGTCTACAATTGCCCCCATCCCTGTACATTGCACACTCACATCAGTCCCTACCCTCAAGGAGCCCACAATCCAAGGTCCCCATTCTTATACTAGGGCCAATTTTGGACAGAAGCCAATTAACCTCCCTGCCTGTCTTTGGAGTGTGGGAGGAAACCGGAGTACCCGGAGGAAACCCACGCAGACACAGGGAGAACATGCAAACTCCAGGCAGGTAGTGTCATGGTTGGGATTTGAACCAGCGACCTCTTACTGCTATGTGAGAGTGCTAACCACTACACCACTGTGCCGCCCCATTATGCCTGCCTTTTAGTTACACAAAGCCAAAAGGTTTTCATTGTGCATTACAACCTCCCAGATGCCAGTGACCTAACAACCAATGAGGTCATTGGTTGATAAGGAGGACGTTGGGCCCCTGCACATTTTGTCCCTCCCCTGCTCTTCTCCATCAGCACTGGGGGCACATTAGCTGAGTGAGTAAGAGAAACTGAGGGAAAAGAATACTAGTCAGTACCAGTGTACAAAGGTATATTTGCTTTGGAAGAATAAATCACCTCCAATGTTGGGATCCTAAGTGTGTGTGGATGTTGCTGCAATATGCAAAACTATTAGGGCACTTTCACACTGAGGCGCTGCGGCGGTAATACGCCGCTATTGTTAGCAGTGATTTTCGGCTGTTAGCAGGGCCCTTTTAACTCCCGCTAGTGCCCGAAAAGGGTTAAAAGCTCCGCTTTGCCGGCGCTGCCCATTGATTTCAATGGGCAAGGGCCATTAAGAGCGGTGTATACACTGCTCCTAAAGCGCCTCAAAGATTCTACTTGCAGGACTTTAAGCGTCCTGCCAGCACACCGCTCCGGTGTGAAAGCACTTGGGCTTTTGCACTGGAGTGACAGGAGAGGCGTTTTACAAGCGATTTGCGTGCGCTATTTTTAGCGCTATAGCAGCTCAGTGTGAAGTAGCCTTAGAATATTTTTTTTATATTTCAGAGTGGGGTGCCTCAAGACTGCCGATTATTTTAAAGGGCGTCTTGCCAGAAATTTTTTTGAGGGCATTTACCAGTGGCACAATAAAATAAAATGTCTTACCGAGTTCCTCCAGAGACGGCACACCATAGGTGTCATCGTGTGTGCTTTTAATCTCAGCTCAGCACTTTTCCATCTGCTGACGTGTGATGCTGGGTACAGGTTGGCGAGGAAGCTCTATTCGGCTGATGATAGCCTGAAATCTCTTGTAGGTGAGTGAGGGGCTGTTACCATTCAGATCAATGATTCTATATAGAAAAGAAAAAGGGGATAAGAGTCAAGATACAGTAATTTGAGATATACAGGTATTTACTGAAAACTGGGAGCAAAGAAGGGGTAAGGCTGGTCACAGCAGCAGGTAGGGAAGTCTATGGTCCCCTTCACATGGGCATTTACCCGCATATAATGGTTTCCAGTGGCAAGAGTCAATGCCTCAAATGACAGGTGACCTTGTGAATAGCAATGACCGCTGTTATCAGGTAGCCGCACACCAGTTACCTGCGAATAGGTCTGGGTGTCTGAGCCCGGACGCAGTCAGATGAATACAGGAGGGTGAGGGTGAAGTAAACATAAAATTGGAAGTTTGGATGTGACTATTATAGTGCTGGTTGTCCTCACAGGTGGAGGAATATGCCAACTACTAGAGTTTGTACAAATGTAATGTTGGTCAGTGTGTAAAAGGTAAAATAACCCACTGGGTGCACCTTACAACAATGCCCCTTCCAAAAGGGTCTTTACTACATCCACAAAAAGTAACTATATAACATCAGTATAGTTTTTTTTTCCCATAGGGACACTATAGGGTCCTCACTATGATCTTCAAACTAGTATACAGTAAAACCTTGGTTTGAGAGCATTTTGCAAGACAAGCAACATTTTTAAATACATTTTGACTTGATAAACGAGCGTTGTCTTGATATACAAGTAGCGGCATGTCACAACCAAGTATAAAAGAGAAGAGACGCGCCTCTAAGTGTAGCAATGTGGTTACATTTAATGAAGGTACAACATTTAGCAACTAAGTATGCAGACATCTGGGGTAAAGCTGTCCACATAGACCGTAGACAGCAAAGCATCAACCTATGGAGCTGCACTTCCTTTCCCATGTCAGTGCGTGTTGGAGTGAGCTGTGGTAAGAAAAAAAAAAAAAGAAGAAAAATAGGGAGTGATTTTTCCTGAGTCCCATTTAAAACAAACAGACTGCGGACACGCAGAATGCCACGATTTATGATAAAGCATTTTGCAGCACATGCGTTACTACAACACATAAGCGAAAACGTAAATAATCAAATAAATAAATTAATTTAGGCAAATGCAGCTGAACCTAAAGTGTATACTTTGCCGGGCTGCCTGGGGGTCTTAATAGTCCTCTGGGCTGTGCTTGCACTTGGGGTGAGAGATCATTCATCAGCTGATCTACACACACAATTTATATATATATATAGTATATATAGTATATATATATATATATATATATATATATATATATATATATATATATATATACACACACATACATACATATATACATACATACACACACACACACACACATTTTTTTAATTGTATTTGTGTAACGTATTAAATGTAGATTTGTAGACCCATATGGTCTCTATATGTATTGTGTTCTCATTCGATTGTTTACTTAAAAATGAATTTAGTTTATTTATAATGATACTGTACATAAGGTCTTGCAAAAGCTCCTGAGGAAGCCATGATTATGGCAAAACATGTAGAGGCGAAAAACTTTTGTACAACGACCACATGAATTTCATGTGTTGGTTTTAACATAATACGTTTTTAACAATTAAACAAAATGTATGACATTGATATTGTTCTCAATTTGAATAATTTGCACCTTAAAACTCCCATTTTCACTTTTCAATACTGTATATTGTACATTCACAACAGTCCCTGTCATCAAGGAGCTTACAATCTAAGGTCCCTAACTCACATTCATACTAGAGCCAATTTAGAGAGGAACCTACCAGCATGTCTTTGGAGCATGGGAAGAAACCGGAGTACCCAGAAGAAACCCACGCAGGCACAGGGAGAACATGCAAGCTCCAGGCAGGTAGTGCTGTGGTGGGGATCCAAACCGACAACCCTAGTGCTGCCAGGAAGTGGACCTCTATGCGTCTGCCCTCTCTGATTACCACACCAAGCTAACAGAACTGAGCAGATCAAAGAAAACCTCAGATGCACAAGAGATTTTTTCCCCCCCCCCATCTGTCCTACTACACTACAGTAAGCCAAGATGCAAAAGTGGCCTAAAACTTTGTTTTAAAGCAGCCCAATAAATTCAATGGGCTTTTCATTCATAGAAATGCCCAAGTTTTAGGACATGTCACAAAATCTTTGCTGCAACACACTAGGGTGAATTGCCAAGTGCTGCAATGCATTTGCATTGCCTTAGTGCATCAGGGTGATATTCAAAATGAATGGCAAGCAATGCGCTGACACCAATGCATAGGTGTGCTGTAAATTAGCCCTAAAGCACATGTCAAACACAAAGCCCACTGGCCAAATTAGGCCAACCAGGCCATTTAACGTGGCGCTTGACCCCCCTTGTCTATGCCCCCACCTTGTCTCAGCAGTGGGCAGCAAAGAGGATGATGGAACTTTTGTACAGCCACAGCCCTTTGGCCTCAGCATTCAGCAGACTCCAGCCCTCTTCTGGTCCTCCTCCAGACCTTGCACTTTATACTTCCCAGTCCGCCCTCAGCTTCTTCCCGGCAGCAGCACAAGGTAAGGAGGGGGGGGAGGCACTGTGATGAAAAGGAGTGTAGAAGACTCACTTCTGATGATGGATGGGGGGGGGGGAGGGGTGAACTGGACATCTAGTCTTACAGATACAACTGGCCCTTTAAGGGCGATCATAATTCTGATGCAGCATGTGATGAAATAGAGCTCGACACCACTGCTTTTACCCTAAAGGTTCATTAATTGGACGGATACAGTATGGAAGGAGACACACACTATTATCATGACTTACTTGTCCAAGTCATACAGGGTATGAGAGCTCTCCACAATGACTTCTACACCAGCTTCCTTGGCCAGTTTCATGATGGCTGCATCTCGCTCTTTCCCAAACGGTTCAGAATCGTACCGAAACATTAGCCGGGTCACACCCCATTCCTGCAAAATATCAAGATGAGAGCCTATAAGAATGACTCTGTGACTGGTAAGTGTCCGATTAATAACAGTCAACATCAGTGCCTTTAAAAAACAAGACAGGGGTCGGGGGCGTGGCTACCGCGCGACAGTATGGACGCATGAGACGGTAGCTCCGTAATACCGAGAGGAACACTCATTATCCGGGGTGCTTTTGAAGTTTCCCACTGGCTTCATTAGACGACTTATCTCCACCTCATACTGCCAAGATGACTCGCAAACGCAAAAACTTACCACAACTGAAGAAATTACCACATTTCTTCCCGCGGAACCCTCGAGGCCTACTCCAAGATGGCGCTGACGGCGCCTCGCCTTCGGCATCCAGCGGCTCTGGATCGGAGGCCCCGAGTCCGGACCTCCACAAAGGATCACCTCATGGTTCTCCGGGGATGTCTACTCCACTTTCCCGCAGTCCGGCAAAATCTAAACCGAGGATGTCTGAAAATCCCAGTGCGGAACAGGTCAGTGGTGAGGGTGATCAGTTGGAGGACACTAGGGAATTATCGGAGACCATAGACATGTTCCCCACGTCTAACCAACCGGTATCCGACACAACTTTGAGAGACATGTTGGTCTCGCTACGAAGTACCCTACATGGTGACATGATGGAATGCATGAGGGGATTTAAGTCGGACATTAATGCTATGGGCGTCAGAGTCGACCACGTGGAGCACAAAATGGGCGAATTCGCAACTGCTATTAACTCAGTGGTAGATGCCCAGAACGACCAAACGGAGGAGGTGGCCTGGCTAAGAGCAAAAATCGCGGATTTAGAAGACAGATCCAGGCGAAATAACCTCAAGCTAAGAGGCGTCCCAGAGCTGGTCGTACCGGCGCAACTTCTCCAGTATGCTCAGGAGCTGATGGGGGCCTTCTTGCCAGATTTGCCGGTATCGGATCTTGCGATCGACAGAATACATCGTCTTCCGAAGCCTGCGCATCTCCCGGATAACATTCCGAGAGATGTGCTGATGAGAGTCCACTTTTTCCAGGTTAAGGAAAAATTTACCTCAGCTTTCCGAACCAACAAACAGCCACCGGAACGCTATGCTAACCTTCAGGTTTTTGCAGATCTCTCGCAGCATACAATGCAACGAAGAAAGGCACTCCTGCCTATCACAAAAGCCCTTCGGAATCACAACATTCTATATAGATGGGGATTTCCTTGCAAACTATCCATTACCAGAGAAGGCCAAACAACGACGATCAACAGCTTGGAAGATGGCCTAGACTTACTAAAGTTGTGGAACATTCTCCCATCTCCTGAGGACGCTACTCCAGCGCATCTGTCGAAGGTTTCGTCTCAAGACTCCTGGCAAGTAGTGGCTCGTAAGAAAAAACCTTCGAATCGCAACAACTAGGTTCCCGGATATTCCGATTACTATAACATATTCGCTCGCACGAATCTCTCGGTATACGTGCGGAACGGTACGAACGTTCACTTTCCCCCCCTAACTTTACGACGGGCAGAATTGCTGCCTACTGATTCCAAGTCGGATCGTTTTTTTTTACCTCTATGGCTAACGCCAAAGTTTTGGAACTTTTGCTTTATCCTCATTTGTACTGTTTTTTCTTCGTTTTTTTCTTTTCCCTTTTCTATGTGTTGTTTTATTCCTTGATCCTACCCCCTAACCCCTTGGGATGGACTCTGTGGTGTTCAATCCTGGTTACCTGGGAATGTGAAGCTCGACTGATTCAGAGCCTACTTTCAAAGGTGACTTGGGGATCATTCTACTCATCATCTATAGTTATTACAGATGCTTAATATAATCTCCTTTAACGTCCATGGGCTAAATAACAGTCAACATCTACACTTTTTGTATGGGTGGAACTCCACTTTAAATATCTTTTTTTAAATAACAGGAGAGGTTTATACTTACCTGCTTGGTGCAGTGGAATTGCAGAGAGGCCCCAATCCTCCTCTTCTAGGGGTTCCCCCCACCACCACTCCTGGCTCCTCCTCTTCTTGGTGTTCCACCATAGGAAGCTACTTTCTATGGTGGTGCACCTGTGGGCTCAATCTCGGGTTACGCTGCCTGTGTCCAATGACACAGACAGTGAGGCGAGGACCTGCCCCCCCTCCCCCCGAATTTGTCGTCACATGATTTGACTGACTGCAGCAGGAACCAATGGTTCCCTCTGCTCTCAGCAAAGCCTGTAAGTGCGGGGAGAGGAGTGGAGAGGAGAAACGCTGCTCTCGTGCACAGCGCTGGACTGAGATGCGGCTCAGGTAAGTACATGGGGGTGGGGATACTTTAACCTAAACATTTTTTTACCTTCCAGCCACCTTTTTGGTTTTTTTAAAAGTCAGCAGCTACAAACGCTGTAGCTGCTGACTTTTAATAAGGACACTTACCTGTCTAGCACCCGAGGCTGATCCGTCCATCGGCTCGACTGCCAGCACCTTCATCTTAACGAAGGGAAACAGGCAGTGGAGCCTTGCGGCTTCACTGCCCATTTCCTACTGCGCATGCGTAAGTCACGTGGCGCTTTGTGAATGGCCCCATTGTTTCTGGGACACACACATGGCAACGGGGCCACTCGCCGAAGAGAAGGAAGCACTGCGGAATAGGAAGACTGCCTAGCAACAGCGGTTTCAGGTAAGTTAAAAAAAAATATATCCAATTTATATCCAATTTACTGCAAAGGATACATTAAAGTGGAGTTCCGCCATTTTTTTTTTTTTTTTTTAAGTCAGCAGCTACAAATACTACAGCTGTTGACTTATAAAATATGGACACTTACCCATCCAGCATGCCCGCGATGTCAGCACCCGAAGCTGATCTGTAGCTCGGCTCTCGGGTGCAGCCGCTGCGCATTCCTGAGTTGCGCTGCGCAATAAGGACAGTCCCTGCTGTCTCTGGGATCCGTATGTTTACCAGCAGACAAGAGGGGGGGAGCAGTACAGTGCAGATATCTATGCCTGCAAGTGGGTGCATTTATGTATGTGGAAGGGGAGAGCGGGCATTTATGTATGTGGAGGGGGAGAGCGGGCATTTAAGCATTTGGAAGGGGAGAGCGGGTATTTATGTATGTGGAGGGGGAGAGTGGGTATTTATGTATGTGGAGGGGGAGAGCGGGTATTTATGTATGTAGAGGGGGAGAGCGGGTGTTTATGTATGTAGAGGGGGAGAGCGGGTATTTATGTATGTGGAGGGGGAGAGCGGGTATTTATGTATGTAGAGGGGGAGAGCGGGTATTTATGTATGTGGAGGGGGAGAGCGGGCATTTATGCATTTGGAAGGGGAGAGCAGGTATTTATGTATGTAGAGGGGGAGAGCGGGTATTTATGTATGTGGAAGGGGAGAGTGGGTATTTATGTATGTGGAGGGGGAGAGCGGGTATTTATGTATGTAGAGGGGGAGAGCGGGTGTTTATGTATGTAGAGGGGGAAAGCGGGTATTTATGTATGTGGAGGGGGAGAGCGGGTATTTATGTATGTAGAGGGGGAGAGCGGGTATTTATGTACATGGAGGGGGAGAGCGGGTATTTAGGGTTCCTGGAACTGTTGAATACCATTGGTGGCCAAGTACTTGTGATACAGCAAAGTTTTAGGACATTGCATGCCAGAAACGTAAGTATATAAGTAGACATTTTTTTTTTTATAGGTGGGCTATACCTTCATTTGGTACAGAGAGAACCCTTGCAAATGTGGGTCGTCTAGGTGAAATGCGTCCCTCCTGGTCGTTTAGTGCAACATTTAAGGCTCTAAATGTGGGTATCACAGCATTCAGCTGAAGCTTGCCATGGGCCTGGGAGCTGCACCTGCCCCTCTCGGGCATATGAACACACTGCAACTAGACAGCTCCATGTGCAAGGGACCTTATGACAGGGTTGGAAAAATACACAGAGCCATAGTGCTGCTCTAGACTGGCCTCGATGGACATCCTAGGCCTAGGTGCTCACCATTGTAGTCACTCTTCATCAAAGATATGAGAGAATGTACGTCACACTCCACTTAAGTCCTTTTGCAGTATTTTTTTTATTTATTTTTTTAATAATCAATACACTGACTGCATACAGTAATGTCTCCACGCTAAAAAACAAAACTTTCACCACTCCTGGCTTGCTCACAAGGATAGAGGAACAAGCCAGGAGTGGCGAAACACATCACAGAAGGTTGTTTTTTTTGGGTGGAAACATTACTGTATGCAGTCAGTTCATTGATTATTTAAAGAAATACTGCAAGAGGAGCCAAGTGAGGTGTGACTGACATTCTTATGACAGGGTTGCTTTAAATAAGCAGATGTAACTTTATTCATACTGTAAATGGTAGATCAGCCTAAGGCAGTGATGCAAACCTTGGCACCCCAGATGTTTTGGAACTACATTTCCCATGATGCTCAACTACACTGCAGAGTACATGAGCATCCTGGGAAATGTAGTTCTCAAACAACCGGGGTGCCAAGGTTCACCATCACTAGCCATAGGGATCATTCACATGACCATTCATGGCTATACACCTCCGGAAGTATTTATGTGGCAGGCATAGCCTGGTGGTTACATTTAGCTATAGATGGAAGCCGTCTGTACCTCTACGGCTCTTTGAGGAGCAATGACATGCAGCTAGGGAGAGACAAGCGATTCTTTACACAGACAATTTATGTACGGGGCTGCTTATCTGTCCCATACCGCAGGTAATTGCACCATGTGTCATTACATGTAAACATTGATGTGTACAGGCTGAGTGGTCACAGCTGAATGTAAACACTTGGTCATATCTGCTGCAGAAAAATGCTGATCTGGGTGGCGTACGGCCATGTTTTTAGGCAAGCTATTCACAGTTTGAATCTGTGCCAGTTTAGCAGGAACCAGCTGAAATTTAAACAGTGTATTGGCAGGCTGAATGTAAGTGTGAGTCAGCATACTCATCGAAACTGAATACTGCCTGTGTGGCTGAGGGAGGCTGGGTGATTGCGAACTGTTTGCTCCCTCCTTAAGGAAGACAAAGGACGGCCATACATGTTTGGAATCTAGGCTGGTTCTGCAAAAACCGGTCGAGATTCAAACCATTAGTGGGCAGGCTGAATGTACTAAGTTAATTGATCCTTCACCCCAAACTCGCTCATCCATGTCTTCATGGACCTTGCTTTGTGCACTGGTGAGCAGTCATGTTGGAACAGAAAGGTGCCATCCCCAAACTGTTCCCACAAAGTTGGGAGCATGAAATGGTCTAAAATGTCTTGGTATGCTGACACCTTAAGTGTTCCCTTCACTGCAACTGAGGGGACAAGCCCAACCCCTGAAAAACAACCCCACACCACAATTCCCCCTCCACTAAATGATTTGGACCAGTGCACAAAGCGAGGTCCATAAAGACATGAATGAGCCAGTTTGGGGTGGAGGAACTTGACTGGCCTGCACCTCAACCCGATAAAACACCCTTGGGATGAATTAAAATGGAGACTGTAAGCCAGGCCTTTTTTTCCAACATCAGTGGCTGACCTTACAAATGCGCTTCTGGAAGAATAATCAAACATTCCCATAGACACACTCCTAAACCTTGTGGACAACCTCCCCAGAAGAGTTGAAGCTGCAAAGAGTGGGCCAACTCAATATTGAATCCTACGGACTAAGACTGGGATGCTAATAAAGTTCATTTAAAGGCAGGCGCCCCAATACTTTTGGTAATATAAAGTGTGTGTGTGTGTGTGTAATTTTTTTTTTCAGTTTTGATTTCTTGTTCAGCCCTCCATGCCAACTGCTGCAGTGGCATCAAGTAAACTGTAGCTCAACAAGAGATTTTAGTGCCAGAGGTGGTTCATCGCAGCTTGAAAGCATCCCCACATTACCTGCATTTTTAGATCCAGCACCACCAATACACAGTTGTAATTGGCCTCCAGCTTTCTTTGTGTACATGACCTAGATGCTTTGCCACAAAGCCTGTGCTCTTAAAACAGGTTTACAATCCTATTGAGCACGCCCGGTGAGGTCGCAGTCACATTGGCAGGACAAAGATTCCTAGGGGAAGTTGTGTAGAAAGCTCAAATAATAGGACAAAGCTAGTAGAGCACTCGAGCAGAGGCTCCCTGAGAGATGGGCTTTTCCGCTAGGCTCATGACTGCAAACCATCGTGTTTCTCACAGCGATCACCCCCCGCCACTTCCTAGCACAGACAGAACCAATACAAGGAGCGCACTCTGCTGAGATCACTGTACAGGGAACGCTTCATTATACCTATTAAGTATGCATGTACAAGAACACACAGTTGTGCATAAAAGTTTGCACCCCCTTGGAGAGGTGGTAGTATGCCATATCTACCATTTTTAAAGAAAACATGAGTGAGCAGGCAAAACATATTTCTTTTATTTCCTATGGGAATCATATTCTGTAACTATAGGTAATAAAAAGAATGGCACAATTGAAATGTCCCCTGTTCAAAAGTCTGCACCCCGTTAGTTCTTAATATTGTGTATTGCCCCCTTTAGCATAAACGACAGCGTGCAGTCTTTTCTAATAGTTGTCTATGAGGCCCTGAATTCTTGCAGGTGGTATAACTGCCCATTTGTCTTGGCATAATGCCTCCAGGTCATGCAAAGTCTTTGGTCATCTTGCATGAACCTCACGTTTGAGATCTTCCCAGAGTGGCTCGATGATATTAAGTTCAGGAGACTGATGGCCATTCTAGAACCTTCACCTTTTTCTGCTGTAACCACTGGAGGGTCAGCTTGGCCATGTGCCTCAGGTCATTGTCATGCTAGGCCTTGTTGACCCCTCTCCAAACATGGCACTTATGGTTGTGACCATAAAGTTCTATTTTGGTCTCATCACTCCAGAGTATTGCGTGTCAGAAGAGGTGAGCTGGGTCAAGGTGTTGGGCATATTATAACCAGGCTTTTTTGTGGCATTGGCGCAGTAAAAGTTTTTTTTCTGGAAACTTGACCATGTAACTCATTTTTTTATCATCGTATTGTGCTCCTTGAAACAACCACAGCGTTTTTTTCCAGAGCAGCCTCTATTTCTCCTGATCTTACCTGTGGGGTTTTCTTTCTATCCTGAACAATTCTTCTGGCAGTTGTGGCTGCAATCTTTCTTGGTCTACCTGACCTTGGCATCAAGAGATCCCCAAATTTTCCACTTCTTAAGATAAAAACCCTGAGGGTTTATACCTTTTTTTTGTGTGTATGTAATGCCCAGTGCTCCCCAGCAGCGCCGCGGCCTCATGCATGACTCAGGGCCTCTTCGCTTGTATGAACACTACTGACTAGCATATTCAAGGAATTGCTTATCTTTTTATATCCGTTTCCCGTCTTTATAAAGTTCCATTACCTTGTTACGCAGGTCTTTTAACAGTTATTTTTTGCTCCTCATGGCTCAGTATCTAGCTTGCTCAGTGCAAGTGAGAGCTAACAAACTTATTGACTATTTATACACAGACACTGACTGCAATTTAAAAAGCCACAGATGTGGGAAATTAACCTTTAATTGCAATTTTAACCTGTGTGTGTTCACCTTGTGTGTCTGTACCAAACATTCAAGGGGATGGAGACTTTTGATGAGGGCCATTTGGGTGATTTCTGGTATCATTACGATTTAAAAAGGTGTTAAACAGCTATGTGATAATAAATGGCTTCATATGATCACTATCCTTCATTTTTTTTGGTAAGAACAGTCATATTTTTAATATCGAAGTCACAATTTGTGCAAGGGTATGCAAAATTTAAGCACAACAGCACATCATACAACAATCACTGAACCCGTCACCCAAACCCAATAGTAAGCTCCTTGAGGGCAGGGACTGATGTGAATGTACAAAATATATGTAAAGTGCTGCGTAAATTGATGGCGCTATACAAGTACATGCAATAAAGTCCAGTTCGACTTTAAAGTGGACAGTAGCTTTTATATTTATAATCATACGGATCTTAAACATAATATGGACTCTCATTCATATAATTGGATTTTTGGTTTCAATTGGTGAGAGACTGGTGGACATTGGGAAAAATCTTTGACCCTGTTTTTTGCGCATTTACTTGTGTATTATGTGTACATTGACACACAAGCTTTTATGGAGTTGAGCTTAGAAGTTTTGGCAAAAAAAAAATGTGAATCTGTGCTTTGCCCATGCAGGAGACACATCCATGCACTGCTTTCTTTTAACTCCCCCAGTACTTTATATAACCATCCAGAACTAAGGAAAGCCTTGTATAGGCAATCAACCATTGAGGTTGTACTGTAGTATATGAATGTCTATGGATTGCTAGGATGACCGTGCTGATCAGCCCAGTGCTATAACATGGAGTGGGCCACATGCTCCTCCATACCTGGGAGTACCCAGTACTTCCTTTGGTGCCAAAAGGTAGGTACTTTAAATGCTGCAAGCGATGGAAATATTAAAAGAACCATGGTTTTACTGTATATGTACAGTCAGTGTGGTTGGTGAATTATTACTGTAGATTGTTTCTGCCTTTGAGTATTGCTTTAATGATAAGTTTAGTATGATTAAAATACAACTATGCTGTTGCACAAAAATGTATTCTACCCGCTTCTTTCATCCTACTGTACTCCTAAAGATAGCCCATAGAATATGAGAACTCAGATGCAGGCATCCTGCATTTCTCTCATCTGCAGAGCCTGCCCATAGGTGTGAGCTCAGACAGCTTGTGGAAATGATGGGTAAGAAAGGAGAAGGACTGTGTTTAGTCAGAATAAACTGGGAAATACCTTGACATGTACTTTTCTGTTGGAGCTTTCTTCCTACTATACACTGTGTGCTGAAGTTACGCTTATTGTTTTACCTCTTTGCTAAAATATAAAGCAATTTGTGTTTGTTTTCCAGAGAAATAAAAGGAACTTTTGTTTTCACAAGACTAAATATCTGATGCCTTACTCTCCCCCAATTTCCACATACCCCGGGCCTGCGAGGCTCAGCTACATACCCCGGGCCTGCGAGGATCAGCTACTGTCAGGGCTGGCATAGCCCTTCCTTCTCGGGGCTGGCTGAGCCATTGGCTAATTGCCAGCTCTCATCTCTCTCCACAGTTACCCAGCTGTTCCCGGTCATGCTCGTCTGACCTGCCTACTTAAAGCTGTCCAGCTCACTTCACCTCTGCCTTCGCCTTGGTCACATCACAAGAAACCATCTCCTGCGGTTCTGTTTAAAGACTGGCTTGCTGACATCCCTTTTGGCTCCTTATCCTGCTTGCTGTTGCTCTACTTGGATCCCTGACTCTGGCCTGGCTGATTACCGGATCTGGTTATTGAACTCTGTCCTGGCTGACTACTCTATCCGGTTACTGGACTCTAGCTATGCTTTGACTAAACTTTTTCTATTTACCTTTTTATTTAATAAAAAAAAGTGTGATTTAATTGTACTTCTGTCTCAGTCTGATTCATGGTTTCTGACAGCTACATACCCTGGCCTGCGAGGCTGAGCTGTATACCCCAACCTGTGAGGCTGAGCTACATACCCCAGCCTGCGAGCATCAATAATGTGTTAAAAACTCATGTACAAACTACAAAGGCTGTAAAAATAAAGAAGAAGCTGTCTCTGATGTGTGAATGTAGGCTAAACCTTAGGTAAGAACATTGATCAAGAGCAGCCAGATTAGGAGAGCTGCCTGCCGGTTTACACAGAGAACCCCACGCTCCCGGCCGCAGTGTCATTCCCTGGACCCAGTGTTCTGACAGAACACCGGCTCCTATGATGGACATCACACATGCTGGCATTGTACCAGTGTGAGCTTGGTGCAGTAGGTGGGACTTTGTAGGTCACTCTGCCACGCCGGGTAAGCGGGAGATTGATCACCGCACTCTGTGTAAACCCTCTGGGCTAATTAGAATGAATGCTGAGACCCAGGGCTTTTTGGGGGCCCACTCAGGGCTATAGCCTTGGTCAGACCCCCCCACCCGACACTACTGCCTACAATGCATTGCTCATCAATGTATTCTGACGGTGGGGAAGTGGAGAGGATTTCCTCAGCCACCTTAAATACATGGATGGGGAAATCAGGCCCAGTTTTTCCATTCAACCCACTGGTTGGAAAAAAAAAAAAAAAAAAAAGGTACTCATCTATGGACTGGTGTTTACTACGACTAATAGTTCCTACTTCACCCACTACAATCAAGAACTACAAGCAAGGTCCCCTCGCAACTGATGTGATCAATACACAGAACTCAAGCACAGACGCAAGAAGACAATTGCAAGCAAATCTGGTAGGCTGGTTGTGCCCAAGTTGAGCGATCAACTTGGGTACATTCAGCCTGCCCACTAATGGGTTGAACCTCAGCTGGTTCCTGCTGAACCGGTGGAGATTCAAACTGCGTATGGCCGGCCTTAAGCCTATTACAGACTCCAGTAGCAGTCCTCAAATGGAGGGGAGGTAGGAGACAAATGCCACCAGAGAATATAAAAAATTCACAATACTGCTGCGCAAAAACCTTGCCAAATATGACCTGATCTTATAATTCTAGAAAGCCACTCACATATATAAAAAAGTGTTCTCTACACTCTTGGAAGGATATGGATAGGGGTGGGGAGGGGGGGGGTTTATGTGGCGCTACCTAAATATAAGTGAATCCTAAATGGATCTCAATCAATTGTGATCTCTCAGGAAAAATATTATATAAAGGGAATCAATCTAATCCATAAGCATTTACATAATATTAAATAATTAATTATAAAAAAATAAAGTGCAATAACTTTCCAAAGCCTATGTGCAAATGTGCAATAGTGTAAATAATATAAAAAGCATAAGAATAAGTTCCATAAATAAATAAATAAATAAATACGTGCAAATGTGCAATGGTGCAAATCGCATACACAAAATCAAATGGATTCCATAAATAAATAAAGACCATTAAATAGTGTTGCTCCCAATCAAAATGCAAAGTGCAAAGTGCAAAAAATTATAACAGCAAGTCCACTCAAATCTTCACAAGGTGTACAATGAGTCTAAAAAACAGGATGGTAACCATGCGAGGTGAACAATGAGTGCAAATCCACCGTTCCTCCACACTTGAGAGGCTGGGGGAAACAAGGGGTGCACCTTAAGCACTGAAGTGTGGAGGAGTAGTGGATTAATACTAGACAGTAGGGATGAGTTGAACATCTCCCGGTTCGGTTCGCACCAGAACTTTCGAACGGACCCCAAATTCGTACGAACTTTAGAACCCCATTGAAGTCTATGGGACTCGAACGTTCGAAATTAAAAGTGCTAATTTTAACGGCTAATATGCAAGATACTGTCCTAAAAAGGGTTGGGGACCTGGCTCCTGCCCCAGGGGAAATGGGTCAATGCCTAAAATGTTTTTAAAAAGGGCCGTTTTGGTGGGAGCACTGATTTTAATGACGATTAAAGTGAAAAAAAAAAAGTGAAATATTCCTTTAAATATGGTGCCTGGGGGTGTCTGTAGTATGCCTGTGAAGTGCCACGTGTTTCCCGTGTTTAGAACAGTCCCTGCACAAAATGACATTAAACGGAAATAACGTCATTTAAAACTGCTTGCGGTTTTAATGTTATATCTGGTTCCTGCAATATGGTTGAAAATCATTGAGAAAAAATGGCATGGGTAGCCCTCCCTGCCCATTACCAGCCCCTTTGGGTCTTGTACGCATATTAAGGGGAACCCAGTACCCATATTAAAAAAAGGAAATGCGTGTGGCCTCCAGGCCCTATATACTCAGAACAGCAGTATACAGGCGGTGCAAACAAGACAGGGACTGTGTAGGTTTGTTGTGTTAAGTTGAATCTGTTTGTAATTTTCAACTGGTACATTTTTAAAGTGTAGCTCCAGTCAAAAAAACTATTTTTAAGCTTTTTGGAAAACATAGGGAAGGGTTATCACCCCTGTATAATTTGTTTTGTCGTCCATCTTTTTTCATCTCACTTGCTGTTGTCTCCTTCCGTTTGCAAGTAGGAGATGTTTGTAAGTTGGATGTTTGAAAGTAGGGGCCTGCCCTATATGCTCTGCAGAAATGGCAGAACAAGGTGTTGGTTTTGCCACAACATTGTAAGCCCTGAAAGTGACTCTTGGTGGGCGCTGGAGCGCCCTGCTGTGAACGATTATATCAAGAATTGTAATTACATGCCATTGTTGAACAGTGGTAGAAAAATTGACCTTTGGTGGTTGTGGTGCTGGTGCCACAACACTATAGGTCCTCACAGTTACTCTGGGTGGGCACAGGAACGGACCCTCCTGTGAAATTTTATGTCAAGAATTGTAATTACATGTCCCTGTTAAACAGGGGCAGAAAAATTGGGCCTTAGGCACTGGTGCTGGTGCCACCACACTGCAACCTCTCCCATATACTCTAGTTTTATTGCAGGAATTAGCCCTGCTGCAAAACATTGCATCAAAAATTGTAATTAAACGCCCCTGTTAAACAGGTACAGTGTCACCGATGCATGCACTGTCACTGCTCACCATCCTTGTGGCCTCCTCAAACAGTGACAGGACAGTGCATGCATCCCTGATCATGCCCCACTGGCGTGGTGAGAAAAAACCGAGCTCCCCTGACCCTGTCCTGGTGCCGCAGTCGCACAGGTACTCATTGATGGCCCTCTGCTGCGTGTGCAGCTGCTGCAGCATGGCCAATGTTGAGTTCCACCTGGTGGGCATGTCACATATAAGGCGGTTCTTGGGCAGATTCAACTCCTTTTGGAGCTCAGCCAGCCGAGCACAGGCATTAAATGATCGGCAGAAATGCACACAGACTTTCCTGACCTGCTTCAGGACATCCTGTAAGCCCGGGTACCTGCCCAAGAACCACTGCACCACCAGGTTAAGGACGTGAGCTACACAGGGCACATGGGTCAGTTGTCCCTGTCGGAGGGTGGAGAGAAGGTTGGTGCCATTGTCGCAAACCACCATTCCTGGCTTAAGCTGGCGTGGCTTCAACCACCTCTCGGCCTGCCCTTGCAGAGCTGACAAAACATCCGCCCCAGTGTGGCTCCTGTCCCCCAAACAAACCAGCGCAAGCACGGCCTGGCATCCTTTTGCCTGCGTACTTGCGTAGCCCCTGGAATGCCTACGGAGCACCGCTGGTTCTGAGGACGGAGCACTGGAAGAGGCCATGGAGGAAGAAGTGGAGGGGGTGGAGGAGAGAGGTGTGTCACAACCAATAGTAGCATTTTGGAGGCATGGTGGCGGAACCTCCAACACTACTGCACCCTGTCCTGCATCCTTCCCAGCTGCCAGAAGAGTGACCCAATAGGCCGTGAAAGACAGGTAACGTCCCTGTCCATGCCTGCTGGACCATGAGTCAGCGGTAATATGCACCTTACCGCTGACTGCCCTGTCCAGCGAGGCAAGGACATTGCCTTCCACATGCCGGTAGAGAGCCGGAATAGCCTTCCGTGAGAAAAAGTGGGAAAAAGTGGAGTTTGGGGACCTGCCACTGAGGAACCGCACATTGTACAAACTCACGGAAGGGGGCAGAGTCTACCAACTGAAAAGGCAGCAGTTGAAGTGCTAGCAATTTAGCCAAGCTAGCATTCAACCGCTGGGCATGTGGATGGCTGGGAGTGAACACTTCTTTCGCCGGTCCAGCAGCTGGGGCAGGGACATTTGCTTTCTATAATCGGACGTGGGTGTACTGCTAGCAGAGTGCCCGGAAGCACTTGGCTGTGACACACCTAATTCTACACCTTCATTCCTCTCAGAGCAGGTTTCAGGGAGGACTGAAGGTCTAGTGTGGTTGGAGATGCCAGCTGATGAGGAGCAAGGAGAGGTCCGCTTTGTTCTTTGGTGTGGGTCTTTGAGGTACGCTTGCCAACGAGCTGCATGGCAGGTCAACATATGTCTGGTCAAGCATGTTGTGCCCAAGTGGCTGATGTTTTGGCCACGCGAGATAAGCTTGAGACATATGTTGCAAATAGCAGCGGTGCGATCTGATGCACTCGTCTCAAAAAATGCCCACACCAAAGAACTTTTAGAATAACGCGCAGAGGCAGCGCCCTGCACAGGCGGAGCTCTGCGGTGTGCTGCCCCTAAGCTGGCCCCCAGAGGGCATCCTGCCTCCTCCTCCTCCTCTCTCCTACCAGGCACCCACGTGGAGTCAGTGCCCTCAGCATCCCCTCCCTCTTCATCGCTGTAGCAAACCTGGCAATATGCTGCAGCTTGTGGAACATGACTGCCAGATTGCTGTCCTTCTTGAGCATCCCCTCTCTCTGCATTCACGCTACTGCCTTCCTCTAGCTGAGTGTCATCATCAGAGCCTACAAAACACTGGGCATCCTCCTGGAGCATGTACCCAACACTGTGCTCAAGGGTCACTGATGATGACATTGAGACGAGGGAAGACGATGCGTTGGCAGCTGCTTTGCTAGTACCCTGAGACTGGGTGAGAGAGGATGAGGAGGATGAAGAGGGCTTAGTCATCCACTCTACCAAGTCATTGGCATGTTGCGGTTCAACATGTCCAGCTGCCGAAAAGAAGGGCAAGCGTGTCTCATGGCCACGTGCTAATGACAATGCACCGCGTCCACGACCAGCACTGTTGTCTCTAGACACAGAGCCTCCTTGCCCTCTTTTATCGGCTCGCGCCTGTCTGCCTCTCCTTGCTGGCCTTCCAGACATGGTAATGGCCTGAAGGGAGTTGGGTAAAACAGCAGTTGGGTAGTGCATATTGTGCTGGAGGCACACAACACCCACTAACTCCTGCAGATGCCTGTATTATAGAACACCAGAGATAAAGGGGTATACTATAATGGAGTCACACAACACCCACTAAGCCCTGCAGATGGCTCTATTAGAGAACAGCAATAAAGGGTAGATACAGGTGTATATTGTGCTGGAGGCACAAAACACCCACTAACTCCTGCAGATGCCTTTTTTATAGAACACCAGAGATAAAGGGGCATATACAGATGTATACTGTGCTGTGCTGGAGGCACACACAACTTCCAATAACTCCTGCAGATGGCAAGTGGGCTCAAATAGAGAAGAGCTATGTAGGTGGATATAGCGGTGTGTACTGGGTACAGAGCACGCAGACAGCACGCACAAGCTCCTAACACTACTGACTGCAAGCTCTATTATAAAAGATAGATCACTAGCTATATAGGTGAGGTGAATATAGCAGTGTATACTGCGGTCAGGGCAAGCAAACAACCACTACAGAAGAGCAAGATCGAAAATCCGCTGATAACGATCGGTGTGTACTGTGTTGAAGGTACACAAAACACCCACTAACTGCTTCAGACGCCAACACACTACACAAGGCCGCCGCGCTGGCGGCCTTATATAGTGTGGGGCGTGTACTACACAGCCTGAGCTATGATTGGCCACAGGCAGGATGGCTCTCCTCGCTGCTGGCGCTGTGATTGGCCAAGCATGCGGGGTCACAGTGCATGCTTGGCCAATCATGAGCCAGCAATGCACCGCGATGACGCAGTGCATTGTGGGCCGTGAGCGCCACATGAATTTGGCACGAACGGCCCATAATGTTCGACTCGAACACGAAGCTCATCCCTACTAGACAGGAATAAATTGATACAGGATAATATAAAAAAAGAAGAAAGAAAAGAGATGGTACCCCTAATTATGGACTTTAATATTCAGTTCAAACAAATCGAAAAAATAATAAAGAAACATTGGGAGATTATTAAAACAGATCGTCATTTATGTAAGATCCTTCCAGAAAAACCTAAATTCATTTATAGAAGACCTCCCACTTTGACAGAAAGTCTAGCAAAAAATGTACTAGATCCAGGGCCGTCTTTAATTTTGATTGGGCCCTGGGCAAACATTTTCTTGGGGCCCCCCCCTCCATTCTGAGACATACAAAAAATAGCAGGTAGACTCAAAATCAGTTTACTGCAGCAGATCACGCAGTGATTGCAATTGTGTGCCAGAGGTTACAGCCTATCCTTACTGCTCGCTGGCTGGCTGCTAGAGGTTACAACACATAATTTCTGCTTGCCGCGACTGGCAAAATACAGCAGGAGACAATCCGAGACTGCGGACATACGGCAGGAGACAATCCGAGACTGCGGACATACGGCAGGAGACAATCCGAGACTGCGGACATACGGCAGGAGACAATCCGAGACTGCGGACATACGGCAGGAGACAATCCGAGACTGCGGACATACGGCAGGAGACAATCCGAGACTGCGGACATACGGCAGGAGACAATCCGAGACTGCGGACATACGGCAGGAGACAATCCGAGACTGCGGACATACGGCAGGAGACAATCCGAGACTGCGGACATACGGCAGGAGACAATCCGAGACTGCGGACATATGGCAGGAGACCATCCGAGACTGCGGACATACGGCAGGAGACAATCCGAGACTGCGGACATACGGCAGGAGACAATCCGAGACTGCGGACATACGGCAGGAGACAATCCGAGACTGCGGACATACGGCAGGAGACAATCCGAGACTGCGGACATACGGCAGGAAACAGAGACTGCGGACATACGGCAGGAGACAGAGACTGCGGACATACGGCAGGAGACAGAGACTGCGGACATACGGCAGGAGACAGAGACTGCGGACATACGGCAGGAGACAGAGACTGCGGACATACGGCAGGAGACGATCAGAGACTGCGGACATACGGCAGGAGACGATCAGAGACTGCGGACATACGGCAGGAGACGATCAGAGACTGCGGACATACGGCAGGAGACGATCAGAGGCTGCGGACATACGGCAGGAGACGATCAGAGACTGCGGACATATGGCAGGAGACGATCAGAGACTGCGGACATACGGCAGGAGACGATCAGAGACTGCGGACATACGGCAGGAGACGATCAGAGACTGCGGACATACGGCAGGAGACGATCAGAGACTGCGGACATACGGCAGGAGACGATCAGAGACTGCGGACATACGGCAGGAGACGATCAGAGACTGCGGACATACGGCAGGAGAAGATCAGAGACTGCGGACATACGGCAGGAGACGATCAGAGACTGCGGACATACGGCAGGAGACAATCAGAGACTGTGGACATACGGCAGGAGACGATCAGAGACTGCGGACATACGGCAGGAGACGATCAGAGACTGCGGACATACGGCAGGAGACGATCAGAGACTGCGGACATACGGCAGGAGACGATCAGAGACTGCGGACATACAGCAAGAGACGATCAGAGACTGCGGACATACGGCAGGAGACGATCAGAGACTGCGGACATACGGCAGGAGACGATCAGAGACTGCGGACATACTGCAGGAGACGATCAGAGACTGCGGACATACGGCAGGAGACAATCAGAGACTGCGGACATACGGCAGGAGACAATCAGACTGCGGACATACGGCAGGAGACAATCAGAGACTGCGGACATACGGCAGGAGACAATCAGAGACTGCGGACATACTGCAGGAGACAATCAGAGACTGCGGACATACTGCAGGAGACAATCAGAGACTGCGGACATACTGCAGGAGACAATCAGAGACTGCGGACATACTGTAGGAGACAATCAGAGACTGCGGACATACTGCAGGAGACAATCAGAGACTGCGGACATACTGCAGGAGACAATCAGAGACTGCAGACATACTGCAGGAGACAATCGGAGACTGGCGACATACTGCAGGAGACAATCATAGACTGGCAAAATACGGCAGGAGACAATCAGAGACTGCGGACATACGGCAGGAGACAATCAGAGACTGCGGACATACGGCAGGAGACAATCAGAGACTGCGGACATATGGCAGGAGACAATCAGAGACTGCGGACACACGGCAGGAGACGATCAAAGACTGCGGACATACGGCAGGAGACGATCAGAGACTGCGGACGTACGGCAGGAGACGATCAGAGACTGCGGACATACGGCAGGAGACAGACTGCGGACATACTGCAGGAGACAATCAGAGACTGCGGACATACTGCAGGAGACAATCAAAGACTGCGGACATACTGCAGGAGACAATCAGAGACTGCGGACATACTGCAGGAGACAATCAGAGACTGCGGACATACTGCAGGAGACGATCAGAGACTGCGGACATACTGCAGGAGACAATCAAAGACTGCGGACATGCTACAGGTGATGGTCAGAGAACTTTCAGCAACCCACAGCTTGACAGTTGAATAACACAGTTCAGGGTTAAGACAGCTTAAGCAGTCAGGCATTTTATGGGTGGAAGGACATACCTGGGCTGCTAGCCGGGAGCTCCACTGATGCTTTGTAGGGCGGCCCCATTACCCGTGAAATGGGGCCCCAATGAAGGTTTTGCAGAGTGCACAGAGGACACGGGAGGCTGTATTCCCACGCTAGCCAGCTGAGAGGGGGCGGGGCCGGGAGCTCCACTGACGCTCTGACCCCGCCCCGTGCAGGCTGTATGCTCGGAACAGAGCGGCTGTAGTGAGAGCCAGTGATTGGAGTGGGAGCGTCAGTGGAGCTCCCGGCCCCGCCCCCTCTATACTGGCTGAGGAATACAGAGGTCCGGGGGCGGGGCCGGGAGCTCCACTGACGCTCCCACATCGATCACTGGCTCTCACTACAGCCGCTCTGTTCCCTTCAGTTATAGTGCGGCTGGTCCTTAAGCGGTTAATGTACATTGCATTAAGGCAGCCCACCGAAATCATTGTGCTTCCGACACACTAAAATGTCCTGAGAAAGAGAAAAAAAAAAGTACAGCTCTCACCTAATTGACAATGGAGACCAAACGGGAGAGATTTGTTCATTTTGGTTTTCTCACAGTTTTCATTTAATTTTATCTTTTATTTCTTGCGAATTGTGTGCCACTCGCGAATCCCTCGCTCTTCATGATCTGAAATGCAGTAAAATCATTCATTACTTGGATCATGCAAAATAATTCACTTGTAGAAGAGCTCCAATTTCTATGTGGAGCAGGGATAAAAACTAAGTAAACTCAATTAAAACCTGTTTTTCTTTTTATTTATTTATGATTGCATTCATAAAAAAGTCACTGTCCAGCTCTCTGGAGCCCAGTCTGCAGCCCACTGGCACTGGTTTGCACCCCCTAGGACCCCAGCAGTATTAGGGTCCAGTCTCTGACCATATCCCGTAGCATGCCCCTAATCTCTGTCCATATCCCGTAGCATGCCCCCAGTCTCTGTCCATATCCCGTAGCATGGCCCCAGTCTCTGTCCATATCCCGTAGCATGGCCCCAGTCTCTGACCATATCCCTTAGCATGCCCCCAGTCTGACCATCTCCCGTAGCATGCCCCCAGTCTCTGACCATCTCCCGTAGCATGCCCCCAGTCTCTGACCATCTCCCGTAGCATGCCCCCAGTCTCTGACCATATCCCGTAGCATGCCCATAGTGTCTGAGCAGTAACCAACATATCACATGCATATCTCAAATGCTCCATGGTGAGTGAACATATTCTGCCAGTTGCAGACAATTCGATCCCCTCAGCTTGATGTAATATCAATCTGACCATCTGTACATCTTTCAAACACTATGCATGGTGAAGGGCCACCTGCCGATATAAAAACTTGATCAATTTTTAGGTAGGCCACAATACTAAGTAAAGGTTGGCATGAGGCTCAGGCAAAGCATTTGTTACCCCAACACTTCATATTCCTGATATGTGCCTGCTGTACGATATACTTGTATGAGAAAGCATCCTGTTCTCTCAGTATTGCTTCCTTTGTGTGAAATCCCTGGTGTTCCTGCCGTCCCTCTGCTTTCCCGTTAAAAACTGACCACAGGTAGGTAGGCCACAACACTTTTATTCCTATTACAAGGAATGTAAACATCCCTTGTAATAGAAAAAAAGAATGGCAGGTCCTCTTTAATGAGAGGTCTGGGGTCAAAAAGACCCCAAATGTCTCCTTTACCTTTAAAAGCAAAAGAATCAATTCTGCATAATAACCAATCCGCTTCCAGGTTTTAATGGTCGAAGATTAATTGAACAAGCCGTTAGAAGCCGATTGGCTCTCATGCACAGCTGCACCTGATTTTGTGTGTTCCAGTTTTAGTAAATTAACCCCTATGTGTGTTATGCTTCCCCCCCCCCCCCCCCCCCGCGCCATATTGATCAGAACTTAGTGGTGACCGTGTCTGCACATAATGCTTCCCATCTATGACTAGGTGGATCACAGGTCCCCAACCCAGAAGTTATGGCACCCCCAAAATTCTGCTCCCCACCTGAATTCTTGTTCATCTCTCCTCACTTTCTCCCCACCCCCCATTCATACCACTGCAGTGTCTTCCATTAATCTGTACAGATCACAGGCTCACCACTGTAATATATAAAACAATACCCTGCCTCATGTCACCATCGATCACGTAGGAATAAATGAAATGTCATTTGAATGAAAAAAAAAAAAGTAAACCACGTTTTGTGAGGTAACAAGGCGAGGCACCGCCTCCACAATGGTCACCAGCCCCCATGAAAATATGGCTTGTTTTAGCGTGCTGCTGGTGTGATTGAGCCCTAAATGTAGTTCAGCCGTCCCCTTCCTCACCCTCAGCCCCTTTTTATGGTAGATTGAAGGTGACAACCCTGGTTGGATGTGATAAAAACACATACAGGATCTTCTGGGGTAGAAATCTGAACTCCAGGTAGGTAAAGACACAGTTTATTGCCCCTCTTTATTTTTGTTTCCTCCTTTTATTTTAACTTATTTTTCAATGAACTACCACGGCGCTGCAACCTCCATGGTAGTTAATTTCTTTCTGCGGTCAACATTTATCAGCTTCCTCATACAAAGGTACAAGCAAGTCAATACACTGACAGGTCTGCAGGAGACCTGCATGGCACCAGCGACTTCCTGTTCTCTGGTGCATAGCTTTACAGGTTCCTGCAACAAAAAATAAAATGCAAATTGTTTGATCTGCAAATAAATGTGCATTTATAATTTTTTTGTGAAAAGGTGAACTCATCCTTTAAGAGTAGAGCTAAAGGCAAAGATGCCTTAGTTCCAACCTTCTGGCACCTGCAAAGTTCTCTATGGCACCAGTATCTTCTCACAGACTTTTTTTGCAGGGCCAGTCTTTAGCCGTCTTGATTGGCCAGTGAAGGCAGACGTCACTCCCATGAATGCGCAGGAGCGCAGTCATCCCGGAACGCAGACAGCTGTGCCAAAATGTAGACTGAGCTGAGCATGTGCAGCTCGGTGTACATTCTACAGAGGATTGAGAACAGGCAGGTAAGCATTTTATTCCAGAAAACATTGCAGGGATGTATGACGAGGAAGAGGCATTTCGACTTACCTGTAAACACCATATCTTGGAACATAGAACAGGACAGACACAAAACAGAATCCTTTACGCAAAAGAATGTGCCTTATGCAAGTGCTGTCGCTCCACAGTTTTGTGAATGAGATGATGCTTCACTTTGTAAAGAATACCAAAACACATGCATGCGATGCATACTAGCATATTATGACATTGCCCCGCAGGGAATTTTTTTTTCTCCAGCTGCGGTTTACTACCACTTTAAAGCCCAACTTCCAGCTTTCTGTCACTTTTTAAGTTAATTTGGATCAAGCTGGTCCAAACAAATTAATATCATCACTATCAACTGCGCCTGCTGTGAGCACTGTATAAACTGTATGTAGCATCAGCTCCCACTCCCGGAACAAAATCAAGAATTGTATTTTTATGAGCGAGTACAAGGGTCAAGGGTTTCTCTGATTGGCCGAGGTGGAGTTTAGGATTTATCTACCCAGCACTCCAACCAATCAGAGGAAGCCTACTCGTGCAGATAATACAAAGATTCCTGTTAATTGCCAAGGAGCGCTTGTCCCAACCCTATATATCTCTAAGAGCAGGATATGAAGTCCCTGTCCAGCTGCACAGTGCTGTATACATAATATAGGTGAGGCTACATACAGTCAATACAGCGCTGACAGCCGGCACACCTGTTCATGTAGGTAATCGTTGATTTGGACCAGCTTAGTCCAAACTATTTTAAAGTGACAGTATGATGGAGTTCGGCTTTAATTGTTTTTGCAGCGTCAGACTTGCATTATAGGTAAATAACACAAATATGTACGTAAAAGCAGAGACCGCATTCATTCCAGTTCTCTGATCTCAAAGAAAAACGAAAGCAAATACGAAAATCTATTTTTATATTAAGTTATCACAACAAGTCTAAAATACATTGGTTAAATAAAATAGAAAAAAAAAAAATATCCAGAAATCCTTGTTAAAAAAAAAAAAAAAAAAGAAGACAAAATAAACAACTCGCTGCGGACAGTTTTTTTGCTCCGGCTTAGTATAAAAATTAGAATTTTTTTAAAACGCCTTAGGAATCAGTGCTGAACCCATCCAGGGCCTGCAGGGCTATGGACATCGATAGGGTAACATGAGGAGTGTGAGCTTTGAGTTAGTTATTATTCTTTGATGTCTTGGCACAGATACTGAAGGCTGGCATACATCAGTCATTATGTATCCACTCCAAATGAACATCCACATTGGTAACACAAGGCAGTTCCATTGGGGCTTGTAAGTTATTCGGCATCAATGCTTGTGTGCTGAACACTGAATGTTCTTAGCCCGTACCTAGGAAATGTAAGTAGCTGGAGAGTATAGTATACCACCGATACGTGAACAAGGTCAGCTTATGGGGTTTTTCCAAAAGGGGGACACTTCTCTCTGCTTCATGAGATGACAACACAGCTAAATGGTGAGACACAGCAGAACGTGTACCAAAAAAACCCCCCAGAGAACCCAACTGAGCGTAAATGATCAGCATCCTTTGAAACGTCCACTTTTGTCCAAGGGTATGGAAGCCAGATTCTCAAGGAAGATATAGAGACTCCTTATTAGTAATACTGGGCAGGAGGTACACCATGCCGCACCTCTTATATGTCCTCTTGTCCCTCACACCTCACTCTCTGGTGCAGGCATGTGCTTCCCTCTCCAGCCAGTATCTGGTAAGGAGACCCGACGTTCGGGGCTTGGTGGCAGTGTGACACTGCCAGTCTCTGACTGCTCTTCCTGTAGCAGCTGTTGTGTTTCAGTCAGGTCGAGGGAGGCAGTGCTGGCTTGTAAAGACACAGTGTCCGTCTTGATGCACACGTGGTCCCGAAGGATGCTGGCTCGGGATGGCTTCACCTGCTTGAGGTCATCCCATTCGCTTTCATCCCCAGACAGTAAGCCGAAACCCTCCAAGATTCTGATCTTCTCCTTGGTGAAGCCATTGTCGGGAACAGCCTAGAATGGGAAGAAGATATTAAGCAATTGGTAATACTCGATTTATTGAAGAGTGAAAGCTGAACTCTGGGAATGAGATAATCTACCCTTGCAGTGCCCCCCCCTCCCGCAAGTTAAATGTTTGTTTAGTCTAGAGTGGGAGTCTCCTAACTTTCGAAACAAAGGGCCATTTTACTACTATTAACATTTTAGGGGGGCCAGACTCTGGCCAGTGGGAGTAGAAAATGCTCCGGCATTGGTAGGAGCAAACAATGCCATAGGCTTGGGGGTCAGTAGGAAGAAAATAAAAATGACATCATTGGCGTCAGTGGGAGAATTAGTTGTCCATTATTGGGGTCAGTGGGAGGAATAGTGCCCCATCAGTGTTATCAGTGTGTGGAATAGTACCCCATCATTGGCGTCAGTGGAAGGAAGAACGCCTTTTATCAGTGAAGGAAAAGTGCCCCAAGAACCGGATAAAGGCAAACAAAGGCCCAAATCTGGCCTGCAGTCCGCAGTTTACGGACCCCTGGCCTAGAGTGCAGGGATAAGGTGTAATACTTACCCTATTGCTGGGTCTGGCAGGCTTCCTCCATCCATAGTCAAGCACGGTCGCCTCTCTAAGGAATTTTGGGCAACAGTCACATACTTGCCCTTCGCCATGTACACTATAGGGTTAATAGCTTTGAACTGTATGAGATGATGCCAAGGAACTGCCCATAGCCTGGAGCTTCAGGCAGAATAAAACAGTGCTAGAGATTGCCAGACCGAGGGATAAGGTAAAGCTGACCATACACTGATAATTTTAATGAATATTTGTATGAATATTCTTGTGAAAATTCTTAGGACTTGACGACTGTACTTCAATCAAAAGTACATCAAAATGTTATTTGCTTTTAGGATTGCATTTTGGAATGAATGGACTTTACCGAATGAAAAGCCCCATACGCTGTTCGAAATCCACTTGTTCGAGAAAAATCTTCCATCCAGCGCCTTCTAATTTTTCCCATCACCAAGGTCAAAAATCGAATGCCGATTTGACCCCACCAAGGGTTAGGAGATCAAACGAGTGAAACATTTTTGTGAAATTCAATTGGTGTATGGCCAGCTTTAGTACTACACTTTATAAATGCACCCCATTTAAAGCGGAGCTCCAGAGCCAGCCCCCCTCCCCCCACCAAAAAATTAAAGGTCAGCAGCTACAAAATACTGTAGCTGCTGACTTTTACTATTAGGGCACTTACCTGCCCAGGGATCCCGTGGTGTCCTCACCCAAGGCAATTCTTGAATCGGCTCTCAAGTGTTGGAGCCGCCATCTTGGGTAAGGGAAACCAACAGTGAAGCCTTGCAGTTTCACAGCAGGTTTCCTACTACGCATGTGCGAATGGTTCTGCTCCTTTCTAATGTGCCGGCTGCAGTGATGGATGAACTTCCAGCTCCGTTTGCCATGGCAAACTGAGCAGGAAGTGGGAGCTGATACCCATCAAAGCCGGGTACCCCACCCCCCACACAGGAGGCAGACAAGTGGAGCTTCACTTTTTGGGTGGAACTCCGCTTTAAGCCTTGTAGTACAGGATGGAATTGGGGCAATGCAAGGGTAGATTTTGTCTAATTCCCAGAGTTCAACTTTAAAGAGTATCGCAATTCTGAAGCTGAAGAAGAGTGTGATAAAAGAAGACAATTTCTTTCTTGGTTAGCAGTAAAGAAAAGAAAATCACAACCAAACTGCAGAGAAAAAAAAAAGACACAAAGGGTGATGTGCTGGGAGCTCAACAGGAGAAAGCCACAGATGTGAAGCTACCCATACAAAGGTTTCAAATGATCATTCACATCTGACAGCTGCATATGTGTGTGTAATGATCACAGTGAAGCATGAAAACTTGCAGATCAGTCATTTATAATAAAGCTGGCCATACATTACTCAATTATCATATTCAATTCCTTTAGATTTACCTTCAACTATATAGTGCAAGGGCCTGCCTCATTGCATACACATCGAATGGGTTTCGATTTGACCTCATATTATATGGGTTTTGGTAAAAATCGGAAGGAATATTGTATAATGTGTGCAGACTAGGAAACAGATTTCTACCGACACCTGATCCCTTACTGAGATGAGGGATCATCATTGTGGGAGGCTTGCCAATTATAAAAGCCATTATTGCTTACCTTAAATATTGCAGTGAGGTGGTGAGCATTTTTCAGATTAAAATCAAACTCCAAAAATGTAATACAAAATTATACCCTTACAGTGGGCCCCCCGACACAGTGCAAGAGGCAACTGCTCGTTAAGTCAAGGGGTGCAGGAATAAGGAGCAATACTCACCTTACTCCTCGCTCCTGTAGGCTCCCTTCGTCCATGTGACTTACTGTGAAGCCTTCTCTCTAAGGTGCTCCTGTCCACAGTTGCATGCCTGCCTCCTCCATGTCCAACGCAAGGCCAAAAGTCCTGCTTTGCACATGGTAATGAAGGACTGCCCTGAGAAAGAAGAGGACAGCACTGATTGGAAGGCAAGTCATGCAGTCTCTTCAGTGCCCCCTAGACCTAAAGAGCAGTGCGGGGGAGCCCTACTGTAAGGGAAGACAACGTCAAATTTCTAGGGTTGGACTTTAAACATCTAATTATATCATTGGAGTCTGTTTAAGTGAAGCCCAGTCAAGCCATTAATTACAGGGTTGAAATACATCATACATATATTTTACATTCCAAAAGATAGGAATAAGACATGTACGGAGCTGTATAGAAAAGGAAGCGCAGGACATACATGACAGGGTGCAAGGGAATTACTGGGCTAAAGTAAAAGCAGCGTGGGGGTGGTTTAAGATGCAGGCGTACTTACCCTATTGGTGGAAGGTCACAAGGGGGGAGGAGCGTGGGTCTTTCGTCCATGTGCCAGGGTGGGACAAGCCAGCAGTTGGAGGTCAGCAAGCGAGGAGAGACGTTGTCCTGCAATCAGATAGAGAGAGGTTAGGTAGGATGAGCGGGTTGCAGGATCTTTGGGCACAGCTTAGGGAAGCAGCAGAGGCGCATGGCACGGAGTGGCTTCAGGGCCAGATTGCTGCCACGCTGCAGGGGGTAGGACAGGGTCCTTCCACGGCCGGGCCTGTCCAGCTGCGTGCTCGGAGGTCTAGACCCCCGGAGCGCCTGAGCCCAGATAATACCCCCCGGACTCGACGCCGTTATGGGAGCCCCAGCCGGGACCCTTCAGCCACCCCCGCCGAGCGGACACTCCGGCCAGCCAGCGGGGGGCCTGGAAGGAATCCCCGTCCACGGCAAAGTCCCAGGGGGGGGAAGTTCGGGGGGCCGGCGGGCCCCCACCCCCTCCTTCCACCTCAGTGACTCGGATCCGTTCGGCTGCTGCCTCCGGCGAGGTTCCGGTCGGGGGGGCGGTCCGCCGTGGGAGACACAGCAGAGCGGGCACCAGTGCGGGAGTTGAGGCAGCTGGGGGCTTACCTCGTGGAGTCGCCATCTTGGATGCGGGCAGTGCGCAGGATCGCGCCATTGCCGCTCGTCGGTCGGGAGGCCCCGCCTCCAGGCTCAGTGTGGGTCCTGGGAGGGCTGGCCAGAGGAATGCCTGCGCGCTGGACGTGCTTCCGGCGCGGCTTGATGACGTCACCGGCTCGGCGCCGAATTTGAATCTGGAAAGGCACACTGTGAGGAATCCCAGCTTTTCTCCTTTGCCCAGCGCTGCAGTGCCCAGGGATGGAGGAGGACCTGACGGACATCAGCGATATCCGATGGCGGTGGACCGGGCTGGCAGCAGCGGTGAGGAGGGAGAGTTGCATGAAGATCCCCAGGAGGCTGCAGGAGTATCCGGTGGGGCGGCTGGAGGTTCGCATCGCCTGGGACAGCCTGGTGAGTGTGCACATTTTGCTTTGTCTGGCGGGGTGGGGGAGGGTTGTCGGGGGGGAGCGGGGGCGGGGGGGCCTCTGGGGGGGGGAGCGTGGCAGTGACAGGGGGGAGGGGGGTGGGGGAGAGTAGTGCTCTGTCCGGGCAGGGGGTGGGGGAGGGGTCGCAGGGGTTATTGGAGTCCCTCAGGGAGCTGCTACGGCGATTGGACGGGGGGGAGGTAAGACCCCCGACTCCGGTGACGCCGTGGGTTTGTCCGCCGGCGGTGGTGGGGGGGCAGTCGGGTGGGGGGGGGACGGCTCAGAAGACATCGGTGACGACGGAGACGCAGACGGACAAGGACGCCGGGGGTACTAAGCCTGGATCGGAGACGGGGGACAAGGATGTGGACAAGGTGCGTTTGGCGGATGCAGCGCGCTGTGAGGTATATGTATGTTTTGAGGGTCCATTGGGGGCACACTTGAAGAAGGAGGTGCGGGAAAAGATTTGGAAGGATGAGTTTGTGGAAATTTTTTCCCTGCTCCCCTTGGAGAAATTTAATTTAGATCGGGTGAAGCCGGATGAGAGTAAAAAGGATGAGGAGGAGAAGAGGAGGTATAGGTTAATCCCGCGCACATTTGCAAACTGGCTGCAGGCATTTGCGATTTTTGCAAGTGTGATTGGGGAGAAGGCCCTGGAAAATTGCTCCGCACTGTTCTGCTACTTGGAGGCGATCAGTGAGGCTCATAGGGTTTATGGGGGCTTGGCATGGCTTCGGTATGACGAGCAGTTTCGTCAGCGGAAGGCTGTTCGCCCCTCCATCAGATGGGATCACAAAGACATTAGTCTTTGGATGAAGTTGATGACATCGTCGAGGGGGTCGGGGCAGTTTTTTTCCAGGGGGGGCCGGCGGCGCTTCCTCCGCAGGATCGCCGGCCCCTAAAAAGAAAGGGGTCTGCTGGCAGTTCAATGAAGGAACTTGCCGTTTCGGCTCGACGTGCAGATACAAGCACGAGTGCTCAGGCTGTAGCGGGAGCCACCCCTTCCTGCGTTGCTTTAAGCAGGGCAAGGGTCGGCCAGGGGACAACGCTGGAAAAAGGGATGACGCCGGTGAGTCTGGTAAGGATGCTTCCTTTTCTAAGTAGGTATCCGGACAGGGCGGCGGCGCTGTTTTTGGAGGTTGGTTTTAGGGAGGGGTTTAGGATTCCGAGCATGGTGCGTGAAGTGCCACCGCTCTCGGAGAACTTGAGGTCGGCACGTCTCCATCAGGAGGTGGTGTCGGCTAAATTGGCCAAGGAGGTGGCGTTGGGGCGGATGGCGGGCCCGTTCGTGGATCCCCCGCTGCCGGGTTTAGTTGTTTCCCCGTTGGGAGTTGTGCCAAAAAAGGAACCGGGTCAGTACAGGATGATTCATCATCTGTCCTACCCTAAGGGCGGCTCGGTTAATGATGGTATTGACCCGCAGGCTTGTGCGGTTACCTATACATCATTTGATGCGGCGGTAGCGTGGGTTCGCAGATATGGTAAGGGATCTCTGATGGCGAAAACCGATGTGGAATCGGCCTTTCGTTTGTTGCCTGTACACCCCGAGAGCATGTGTTTGTTGGGTTGTTGCTGGCTGGGGGAGTACTTCGTGGATAGGTGTCTCCCGATGGGGTGTTCCATTTCTTGTGCGTATTTTGAACAGTTCAGCTCATTTTTTGAATGGGCAGTTAGGGAGGTTGCGGGGGTGAGTTCTGTTATCCACTATTTGGATGATTTTTTATGCATAGGCCCCCCGGATTCTCGTTGTTGCGGCATTTTGCTCGGGACGGTTCAACATTTAGCGCACAGATTTGGGATCCCCCTGGCGGCGGATAAGACCGAAGGCCCCACATCGGCCTTGGTTTTCCTGGGCATCACGATTGATTCGATGGCCATGGAGTGTAGGTTGCCGGAGGACAAATTGGTGGCATTGCAGCAGGAGGTGTGTGCGGCCAGCGGCAAGCGTAAGCTTCGCTTGAAGGAAGTGCAGTCCTTGCTTGGCAAATTGAATTTTGCTTGCAGGATTATCCCTATGGGGCGTATTTTCTGTAGACGATTGGCGGCGGCGACTGCGGGGGTACGCATGCCGAATCATTTCGTGCGGTTGACGAGGGAGTTACAGGAAGACATGAAGATTTGGGATTCCTTTCTGGCGGAATTCAATGGGCGGGCCATCTGGCAGGTTGGACCGGTCGGCAATGCTGATCTGGTCCTGTTCACGGACGCGGCCGGTTCGGGTGGCTATGGAGCGTATTGCCAGGGTAGATGGAGCGCGGGTCCGTGGCCGGAGAGTTGGAGGGAAGCGGGTTTTCTCAAAAATTTAGTCTTGCTGGAGTTGTTCCCCATTGTTTTAGCTGTGGAGTTGTGGGGGGAGGTCTTTGAGAACAGGAAGGTACGATTCAATTGCGACAACATGGGGGTGGTGATGGCCATTAACAACATCTCGGCCTCTTCCCCCCCAGTGATCAGGTTGTTGCGCCACTTGGTGCTTAGCTGTTTGCGAATAAATGCGTTTATATATGCTGTGCATATCCCTGGGGTCGACAATGGCTTAGCGGATGCTTTGTCTCGTTTCCAGTGGGACACGTTTCGCAATTTGGCACCGGAGGCGCGTCAGGAAGGGGAACTGTGCCCGCAGGAGCTGTGGACGGTTGCATTGGAGTCGCCGCAGGATTGATCAGACAGTCTCTCAGCGCAGGAACGTGGAAGGCTTATCAGAAAGTTTGGCACGAATGGTTGGACTTGGTGAAGGAGGTAGGAGGTATGGGGGGCCCGGATAGGCTGGAGATGCTGATGTTGATGTTTATATGTGCTAATCATGCAAAGGGAGTGTCCGGGGCAGCCATCGGACGGAAGATGGCTGCGTTGGCCTTCTGGTTTCAGATGGAAGGTAGGGTGGATGTCACGAAGACATTTTTGGTTCGCAGGGCTCTGCGGGGGTACAGAAGGGGTTCGCAAACACGCGATTCCAGGCGCCCTGTTTCTTTTGCGGTGCTGGGGTCAGTTCTGTCAGTGTTGGGGGAGGTGTGTTCCACGGGTTACGAGGTAGTACTGTTTACGGCGGCGTTTGTGCTGGCGTTCTTTGGGGCTTTTCGGATTGGGGAGCTGGTCTCGCCGTCCAGGAGGATGGCTGGTGGACTGCGGTGGAGTGATGTCCAATGCTCGGGAGACAAGGTGAGGATCTGGATTAGGAAGTCGAAGATGGATCAGGAAGGAAGGGGGGCCTGGGTGGAGTTGTTTCCGGGGGTGGAGAAACAGCTTTGTCCGGTACTGGCTCTGCAGCGGTTTTTGGCACTCCGCCCGCCAGGGGAAGGGGCGCTGCTGGTGCATCGGGATGGATCCTGCCTGTCCAGGTTCCAATTTTCTGCGGTTTTTCGGAGGTGTCTGGTGGCAGCTGGTCTTCCTTCGGGTGAGTATGCTTCCCACTCTTTTCGGATAGGGGCGGCTACTGAGGCAGCTAGATGGGGTCTTCCGTCGGAAGTCATTCAGAGGATTGGTCGGTGGGAATCGGCTAGGTACCGGTTATATGTTAGGCCACACCTGTTGTGCTGAATTGTTTTGTTGATTTTATATGTTACTGCTGTTGATGGGTTTGCATGGTTTTTCCTTTCTTTTCAGATCCCCCACGATGTCTCGTTTGGATAATGGGACATTCTTTTGTTTTTTGGGGGGCCAGGAGGGCGGATGTCAGGCCTGAAGGTAGACAACTCAGGGTGGCCCGGGAGGAAGGCACGGTCAGGTGGATTGGGATCCCGGGTATGATGTGGCACAAGGTGGTCCCCGAGGTACATCGTTTTTCTGCCTTGGATCGGTCCCCGGATATTTTGGTGCTCCATGTTGGGGGCAATGATCTGGGGATCCGACCGATGCGACAAGTGATTAAAGATATACAGTGGGATTTCTTGAGGCTCCGTACCGCTTTCCCGGACATGACGGTGGTGTGGTCGGACATAGTGGCCCGCATGTCGTGGAGAGGGGCTCGATCCTGGGAAAAACTGAACAAAACCAGGATTAAGGTCAACAAGGAGGTGGGAAGGTTTGTGGCCCGGAATGGTGGGGTGGTCATTCGTCATTGGGAGCTAGAAGTGGACACCTGGAGGTATTTGAGGGGCGATGGGGTTCATTTGAACCCTGTGGGCATTGACCTGTGGGCCTTAGGGCTGGAAGATGGTGTGCACCGGGCTTTGCTGGCGTGGCGGCGGTCACAAGTGTAAGGTTTCACACTTGTTCCGCGGTGGCGTTGGGTCCTTGGCGACTTCTATATATATATATGAATATATATATGTAGAAATGCATGGGTCAATTGAAAAAGGTTGGGACCCATGCCAGAGATGGAGTCATTGTGTTTGGGCTGGTGTCAGTCCAGATTAATGGCTAACATATTTGGGGGTCTGTGGTCAGTTAGTGAGTCCTCGAGGCAAGTTTGGCGGCTGGGGACAGATGCTGACGAAGTGGGGATCACAGGCTCAAAACAATAAGGGGTCGTCAGGGACCAGCCAAAAAAGCACTTAGGGTTTTTTGGGTAAATGGAAGTTGTTACAAGTTTTGTATTATTAAAATATTTAAAATAAAGTTTAAATTTTATTGTTATTTAAATAAAGGCCGTTGAGGCCATTTTCATCCAAGCAGGTGTCCGGGTATTTATTTTAAGAGTAACGGTTAAGGTTTACATGTATTGGTGGGGAAGTAAGTTATCTGGCTACCCTAGTCAAGACATGTACGGAGCTGTATAGAAAAGGAAGCGCAGGACATACATGACAGGGTGCAAGGGAATTACTGGGCTAAAGTAAAAGCAGCGTGGGGGTGGTTTAAGATGCAGGCGTACTTACCCTATTGGTGGAAGGTCACAAGGGGGGAGGAGCGTGGGTCTTTCGTCCATGTGCCAGGGTGGGACAAGCCAGCAGTTGGAGGTCAGCAAGCGAGGAGAGACATTCCCGCCCGCCCTCCCTAATAATGGATAGTGGTTGGGTTTGAAGGGTTGTCATTTCGAAGGTGGCGTTGGGTCCTTGGCGACTTCTATATATATATATGAATATATATATGTAGAAATGCATGGGTCAATTGAAAAAGGTTGGGACCCATGCCAGAGATGGAGTCATTGTGTTTGGGCTGGTGTCAGTCCAGATTAATGGCTAACATATTTGGGGGTCTGTGGTCAGTTAGTGAGTCCTCGAGGCAAGTTTGGCGGCTGGGGACAGATGCTGACGAAGTGGGGATCACAGGCTCAAAACAATAAGGGGTCGTCAGGGACCAGCCAAAAAAGCACTTAGGGTTTTTTGGGTAACTGGAAGTTGTTACAAGTTTTGTATTATTAAAATATTTAAAATAAAGTTTAAATTTTATTGTTATTTAAATAAAGGCCGTTGAGGCCATTTTCATCCAAGCAGGTGTCCGGGTATTTATTTTAAGAGTAACGGTTAAGGTTTACATGTATTGGTGGGGAAGTAAGTTATCTGGCTACCCTAGTCATGTTTAGCCATGGTCATGATTCACAAAACCAGCTGAACAGAATGAAAGCCTTTGTCAAGTAAAACAGATCAGATGTATGCATTTCACATTTTCTACTCCAATCATTATTTTTAGACTTAACAACATTCTTCTACATGTACTTAAAGTATATATTAGTGAATGCAAAGTCTCCTTTTTTTTTTCTATAAAAATAACAAATATGTTATACTTACCTGCTCTGTGCAGTGGATTTGCACAGAGCAGCCCAGATCCTCCTCTTCTCGGGTCCCTCTTCTGTGCTCCTGGCCCCTCCCTCCCATTAAGTGCCCCCCCCCCCCACAGCAAGCAGCTTGCTATGGGGGCGCCTGAGCCGAGACACAGCTCCCATGTGTCCTCCTAGATGCCTGTCCACCTGGCAGTAGCGTTTTGGCAGAAAAACTGCTTGACATTTGTAAACTTGTGCAATGCGTTGAGGCACTTCAAGCACTTGGGCATTAATTCATTTCATTAGCTAGAATAAGAATTTATTCTGCTCATTGAAATTAACGTTCAAGGCACTAAATGCGCCTAAGCACATTTATACATGTTTACATGCGTTTAGGCATGTCAAGCATTTTATCTGCCAAAACACTGCTGCCCCTAGCTTTTTTTTTTCTGCCTCTAAACAACCATGTGTAAATGGACACATAGGCTAACATGCAGGGGCATTAAGAGGCAGGTAAAGAAAAAAAAATACACCAGACATCCCTGGGAGAAGCTGAAAAAATGTCCAGTGCGCATGAGGTCCAAGTTTCTTACTTGCAGAATCATAAAGGTGAAAAAACAAAACAACAACAAAAAAAACTCTCAAATGTGTACCTCTAGGCAGCTTTTATTTCACTTTAGACCAAAGTTGGCCCAAACTATTTTCATTGCATATCTATGTGTTTGATATGAGATATAAAACACTGTCGTACCATTAGCTACATATAGTAAGCAGTGCTGTGTTCCTACAGCAGTATGGAATGAAATAGTCGGGCTGAAGGCTTCTCCACCATTCATGGGAAGCCTTATATTTAGAACAATGAATACAAGGCTTTCTCTGATTGTAGTAGATATTGTACCTTCATCTGCCCACTTCTCCACCTCCACCAATCACAGGAAGTCTTGTGTTCTCTGATAAAAATACAATTCTTCCCCTAAATAATGGAAAAGCATTCAGACCGACAATTTAGTTCCAGCAGCAGAGGGAAGGTTGTCACTTACTGTACGTAGTTAATGCTACTACAGTATACTGCAGAACGCACAGCGGCCACATCGTTCTGTAATGGAAATAGTTGGTTTGGACCAGATATTTAAAGTGAAATGAAAGCTGGAAATCGACTTTCAAATCTTTAGATTGGGGAAGGGCTGTGAAACATTTATCGCCGTCTGTGCCCCCATTGCCCTGGTGACCACTGGCACCGAGAAAGAAAGCATTCAAAAAGAAAATAATTCAAAATTTGAGAGCTGTCCCCAGAACATGAGACCAGCAGAAATCTTGCAATGTGGATACCTGTTCTGGAGAATTCTCAGAGTGAGGAATTGCCCTCATTTTGGGAGATTTCCTCTGACATTCAGTTGCATCTCTAGGACAGGAAGTGAGGGGAAATTTCTCTAATGGTACACAGACAGCAAAAAATGAATTGGCGAGGATTTACACTTCCCTACCCTATCCAGGACTGAAAAAAAAAAAAAAAGGGGGGAAGTTTTGCCAATACATACACTTTAAATGTTTGTTTTTTGACTTTAGATACTTCGGTTTAGATACAGATCTCAAAACGAAGGGGTGTTATTAAAATGGTTCTAAACACAGAAGGTTTTTTTACCTTAAAGTGGTTGTAACCCCACTTGGTTATTTTCAGGCACTCACCTGTCTTCCTTAGTGCAATGTCTCCAGTGTATCCTTTTTATTTAAAAAAATGACGTTTTATACTGTATTTCCAAACAACGCTCAGCGCTCACATGACCGGCCGCTGCTCGCTCGCTCGATCTGACGGCTGCATCGGGAGGGGCCGAGAATACCCCAATGACGCCACTCGGGAGAGAAGAGAAGCGCTTGGAAATACAGTATAGAATGGCATTTTGTTTATAAAACAGATACACTGGAGACATTACATTAAGGAAGACTGGCGAGTGCCTGAAAAATAACAGTTATTTCTGTAGGAGAGGAGGTAAGGGGCAGTCACTGACACAGCTGACAGGCAGGGAGGAGGGTGGAGAGGAGGACAGAGGAGAGCTGTGAATGATGGAGGAACGTAAACTGACCACTGTCAGGGCTCAGTAGCCATGATATACTGTGCCAAGTTCACAGAGGTGAGGGCAGAACTAGGCAGGATCAGCCAGGTATTTTAGAACTTACAGGGGGCCAAATGAGACAGCACAAGCACTGTGCTATTATTCATACTTTAAGGGAACAGGATCCATTTTTTTTTAAATGCTTTAATGTACTCTATGCATTAAGATAAACAACATCTGCATGCAGCTTTCCTCCCCCAAATACTTACCTGAGCCCAATCTCCATCCAGCGATGTGCACATAAGCAAAGGCCTTCTTGTTGCATTGTACATAAAGGCAGTAGCAGGAGTCATTGGTTCCTGCTGCTGTCAATCACAACCAGTAAGGACATAGCAGGGAGATGGGGCTGAGCGCTATGTGTCAATGGACACACAGAACCAGCTTGGGAGCAGGCACACACACACACACACACACACACACACACACACACACACACACACACACACACACACACACACACACACACACACACACACACACACACACACACACACACACTGCTAGCAGCATAAATATAAATGTTGCTTTCAGAATTACCAAGTCCATTAAGATGCAAAAGGTGTTAACACCACCATATTGAATTTTAGTGAGGCAAGCAGTTTTATTAAAGTAGAGAAAAGGGTGCTGGTAATGTGCAAAATGTGAAAACAAAAAATTTTGTTTTCAATTTAGACAAAATGTGGTTGCTATTTCCAATTAGTGCATACTACGCTAACAAAAAAAGCAACCCGTGTGCATTCCATTTCAGGCAAACTGATTATTATTGGTTGCTATATGTTGCACATCACCGCTGCCCTTTATACCACCTGGTTACATAAGCCTGATGGTCTTTCCACAATGGGAGACATATGTGAATATTAAGAACCTCAATTACTGGTCTCCAGTTATTTTTACACTAAATGGTCAAGAAGGGATATAATAGCACAGAGACAAGTGATACACAAGACAATCGAGTCTACAGAAAATCAATAGCAAATCCAACTTACGTTTGGTAAGTACACCACATGCTCACACAGTTAGAAAAGATGACCCAGACTCCAAAAGGGATATGCTTGGCAGCTCATCAGGATATGTTTTTCAGATGCCTGACAGACCCTCATATGAGATGAAACATTTTAATGCCCCAAATCGGTTTGTGTCTTTAGTCTTTGTAAAAAGTCAATGAATTGATTCATGTAGAACTAGATTTTTTTTTTTATACACTGCAGAGTATATTCCTTGCATTCACTAACCTTGTACTCTTTCCCCATTTACATTTGGTAATTTTTCATACAAGCTTGGTGTGCCATATGAAGGAGACTATGGGGCTGATTAACTAAAACTGGAGCTTGCAAAATCTGGTGCATCTCTGTGTTACCGGCCTCAAAATGTGAATTAAGAGAGCCGATGATTGTAGACGCGATGAGATAAGGTGATCAGCTTGGCGTGGACTGCAAAGAATCACACAAACAGCATGAGATATGACCACTGACTTTATGGCTGGAAGTAGTTTAATTTTTACATTTTTATAGTCACATGTTTATAAACATTAACAATATATATAATACCGATTTTAACTAAAGTATTTTAAAACGTAGTTATAACAATGAACATTACTAAATTTTAATAACATATATATCCCTGTTATTCAGTGTTATAGATAATTATCTTTATCTCTCTGGTACACTTTAAGTGTGCAATAATCATACTAGCAATGCATTGCTTTAATACAAATATTTTCATGGTAGTACTCTTTTTTAACCACTAGATGGTGCACATTGCATGTCTGTATGATGCAATACATAAGCTTTACATACAATAGGTTTTTCTATATTAAATAACAGAAAACATGTGCTTCTATAAATCTATGCCATTTTCAAGAAATCAGGTTTAAATATACCTATTTAGAAAGGTTTAGTGTTTATCATAGACATTTGTTCTGACTAATGCAGTATTTTCATGTTCTTTTGCCCTTTTCCCTTGTTTCTCACACATGCTGTTCTAAACGTCTAATTACAGCAAAACTATAGCATAAAATCTGCTGAGACTTTTTCTGCATCTGCTCAAAATGTTTAGGAATCTTTCTATCACAGGTTAATACAGATTAGGAACAATTTAGAGTACATACCTGCAAAGAATCACACAAACAGAATGAGATATGACCACTGACTTTATGGCTAGAAGTAGTTTAATTTCCAGTCACATGGTGTGTGGCCTTATATAGACTCTGTTTGTGTACCTTCTCTGCCATCTACTGGTTATTAATAGAATAGAAGGGATATGTTTAGAAATATAAAAAAAAAATGAATATGTACTTTGCTTTGGGGTGTCTGTTTTGTGACCATATAAACCCCAGCCCGTCACACTCTCCCCTCCTTCAGTTAATGGCTCCCGACATTAAACTCAATTGGTATCTGAACACTATTTAGTGATTTAAGTAACCCAAATAGGTACTTGTTGCCACCAAGGAGCTACGTTAACTACCTGGCATGTCCTGGGAGTAGCTAGCATTGTAGGAGTTTGTATGGTGTGAATCTGACTTGGTATGTATCTTGGCTGACCTAGTGTGTCATATGTAAAGATCTCTTTAGGCTTAGCTTGTCTGGTAGATCTTCTGACAGGAGTTGAGTCTTCTCCATCAACATCATTCTCCATTTGCATATCTTGGTTCACAGGTAAGTCTTGACTTAATGAGGGTAATTCTGCAGTGTCTAGTCCCACCATGTCTGTAGCCCAGATTTGGTCGCCAACTACTGTTCCATCATTTTGTTCTTGTTCAAGATTGGGTGTGGTAGTTGTAGGATAGAACTCCTCAGCAGAAACTCTTAATGGGATTTTCTGTACGTTTTGAGAGTTTGGTTGAGACACAACACAATCATGACTTTCCGTAGTCTCTGGTATATAAGGATAATACCATCTTTCTTCATCTGAACATTCCTCCTCCTGGTCCACATCCATTCTGGTATCCTTTTCTGTTACTTGATTGTCTTTGTTTCATCGGTACTCTTGGAATGTGTCCTTCAATTGGTAGGTCATTTACTGGTAGTAAAAGATTTCTGTGCAGTACTCGAATAGTCTTTTTACCACTTTCAGGCTGAATTTTGTACACAGGCCCATCTTTGATTCTTTCTACCACTTTGTGTACTGATTCTTCCCAGAATGAACGAAGTTTACCAGGTCCTCCTCTTTCAGAGAGATTTCGTACTAAGACCCGATCACCCGGTTGAAGAGGTGCTCCTTTTATCTGTTTGTCATAGTACTTCTTCCCTTTAGCAGATGATTTTTTGCTATTCTCGGATGCGATTTTGTAAGCTTCTTGCATTCTAGATGCCCATTTCTGAGTAAATGTTGGTTGACTTTCTGATTCCTTTTCCAAATTTAGGTTGAGCATTAGGTCAATTGGCAAACGAGGAGATCTTCCATACAATAGAAAGAATGGCGAGTATCCTGTGGCTTCATGCCTGGTGCAATTGTATGCATGAACCATATGTGGAAGATGTTCTTTCCAATCTGACTTTTTCTCTTCCTCTAAGGTGCGAAGCATCTGTAACAAAGTACGGTTCAGTCTCTCCACTGGGTTACCCTGTGGATGGTATGGAGTAGTTCTTGAATGAGAAATCCATGCCAATCGTTGCAATGTCTGAAATAAGTTGTTTTCAAATTCTCTTCCTTGGTCATGGTGGAGTTTCTCTGGATAGCCAAAACGTGGTATGAAATCTTGAAAGATCTTTTCTGCCGCCGTTTTTCCAGATTTGTTCTTAGTTGGATACGCTTGTGCAAAGCGTGTGAAATGGTCAACTATTACAAGTATATACTCATATCCTCCTTTGCTTTTCTCCAAGTGAAGATAATCAATGGATACTAACTCCAAAGGTGAACTGGTAGTAATCGAACCCATAGGTGCTCTTTCGGTGATATTTGGACGCTTTTGTTTGATGCAGCTGCACTTCTTCAGCACATATTCATCAATGTCTTTTTGCATAAATGGCCAGTAAAATTGTTCACGTGCTAGGTGGGTTACCTTGTCAGTACCAATGTGACCCATGTCATCATGAAAATTTCTTAAGACCAATGGTTTTAACTTTTCTGGTAGAACTAGCTGTTTTCGGGTTCCAGAGTGTCGGTAGAGGATTCCTTCATCGACTCTGAGTTTATTCCATTCATGTATCAAACGTCTTGTTTTGCTGGTCATACTCTCCTTTTCTTTGTGGTTTGGAATCCAGTCGTTCTCCTTAAGCCAGACCACTTCTCTAATGTTGGTATCGTCTTGTTGTAATGCTCTGATATTCTCCTGAGTCATTGGGCAGATTGTCTGTCCTTTCAGCAATTCTTCCGCCACATCACTTTCTGAGTGAAGAGTCAATGAAGCCACCCATAATGCCTCTTCTTCGTCAACAGCTTTGCTCCCTTGCCACATAGCTGACACAACCTCAGATGGTACAAGCTCTGTGTACTCACTCAGATTCTTTGTGAGTTCCACCGGAAATCGTGACAGTGTATCTGCGTCTGCATTCTGTTTACCTGGCCTGTACTTGATATCGAAGTGGAAATCAGCCAACTCGCCAACCCAGCGATGACCCACAGCATTCAGTCTGGCAGTACTCAATACATATGTCAATGGGTTGTTGTCTGTGTAAACGGTGAATGTTGGAGCGTAGTACAAGTAATCTCTGAATTTGTCACAGACTGCCCACTTGAGAGCTAAAAACTCAAGTTTACCAGAGTGAAGATGGTAATTGCGCTCTGCTGGAGTCAATGTTCTGGAGCCAAACCCAATAACACGAAGTTTTTCTCCTTGTCGTTGGTATAGTACAGCACCTAGGCCTTCATTGGAAGCATCAGTGTGTAAGACGAAGGGTAAGTCAAAATCAGGGTATGCTAGAATTGGTGGATTGGTTAGCATGTCCACCAGTCTGGATACTACAGCTTGATGTTTGGGTGTCCATTGAATCAGTGTTTTAGATGGCACTTGTGCTTTGTTCCTGTTTTTCTTCATAGATTCCATCCGATTGTTTTTGGGGATGGATGTAGCAGATTCTTTCTCAGTGTTCTGCAAAAGTTCATACAGTGGTTTAGCAAGTCGAGAGAAATCTTGAATGAAGGACCTGTAGTAGCTCAGGAATCCTAACAAAGATCTGACTCCTCCCACTGTTTTTGGTTCTTTCCTTTTCAAATGTAATACCGCTTCAAGATCTTTTGGGTCAATTTTTATGCCTTCTTCTGACACCATTCGTCCAAGATATCGAATCTGTCGTTTAAAGAGTTCACACTTCTTCGGTCTAAGTTTGATACCATGCTCACGCATTCGACTAAGCACTTGCCTAATATCATTGACATGCTCATGAAAAGTTTTGGAGTAACAAAGTACGTCATCCAAGTATGGAGAACAACATTTGTCTCTGATGCCCTCTAATACATTCTCCATGCATCTCTGAAAAGCTGCTGGGGCATTCGTTAATCCAAATGGAATACGGTTCCACTCCAGGAGTCCCCAGGGGGTGCTGAAAGCCGTCAGATGTCTGGAGTCTTCATGCACAAAGCCTTGATGATACGCACTACCCTGGTCCAGGATTGAGAACCACGTAAATCCTCCTAAGCTATACAGCAGATCTTGTATTCTGGGTAGTGGATGTCTATCTGGGATAGTCTTTCGGTTTAACTCCCTAAAGTCAACACATAGTCGTAGGCTACTGTCCTTCTTTCGAACACAAACAACTGGTGATGAGTATGCGGAAGAAGATTTTGTTACCCAACCTCGGTCAAGAAGGTTTTGGATATATTCTTTCACTTCTTTGTATAGGGGTTTCGGTATCGAATTGTAGCGTTTCTGGACAGGAGTTTCATCTTTCAGATTTATCCTCAGTTTCAGGTTAGGGATGCATCCTATGTCTCCCTCATCTCGAGCAAAGACATCTGATTCATCATATAACATTTGTCTCGCTATCTCCTGTTCTTCTTCTGAGAGACCTTCCAAATTGACAGGTGGGTGCCACTTAACAGATTTGTTAGTGGGTAGCTGATTTCCAGTGTCCACTTGATTCAACTGGTTTACATGAAACACCCTTTTCTTCTGGTCAATTCCCTTTCCATCGTCTTTGTTTGGAGACAATGGTAGAATCTCAGCTGCTGGAGAAATGGTACCCAATACTGTTCTGGGTGGAAGGTAGATGTCATGTTGAGCACGGTTCAGTATCGGTATCTTCACCAGTTTAGAGAACCCATTTGGCACATCTACCACTGAAGGAAATAGTTCAAGTCCTTCCTCAATTGGATATTCGGGAAGTGGTTCAAATGGCATGATTCCTCCTTTCGGCCACGCTCTAATTCTGCATTTGACTTCACAGAGCTCACCTCCTTTAATCTGGAGTCCCTTCTTCCCCACTTTGACCATACGACTATCGAATATTTCTCCTGGGTCAGTTGCTTGACTGACAGCATTGACAATGTTATTCGCTACACTCTGTCTTACTTTCATAGCTTCACTCAGCAAGATAGTCAGGTTTTGGGTGCTGTTTGGTCGGTCACGGTTTTCTCTGATCAATTCTTCGATAACATTAAACCCAAGAATTGGATTGTCATTACAGCAGTCACTCACCAGCATTGGCACATAAATGGCTGAGTTCCCATGTCCACTACTTTCGAATTCCAGGCAGACTTCAATCCACCCGATGAATGGAATGATAGAACCATTTGCAGCTGTAATGGATAAGTTGTCATCACAAAGTAAATCTTGTATGTGCCTAATGGAGACGCTGGGTAGAAACTTTTCTAACCATGCCTTCCCGACAATGCTGACCTGAGCTCCTGTATCCATCAACATGTCAACCGGTACACCATTCATCTGACATGACAGTAGGCATTTTCCTCCAATTAATTGTGCTACGTGTTGTTTGGAGAATCCATTCTCTTTTGGGAGTGTTCTAGTTGACCGGTGGGTGAATACCCTGTTTACCTTAGCATGGGACAGATCATTTGAGGTGGTCACTGGTTGTCCCTTTCCCAGTGACCGTCTGTCGTTTCCCGACTGCCTTCTTTTCTTCAAGCAATCAACCGCTCTGTGTCCTGTCCAACCACAGTAGAAACAATGGTAGCAGTTCTGACTCTCTCGTTTAATGCAATCATCACACCTGGGCTTGCAGTGAGTTGTATCTGGAACTTGAACATTGGTTAGTGGCTTAGTCATTTGGTTTCCAACAATAGGAGTTAGCTTCATCATCTTTTCCAGGTTCTTTGTGAGAGCAGAGACCTGTGTTGTTAGTTCCATTAATGCAGTGTGATTTGCTCTAGCATCTCCCTAAACTCCCTTTTGGAAGGTGTCTTTTTCGCTATTCCCTGGTGTCTGGGATGAATGAACAGTAAGAGGTTTATGTTTAGGTGCATTATTTAAGCGTCTCTGCCTTTCTGTTTCCTCATCAACTGATCTGGTGACTTGCTCTATGATAAAGTCATCCGTTACTGTCAAATCAGACACATAAGGCTTGATATCTCGTCTAACATTAGAATTTTTCTCATTTAGTCCCTGATACAGTGTAAGAAGGAATATGCCTTGCACCAGTTTTTTGTCATAGTTAAACTCTTGCCTATCATGTTGTGATGTAGACAGAACTTTTTGTTTTAACCCCACTAGCCTGTAAACAAATTGTTGTGCTGTTTCTCTTTCTTGCTGGGCAGCATTGCTAAGGTCCTGAAATAACTCATTACCACTTCGTTCTCTCATATGTGACTTCAAAAACCTTTTCAATTCAGCAACAGTAAGATCATCTTTGTCAGTCAACATGTCTTTAAAATTACCAGGTTTGATTATTCTCAACACTGTGCGTATAATTTCAGATTCAGGGAATTTTTCTGTTAGACCCTCATCAATTTGTCTGCACACGCTACTGTAACTCATGTCCGAACCATGATCTGAAATTACACCACCATGCATTTTAAATTCTCTACGTGGCAATAAAGCAACAACATCAGTTAATCTCACCACCTCCGATACCTGTTCAGTCCTTGCAGTTCCACTACTTATTTTTTTTGCAGCGGTTGCAATGTCCACAGTTGGTGTACTTTCCTTGTTAAGTTTTAGTTCATTGATCTTGTCTTGGATGATGAGTAGGTAAGACATACCTTGATCTTCCAACTTTTCCAGCTGATCACTTCTCAAGTAGTCTTTAATAAATTCAACAAGTTCCATTTCGTTGGTACCAGTCACTGATGGAACGTCCACGTCTCTTTCATCTTCCAGCGTAATAGCGAGGCTATGCAGCTGTTCTTCATTAAGCAGATGAATTTGTTTCCGGATATCCCACATCAGCGCACGATGAGGAGACGCCATCTCTGTTGCAATCTGAAGACTTGCACTCACAAGGCAGACGACACTCACGACTCTCCTTGTAGCTCTGTAGCAGGCTCACGCTTGTCTCGCGCTTCCTTCTCACTGGTAACACAACGAATCCCGGCACACGAGCCCCCAAAATGTTACCGGCCTCAAAATGTGAATTAAGAGAGCCGATGATTGTAGACGCGATGAGATAAGGTGATCAGCTTGGCGTGGACTGCAAAGAATCACACAAACAGCATGAGATATGACCACTGACTTTATGGCTGGAAGTAGTTTAATTTTTACATTTTTATAGTCACATGTTTATAAACATTAACAATATATATAATACCGATTTTAACTAAAGTATTTTAAAACGTAGTTATAACAATGAACATTACTAAATTTTAATAACATATATATCCCTGTTATTCAGTGTTATAGATAATTATCTTTATCTCTCTGGTACACTTTAAGTGTGCAATAATCATACTAGCAATGCATTGCTTTAATACAAATATTTTCATGGTAGTACTCTTTTTTAACCACTAGATGGTGCACATTGCATGTCTGTATGATGCAATACATAAGCTTTACATACAATAGGTTTTTCTATATTAAATAACAGAAAACATGTGCTTCTATAAATCTATGCCATTTTCAAGAAATCAGGTTTAAATATACCTATTTAGAAAGGTTTAGTGTTTATCATAGACATTTGTTCTGACTAATGCAGTATTTTCATGTTCTTTTGCCCTTTTCCCTTGTTTCTCACACATGCTGTTCTAAACGTCTAATTACAGCAAAACTATAGCATAAAATCTGCTGAGACTTTTTCTGCATCTGCTCAAGATGTTTAGGAATCTTTCTATCACAGGTTAATACAGATTAGGAACAATTTAGAGTACATACCTGCAAAGAATCACACAAACAGAATGAGATATGACCACTGACTTTATGGCTAGAAGTAGTTTAATTTCCAGTCACATGGTGTGTGGCCTTATATAGACTCTGTTTGTGTACCTTCTCTGCCATCTACTGGTTATTAATAGAATAGAAGGGATATGTTTAGAAATATAAAAAAAAAAATGAATATGTACTTTGCTTTGGGGTGTCTGTTTTGTGACCATATAAACCCCAGCCCGTCACACTTGCAAAGAAACCAATCAGCTTCCAGATATTGTTGTAAAAGCTTAATTGAACAAGCTGAAGTTAGAAGCTGATTGTCGTATTTTCATGCTTAAAAAAATATTAAGATATTTACCTATTTAGTATGCAATTTAAACATTTCTTGTAAACATTTTTGTATTCTCTTTTGTGAAAACTTTAATAAAAACATCGAAACAGAAGCCGATTTTCTACCATAAGGAGCTGCTCCAGAATTTTGCACTCTCTAGTTTTAGTAAATCAACTCTATAGAAGTTCTACCCCTATGGGTGTGGGTCCCCCCTAGAGCCATCAATCCTTATAGGTATATGTCTATCTTATGCTTGAACCATGAAAAGGCCAATGGAAGAATAAACAGATAACTGAACACTCACAAGGACTTCAGACACTTGTGCATAAACTTATTTCATAGGGCAGTAGATTCAATGGCCTATCGTACATAATTTTTTTACGAAAAATTTAACTGGTGTGGTACCTTTTAATGGCAATAAATTTACCACACCTGGCACATCCAAAAAACATTTATCACACTTACCTGATCCAAGCTTACCCGTTTACCTAACCCAATACTTGAACCTGTTATTGAGCCTAAATCTGACCATACACAGATAAAAATCTATTGATCCCCCCCCCCCCATCCATGCTAAATAGCCTTGATGGATGAATCTCCTACGATTGTACACCCAATACAGTTGGTTGGCTGTAGTCGCTGATCATCTGACTTTGAGATTTGTCAAACTGGGTGGTGTCAGCAGGGTGACTGGTTTCTTGAATTTCGGCCAATTCCCAGGAATTGGGCAAAATTTGAGCCAAAATATGACCAGATTAACCCCTAAATTTAAAGCGGCCCAATCAGTTTTGTAACAAAAGCCAACAGGAGGTCCTACGCGACAGAAGAGGTATTATTCTCACCATTTCGGTGGGATGTGTCTTCTACCACTCTCCTATTCTAGTGCCATAGCCACCCTAAGACCTTTCATAATTATTATACTGGATTTATATAGCACCAACAGTTTGTGCAGCTCTTTTATCATCCAACACCTCCAAAAGAGTGAGATGCCCAAGTTTCCATCCACAAGCTGGTGCCTTCCTCCAACCCTTACAACACTGCCGAGTCCTGTACTGATGTAGGGGGGTGGAGGATGGAACCACAGCAGCCAGCAGGGAATATGCTATATGGCACACCCAGAAGTGTTGGATGGCTGCAGCACCCAGAGAGTGGCGTTTCTTTGGAGAGTATACTAGAAAGCTTCTATTATTAAAGAAAATTGCTGCTTGTTTTTCATCCCTGATGAAAATCAACAAAATAAAGTGCCAGATTAATTGGATTAAGAATGAAAATCATTTACTGCTAATAAAATTAAAACATCAAGAATATGATGGGCAGCCAATGCGTTTCAGGGGCTGATACAAGATAAAATAAACTCATGGACTGCCAAGAGGACTGGCACTCTTTGTAGATTTCATTTGATTTCTCAGTGAAGGTCACGGTGCTTTTTGGGGGACCCAACTTTTTGGCAGAGTTGCCGAAGTTCAGGAAACAAACCTAACCAATGCTCCATGACGGAAAAATATAAGATCCACATCCACCTTTATGTGTTTTGAAGCCCTTTAAAGAGTAACTTTAAGCTATGCTATTTGTTGCCTACAAAGAGCCAGAAACCTGTGTGTTACAAGTGTTGTGCAGCCTTTTGCGCCACGCATCAGCTATGAGAGGCTGGCCACTGGTGTCACTGGCAGGGATAAGCATGCAGATCTGAAGCAGCAGAATGAGGACGGGGCACCTAATTCTATACTTATTCTATATCAGTGGCTCAGAAATACTGCCATGGAATCAGATCAGCAGCAGTGACCAGTATATTATATCAGTATGGTCTCATGCACACAGGACATTTTTTTCCTCTCTTGGACGCTTTTGCTCTAGGGAAGGAAAATGCAGCTTAAAGACGCTCCTAAAGTCACATTGTTCCATAAATGTATGCGCATTTGCACTTTTGGCATTAATGCATTCTATTGGGTAGAATATTAATCTATTCTGGTAGTTAAAATGCATTCATTTGCAAACGCGCCTAAATGCATTTAACCTTAACGTGATACTAAAGGATCGTTTATTTTTTTAAATAACAAACATGTCATACTTACCTCCACTGTGCAGCTCATTTTGCACAGAGTGGCCCTGAACATCCATTTCTGGGGTCCCCTGGCGGCTCTTGCAGCTCCTCCCTACATTAGATAACCCCCTAGGAGAAGCTCTCTCCCCAGGTGGTTACCTTGCGGGCGCGCTACCGCATCCATCATTTGGTGTCCATAGAGGCCAAATGCAGGACTCAGCCCCGCCCCCCGGCGCCCGCGTCATTGGATTTGATTGACAGCAGCAGGAGCCAATGGCTGCGCTGCTATTAACATATCCAATCAAAAGCCGAGAAACCCGTGGAGAAAAGGACTGCGGGGACTCGCCGACGGAAATTCGGGGCTCAGGTAAGTAAAACGGAGGGGGGGGGGGCTAGGGGGCCAGTGAGTGCAAAGTTTTTTCTTAAAGCATAGGATGCATTAAGGTGAAAAAACACAAGCCTTTACAACCCCTTTAATGTGCGTGTATGAACGTTTGCCTTTTTTTCCATACAAAAATTACCAACTTCTGAGCATGCAAGTAATGGGGTGGGGGGTTTCTGCCTCTAAATGCTCCTGTTGAGCAGGAGCGGCCATAGATGAATCCAAAATCAGCCCATCCCTACTGAACTGGCCAAAATTCAATCCAACTTTGGGCAGCTGGGACAAATATAGAGAAATCTTTTCCGCAGGAACATAGACAGTAAAAAAATCTGACACGCATTGTGACCCTTTACTGGTCAGCTCTTTGGCTGAAGGCTGCACGTCCTTATATCCATTTCTGTAATCTATTGACATACAGTAAGTGTATGCTATAATGTCAATCGAGGTCTGTCTATTTTAATTTTTTTTTAGATGTATTTATTGCGTTTTTCCACAAAACAGACATAAAAAACACAATTCGAAAGAAAGAGAAAAAAGTAAGGGAATTTACATTCCAATTAGTGACCACGCAGGGTCTCACAAATAAAGGATTGTTAGTATGTGACAATGGGACAACAGAGAATGACACATGTAACAGGGTTACACACTCCAATTCAAAATTTCATGGTAAATATAGACAAAAATGAACAAGTCTTGTAAAGCTTTAATTATTATTTTTTCATTAAAATAATAACCATGTTATACCGTATTTATCGGGGTATAGCACGCACCTTAATTTTAAGGGGAGGTTTCAGGAACAAAATCTTATTTTTTAAATAAAGAACTTTGAGGCAAAATAAGGGTCAGTGCCCATCATTGCAGCCTGATCAGTGCCCAGCTGCAGCCTCGCCATTGTCCATCATTACAGCCTGACCAGTGCCCACCTGCAGCCTCGTATTGCCCATAATGGCAGCCTCACCAGTGCCCACCTACAGGCTCACCAGTGCTGGATTAGACAGAGCCAGATCTCCTGTCTACTTGGTTCGCAGTTACGCCCTGTCCCGCCTCCTATGATGGATATCTGTCCAATGCGGTCATTTTTTGGAATGTCTGAAATGTTTTTACCAAGGCTGCTGTATATTTCAGTGGGGTCTGACTGCAAAAATATCTTTCATTTGTTTCTATCTTATCTCTTATTTGTTAAATAGTTTTAGTTTGATTGGATTGCATTTCAGTAATTTTACTTTCCTTATTTTAGTGACCTGTGGCTCAGTGCTGAGCAACCCAACAGGCACATTCTCTACTCCCAACTACCCCTCTGCCTATCCTGCCTATATGGACTGTACCTGGGTAGTGACGGCCCGATTGGTTATCAAGTGAGTACCCAAAATGACAGGTTATTGAAACCCTAACAATGTACTTGTTCAATTTGGTCTTATTTGGTGGGGATCTGGTAATGAGCTTTCTGTAGCATGAGAGCACCTTGCATTAAAACGGAGTTCCACCCATTTTTTCATGATCAATGCCCACCCGCAGAACAGTACGTAATGTAGAGCAGCACGATTCTGGCTAAAATTAGAATCTTGATTTTTTTTTTGCTCTGAATAAAGATCACGATTCTCGCAGCGTAACATTATCTTTCACATTATACTGAAAAAATTGGGCTAACTTTACTGTTTCGTATTTTTTATTTAATCAAAGTGTTTTTTTCCCCCCAAAAAAATTGCATTTAAAAGAGCGCTGCCCAAAAAACAAAACAAAAAAAACCCACACATTTTCATGTCAGAAAAAGGTTGAGTCTTTAATTGGTTAAACAGACCTCATTTACAGACCAAAGTTTATTCCTTTGATCTAAAAGAACGAAGTGTTACAATGTTTCTCTTTTATCTCCGCCTAAACTATGTTGTCAAACTTGGCAGGCTGTCAGTTTTTGTTTTGTTTTTTGCTTTTTTGACAGCTGTCAGTTGTGAGCAGAGAAGGCTCTCCACTGAATCGAGGAAATGCTGTTTTAAGATCGCGAGGGGGTTGAATCACGATCTTGATTCTTTAACGATTAATCATGCAGCTCTAATGTAATGGCAATCATTTTTCATTTTATTTTATTGCTAAATATCTTCTTTTTCTCTGTGCAGTCTGCACCTCCTGCGGCCGCCTAGGTGATTTTTGTCATTAGGCACTTCCCTAGGACTCCCGGGATATCGCCATCATCTATCCCAGAAGTCCTAAGAATGGCTAACAATGAAATCTTGCGGTATTTCTAGACAGAACGTTCTGGGTTTATGGACAGGTTGCCATAACAATGGGGCGGGAAATGATGCCGATGCCGACATTGTTACGGCAGCCTGTAAACATCATTCTGCGCCACGCAGTGTCCTTACTGCGCAGGCATGAGTGAGCTGCTCAGAATCCCGAAGCAAATAGGAACTGGCTTCAGATGCCCACATCATAACTGGTCACTGCCTGCCTTCTGGGATGCTGTGGATAATGACAAATTGGTAAGTAAGAGGAAGGTTTACACTTACTGTACAGCAGTAATTATATAGTGCAACTAACAAGAATCATGGTGTACTTTTTTTTTTTTTAATTGTCAAGGAGGCTGGAACTCCGCTTTAAATGTGTATTTTAATGTAGGGTTTTTGCAAAAATAATGAAAACATGCAAAAGAACTGTGAAACTTGCAAACCTAAATATTAAGTTTGCAAATATAACCCACATTAAATTCGAATGACATGTAAATGGGACTGGCTCACAATGGAGCTGGTTCACACACGTCCAGGATGGCCGCTGTGCAGTTTTAAAAAGAGTCCTGTGCGTTTTTGGGTCCAGTTAAGGTGCGAATTCAGGGAAAAATTTGCACCTGTACCGGTAAACCGAAACATACGGGGCACCGGACTGCAAATCGCAGCCACATATATGTGAATCCAGCCTAAGGATGGATGTAGATGTGCGTCTAAACCTCCCTTTCCTCTGGAGCCCAATCTGTGTGTAGACTGCTCTTCAGAGGCTACTGGCATGCAACGAGAAAATGATGCAACGCCTCCTCTGTGTCTGTTTTAACCCCATTATTTCTGACAAATGCACCTCAACCACATGCATTGCGGGGCGCTGGTGGTGCTTCCCCCATTTCCTTGAGTATGTTGCATTTGGTGAGCTTGTCACCCGCTAATTGCTGCATGTCCGGTAAACTTTGCTGTGGGTGCAAAGCATTGTGATGGCAGCATGTAAACACCCCCACCTGCTGCCTATTGAAGCTTAAGGGGGGTGGGTGCTTGTCGTGTGGCAATAACGTGGCTCAACCACACATTTTTGCTGTCCCCAACTGCCTGTCTAAATGAGGCCTAATGAATATAAACTATACTTAAAAACACTAAACTTTTCCAATAATACAATTTTTCCATTAATGTAGATCTATCTAGTCTTAAATCTTTAAAGGATGACAGTTGCTGCGGGATTCTGGGTTTTATCCAGAAATTGGATATCTGCTGGGCAGTGAGGACACATAACCTCAGCCAAGATGAAACCTACAGCAGGCCAATGATCAGTTTATACATACATAATACATGGCACGGCATCCTACTCAACATAGGAGGGCATCTGGGGAAGAAATGAGCAGGTCCATCACAAGGCTACAGCGTATTGTATAGTAATAAACAGGCTCCTGGTTTATAATTTAACTTTTACATGAGAGCTTTATTTAGGTAACAATTATGCTCTATTCATTACAATTGTTGTATTAAAACAATATGATATAATCTGGAATTACATTTCACTAGATTTGTAGAAGCAGACAAAAATTGGTTCCTAAACAACTTACAGAGAACCTTCTTTCAGTAGTTCAAGTGACGGTGGGTGAAAAGTGAGCCTTGTGTCATCATAAGTTATCCTGTTCCATCATGTCCTTCAAAGGACATAGTGTAGAGCAGCCATTCTCAACTAGGTTTCCATTGAACCTTAAGGTTCCTCCAGAGGTTGCTAGGGGTTCATTGAACAATAAACAGCTTAGATGAGTAACTATTGACACCAACGATCTTTTTAGCTATTTGATAGGGGTAGCTTTTTCCCCAATGACCACCAATGTAAGGAGCATTTTTCTCATTGACCACCAATGTAAGGAGCATTCTTCCTTCTGGCCACCAATGCAAGGAGCATTCTTCCTACTGGCCACCAATGCAAGGAGCATCCTTCCCATTGACCACCAATTTAAGGAGAATTCTTCCTACTGGCAAACAATGTAAGGAGCAGTAGTGTCTGGTGCTCAATTGTTTTTCTGGAGGGAAACTACTTACCCCATCCTGGTTGCAGGTGGCTTCCCCACTGCTTCTCCTCCTTGACGGCTTCCCGGGCGGCTTACTAGCTGCTTCTCCTCCTCGGCAGCTTCAGTGGCTTCCCAGCTGCTTCTCCTTCTCAGGTGGCTTCCCCACTGATTCTCCTACCAGCTAATCAGGTTGCTTCTCCTCCCAGCTAATCGGGTCCTGATTGGTCAGGAGAAGAATCAGAAAGACATTAGCGAATACTAATTTGCTAATGTCACTCAAGTGAGTGGCTTGGAGCACAGAGCCCACCCATTTCAAAGCCAATTAGAGCCTCAGGCTCTGATCATGTGCTTCTAAAAAAAAACAAAAAAAAAAACCCACAGTAATCCATTGGTCCGGCGCCCTGCATGGAGATTAGGAGCCGGGTGCAAAGAAATTGACCACTAATGTAAGGAGAATTCTTTCTACTGGCCAACAACATAAGAATTCTTCCCACTGGACACCAATGTAAGGAGTATTCTTCCTACTGACCACCAATGTAAGGAGAATTCTTCCAATTGACCACCAATGTAAGGAGAATTCTTACCGGCTAACAGTGTAAGGACAATTCATCCTACTGACCCCCAATGTAAGGAGAATTCTTCCCACTGGTCACCAATGTAAGAAACATTTTTCCTATTGACCACCAATGTAGGGAGCATTCTTCCAATTGACCAGCAATGTCAGGCGCACTCTTCTCGGTGACCACCAGACTAATGTACCATGAGCTGTAGATATAGTAATTATTAGTAGGGGTTCCCTGGGACCAGAAAGATATTCCTCCGTGCTAAAAAGACTAAGAAAGAGTGTTGTATAGGAAAGTATGCTAAAGAGAAACACGGATGGGTCAAATGGGATGGTGGATGTGGATAAATGTATTTCTGTGATATATATTTGGAACTGAGAGGATTGTTAGCAAAATAGATGGTGAACTACGTATTACTTTATGGACTAGATAGGGACTCTCTGGGCCTATCCATTATTGTCCAAACATGCCCATAGATGTGACAGCTGACGCAATGATTGTTCAGCCAAGCATACATGCCTATGCAAATCTTAAAAGAATGGCATAGACTGGTCAGAAAAAAACAACTTAGTTGATCCATTTATCACTTGAAATTATTCAGGGAAGTTCACCCAGTTTGCTGAGTGCAATTGTCCAATAATCTTATGTTTTAATTCCTTTACAGGTCTCTGTAAATGTGACAGACTTCAACGTGGAGTACAGTAACACATGCGGCTTTGACTATATGCTCATTTTCAATGGACCAAAGACCACCTCCCCATTGATGGGAAAATTTTGTGGCAAAATAACCATACCTACCTTAACCTCCACAGGAAATACCCTTGTTTTTCAGTTCCACAGTGATGAGTCCGTTCAGCTCAATGGGTTCTTTGCCAAATATGCCTTTGGTAAGTATTTTGGAAAGGTTTTTTGAGACAGGAGACACATCTAATGCTGGGTATTTTATCCTTTGGTAGTAAAACAAAGAGATTATAATTAAAGGCTAAGGCCAGCTAACACCTTTTATATTATTTTGGAGAGAGTGGTCGTGTAGTTGCTCTCAGTGTCCCCATTGGGGAGATTTTCCCTCTTCATATCAGGACAAGAATTGATGATTCAACAAAAGAACAAGCAGTACTAGGGGCCCTGTATGCAGATAGCATACTAGTAGAACATAAAGGGGTTGATTTACAAAAGCCATTTAGGCTGTTCACTTTGCAAGGGAAGTTTCAGTTTGCCTATTTGCCTTTAGTAACTCAGCCTCAAAGCGTGACCGATTGAAGTGTGTGTAAATCCTAACAAGCAGCGACTCTGATTTTCTCCCTTTTGGTCTGTTAAATATTCCATTCCAACCATTCTTTTTGAAAAAGTTCCTGATGATTCTGCCAGAAATCTTGGCAGCTGATAACTCCCTTGGGTTCCACCAGATGTTTCTAGAGGTTCCTTGAGCTGTGGCTGGTTGACCTCCTATTTGATGATGCCTCCATAGTTCTGGGGTCAGTGCTACTTGGCAGTACCAGCTGCAGGATACGAATGATCTTTTTAACTTTCTGTAAGCAGGAATTCTAACCAATTCTGTAAGGAACATTCTTTCCATTGATCACCAATTTAAGAGACATTTTTACCACTGACCCTCAAAGAATTGGTTTTAGCAAGGGTTCCCCAAGACCTAAAAATTAATTCAAACGTTCCTCAAAAGGTTGAACTCTAGACTCTGCCTGTGTGCAGTCTCCTGAGTTACATTGTTCCCATTTATCTCTATAGACTTTAAAACCCCCTTTGGCAGCCATTCACAACTCTATAGGTTGGTCGGGGTTCATTGAGCTGTAAGTGATTGGCCTCCCTTTTGATGGTCCTTGCATCATTCTGAAGCCAATGTCATTTTGGCATGATATCAGTGATGTTTTACTCTGTAAAAGTGTCTGCAAATTTATTTCAAGGGCTATTCCTGATTAAAAAGGTTGAGACAGGCTGCTCTACGCTATGGAGAAGAAGGGTTTCTAAAGTGCCGTCATAAGGTGACACCGCTACTCCTCCATAATTACAATATGGTAAGCGAATGTTGCCGTGCAAGGACAGGAAGAATGTTCCAGGCAGACTCACTAGGTCAGGGCTGTCCAAACATTTTTCAAAGAGGGCCAGATTTCATGAAGTGAACATGCGTGAGGGCCGACTATTTTGCCTTGCATTTTTGAACAATTAAAATTAAATGCAAATTAAATATTTTATGCAAAGTTTATTGTAACAGCATACTATTCATATCATAACAATATATGATGAGAGAGAATATATACATACATACATACATACACTTTGCTCAGGGTAACGAGCTCAGGCATGTTGTGTTTTTAATAACTCTCTCAAGGAAAGGAACCATGTTCCGGTTTGATGTGGCCCCCCAAGTATATACATCGGTGGCTCCCAAAGCTCAAGCATGTTAGGTATATTAACAGCATAATAAACCCTATCTTCTTTAGCCTGACAAATCCAGAGCACCGTGCACATTCTTAGTATGAGCCGGGGCATGTGGCTGGGTGTGTTCACAAGTCTATGCGCCCGAGCCCGCAAGGAAGCTGACAGTGCCACCGCCAATCACAGGCACAGTGACATATCCCCGATCTCTGCATCTGCAGAGATCAGGAATATTCACAGTGCCTGTGATTGGTTCTTCGCTCTCTCAGCTTCATAGCTGTTCAGGCACATAGGCTTGTGAACAAGCCCAGCCACACGCCCCGGCTCATACTAAGAATGAGCGTAGCGCTCAGGATTTTTCAGGCTAAAGAAGATAGGTATATTAACAGCATAAAAAAAAAACATAACACGCTCAAGCTTTGGGGGCCACAGGTGTGTATATATATATAAATATATATACGTATATATGCAAATTCCAAATGGGGGGCACATCAAACCGGAAAGCGGGCCGCAAATGGCCAACGGGCCGGACTTTGGACATGCCTGCACTAGGTGAAAATAAAGGGGGAAAAAATCCTAAAAAAGAAAACCAATGCAGCCATCACATCTAAGGACTAGGAAGCTACAATATATAATTGTGTTCCTGGATTTGGATAGGCTTTAATTTATTCATTGCGTAGGCATTTTTTGTGCCTGACAGCTGTGGTACAATTCTAGATGTCAGCAGAGGAAGCTATAGGTGAAATTAGAGGTTACAGCTCCTAGTCTAGGTAAACCCTGTGGGATCCGCTATTGAGCAATAAACACCTGTTCATATCTGGAACCCTTTCTTGCTTTTATTTAAAATTTGATCAATACTCTAAATCCTTTTTTTATGTTTTCTTTCTAATGAAACAACAATAATAAGAGGAAGAAGCCAAATCTATAAGAGAAGATATACTGCAATTCGAGTTTTGGTTTTATTGGTTATTTACACATGCCTACTCTTGGTTGTGTCCGCATGTTGATAATTAAATAAATTGTAATATTATTTATAAGTGATTTAATAAAGATTAATAATTAAATACCATACATTTGTGTTGGTGCACCATTGTCTTTGCTTAAAGTTCTGTTACTTTGTCATGTAATGTAGCAGGAGTGAGGACCAACTCCCACTATGTGCAGTGACCACCACAGGGTAAAACATCTGTCACCGCAGGAACACACTGCGACACAGCCTAGCGCTGCATTTTATCGCAGTGCACTGGCCTGTATCACACTGTGGTGCCAGGCAGTGCAGCACCTTGCCCAACATAGCAGTGAATGAAGTTTCCTCACAAAGTCACCATTCCTCACACAGTGCTCAGCGGTGGGGGCAAACAGGTGAAATTACACAGCTGGCCACATTAGCAACAGTGTCTGGTCTGGTTCAGTTGAGAGGAGGGTGAGAGAATGTTCCTACAGTAAATGGGAACTGGGCATGAATTATAATATTTCATGTTAAAGCGGGAGTCCGCCGGGACTCCGCGTTTTTTTTTTTTTTAAAAGCCAGCAGCTACAAATACTGCAGCTGCTGACTTTTAAAATAGTGACACTTACCTGTCCAGCGCGCCTGTGATGTCGGCACCCGAAGTCGATCTCTCGATCGTCTCTCGGGTGCTGCCGCCGCCATCTTGGGTATGAGAATCAGGAAGTGGAGCCTTTCGGCTTCATTTCCCGGTTCCCTACTGCGCATGCGCGAGTCGCGCTGCGCAATAAGGATTGACCCGCTGCCTCTGGGATCCGTGTGTTTCCCACCAGGCAGCGGGGGGACTTTCGGAAAGGGGCGTAATCTACGCCCCTTTCCGCAGAGAGCTATCCCGGAAGTGGGTGCAGATACCTGTACTGTACAGGTACCTGCACCCCCCCTCCCCCCTGAAAGGTGGCAATTGTGGCGCCGGAGGGGGGGGAGGGTTCCGATGAGCGGAAGGTCCACTTTAGGGTGGACCTCCGCTTTAACCATTTGAGTAAGGTAGAGTGAGAAAAAAGGGAAGGAGGGGCAGCCAGCTTGGGTGGTGGTGGCAAGTGACAGAGGTTCTGTCGGAGGGGTGAACTGGTGTCTGTATGGCTGCCCTTCGAAGTGGCAAGGTCCTTATATTAGTGCCTGCTGCCTAATTGAACCCTGTTAGCCCCTGTACACACGGTCGGAGATTTCGACAACCAAATCCGTCGGATCTTGTCCGTCAGATTTTGCCCTTCGAAGTGGCAAGGTCCTTATATTAGTGCCTGCTGCCTAATTGAACCCTGTTAGCCCCTGTACACACGGTCGGAGATTTCGACAACCAAATCCGTCGGATCTTGTCCGTCAGATTTTGCCCGTCGGATCTTGTCCGAAACTGTTGCATACACACGGTCGGACTAAGTTGTCGAAAAATCCAATCATTCAGAACGTGATGACGTAATTTCGTTACGATGAGACTACGTTCAGGCTAGTAGCCAATAGCTTTGATGTAGAAATTTGATCTGAGCATGCGTGGCACTTGGTCCGATCAAAATTCTCTACACATGATCGGAGTATGTCCGATCGAACCAGTTGGTCGGAAAATATTTCCAACAAGTTGGAAAATTGGGTCCGACGGATATTCCAACGGAATCAGTTTGATGCATACCACACACAGTTAGATTATCCGACAACATGGTCCGATAGGACACATTCCGACGGATTCTCTGACCGTGTATACAAGGGCTTAGAGGCTGGGCCATGGTATGTGAGGCCTTGTGACATATACAGCAGCTTCCCTCTTTGCCTTTGGGCTGATAAAGTAGAGTGTATTGTTTAGCTCGTGATAGAGCTGGTAGAGAGACTCCACACTCGTTGTCTCCCAAAAAGTCTCTGTAGTCTGTGTCAGGACAGGTGTCACTGGCAAGTGAAAAGAAGTTATCCTTCCAGCGTAGGGCTCAGTGAAGTAATTTGGCTTCAAGTTCTGCCCACGAGGGGTGCTAACTCACATAAGAAAGTAATCATATAAATTATCAGCATGCAGTTCCCACATGCCTATATATAGAGCATTTTTTACTCAGAGCATTGGTGTAGGAACTCCCCCTTTCTGAGTCACCCTTTTTTTGCCACCCCTACTCCTCTCTCATTACCATTCCTTGGTTCCACCCCTACCCATCTCCCATTACTGCCCTTTTAAAGAATACAGAACCAAGTATCATTTTGTGATGATAAATAATTTGTATGGAATTTGTTAACAAGAAATGCAGTAAAATATATCCCCTGTAGCCAGTAACAACAGAGCCTCCCCCAGCAACAATAGATCCACCCAACAGCAATGGGCCACCTAAACAACCCTGTCTCTCCCATCAGCAACAATAGCCCCCCCCCCCCCAGCAGCAACAACAGATCTCTCCACAGCCATCATCAATAGACACTCCAGCAGCCAGCAACAATAGACCCTTCCCGCAACAGACCTTTCATAACAATAACTGACCCCCCAGCAATATAAGACCCACCCCCAGCAACAATAGGCCTCCCACCAGCAAAAATAGGCCCCCTGCAATGCAAAAATAGATCCCCTCCAACTAGAATAGATCCCTCAGCATCAATAGACCCTGAAGCACACTCAAGCACCTCTTACCATTACATACAGATGTAAAATGTAAAACGTAGCGGCCATCTTACTGGTTGGGGACTCTGCTTTTTTTTGCACACAGACTTTCCTGGCCTGCTTCAGGACATCCTGTAAGCCCGGGTACCTGCCCAAGAACCGCTGCACCACCAGGTTAAGGACGTGAGCCACACAGGGCACATGGGTCAGTTGTCCTTGTCGGAGGGCGGAGAGGAGGTTGGTGCCATTGTCACAAACCACCATTCCTGGCTTAAGCTGGCGTGGCGTCAACCACCTCTCGGCCTGCCCCTGCAGAGCTGACAAAACATCTGCCCCAGTGTGGCTCCTGTCCCCCAAACAAACCAGCGCAAGCACGGCATGGCATAATTTTGCATGCGTACATGTGTAGCCCCTGGAACGCCTACGGAGCACCGCTGGTTCTGAGGACAGAGCACTGGAAGAGGCCATGGAGGAAGAAGAAGAGGAGGGGGGTGGAAGAGAGAGGTGTGTCACAACCAATAGTAGCATTTTGGAGGCGTGGTGGCGGAACAACCTCCAACACTACCACACCTTGTCCTGCAGCCTTCCCAGCTGCCAGAAGAGTGACCCAATGGGCCGTGAAAGACAGGTAACGTCCCTGTCCATGCCTGCTGGACCATAAGTCAGTGGTAATATGCACCTTACTGCTGACCGCCCTGTCCAGTGAGGCAAGGACATTGCCTTCCACATGTCGGTAGAGAGCCAGAATCGCCTTCCGTGGGGACCTTCCACTGAGGAACCGCACATTGTACAAACTCACGGAAGGGGGCCGAGTCTACCAACTGAAAAGGCAGCAGTTAAAGTGCAATTTAGCCAAGCTAGCATTCAACCGCTGGGCATGTGGATGGCTGGGAGTCAACTTCTTTTGACGGTCCAGCAGCTGGGGCAGGGACATTTGTCTATTATAATCGGACGTGGGTGTACTGCTAGCAGAGTGCCCGGAATCACTTGGCTGTGACACACCTAATTCTACACCTTCATTCCTCTCAGAGCAGGTTTCAGGGAGGACTGAAGGTCTAGTGGGGTTGGAGATCCCAGCTGATGAGGAGCAAGGAGAGGTCCGCTTTGTTCTTTGGTGTGAGTCTTTGAGGTACGCTTGCCAATGAGCTGCATGGCAGGTCAACATATGTCTGGTCAAGCATGTGGTGCCCAAGCCGCTGATGTTTTGGCCACGCGAGATACGCTTGAGAAATATGTTGCAAATAGCAGCGGTGCGATCTGATGCACTTGTCTCAAAAAAGGCCCACACCAAAGAACTTTTAGAATAACGCGCAGAGGCAGCGCCCTGCACAGGTGGAGCTCTGTGGTGTGATTCAGTCGGTGTTCTGCCCCTAAGCTGGCTCCTGGAGGGCATCCTGCCTCGTTAGACATGTGCCTCCTCCTCCTCCTCTCTCCTACCAGGCACCCACGTGGAGTCAGTGCTCTCATCATCCCCTCCCTCTTCATCGCTGGAGCAAACCTGGCAGTATGCTGCAGCTTGTGGAACATGAGTGCCAGATTGCTGTCCTTCTTGAGCATCTTGAGCATCCCCTCTCTCTGCGCTCACGCTACTGCTTTCCTCTAGCTGAGTATCATCATCAGAGCCTACAAAACATCGGGCATCCTCCTGGAGCATGTACCCAACACTGTGCTCAAAGAGTTCAGGAGACTCCTCAGGATGACATGGTGGGTCTAGGGAAGGAGTCACTGATGATGACATTGAGAGGAGGGAAGACGATGCGTTTGCAGCTGCTTTGCTAGTACCCTGAGCCTGGGTGAGAGAGGATGAGGAGGATGAAGAGGGCTTGGTCATCCACTCTACCAAGTCTTCAGCATGTTGCGGCTCAACATGTCCAGCTGCTGAAAAGAAGCACAAGCGTGTCCCATGGCCACGTGCTGATGATGACGATGCACCGCGTCCATGACCAGCACTGTTGTCTCTAGACACATAGCCTGCTTGCCCTCTTTTATCGGCTCGTGCCTGTCTGCCTCTCCTTGTTGGCCTTCCAGACATGGTAATGGCCTGAAGGGAGATGGGAAAACCAGCAATTGGGTAGTGTATATTGTGCTGGAGGCACACACAACAACCACTAACTCCTGCAGATGGCAATATAGCTAGCTATATAGGTGGGTATAATGGTGTATTCTGCGGTCAGGGCACCCAGACAGCACGCACAATCTCCTACAACTGACTGCAAGCTCTATTTAAAAAGAGCAATATAGCTAGCTATATAGGTGGCTATAACGGTGTATACTGCGGTCAGGGCACGCAGACAACAACCACTACAGAAGAGCAAGAACGCAAAATCGGCTGATAACGAACGGTATATACTGTGTTGAAGGTACACACCGTTATACATATATAACACCCACTAACTCCTACAGACACCAACACACTATACAAGGCCACCGCGCTGGCGGCCTTATATAGTGTGGGGTTTGTACTACACAGCCTGAGCTATGATTGGCCACAGGCATCCTGCTTGTGGCCAATCATGGCTCCCCTCGCTGCCGGCGCTGTGATTGGCCAAGCATGTGGGGTCTCAGTGCATGCTTGGCCAATCATGAGCCAGCAATGCACTCCGATGGCGCAGTGCATTGTGGGCCGTGAGTGCCACACGAATTTGGCGCAAACGGCCCATAACGTTCGGTATTCGCCGAACGGACGAACAGCCGATGTTCGAGTCGAACGTACGTTCGACTCAAACACGAAGCTCATCCCTAGTCAATAGGTATCAAGCAGGAGAACAGCAGGATTCAGGTATCAGGACAAGCTGAAGATCAGTCAGCAACCGTCTGGGGTCAGAGCACTTCTTTAAATATGCTGTCTGGCGCCAATTGATGCACACAGACATCTACGGGCGCCCAGAGGCGTTCACATGTGCACACCAGACAGGAACTAATAGTTCTTTTACACCATCTCTTTCTTACATTTGGCTTTATTCGGACCACTCCTGGTCAGTTTAGGCAGTGGCAATCGCATGATCATCTTCTTATTAATCTTTTCCTTTTGAAAGTACTACCATTTTATATCAACAACGCCTTCACAAGCGCAGGAGAAATTCTTTCTTTGTTTATATTGTCACTAACATTTATAGGTAATATTTTACCCCCACTGGAGCATATTAGATCATGCCTTATCAACTGTGGGTATTAGATTGTGTATATGGAGGTTTTCTATTTGCGTGTGTTATTTATTTTTTCTCCTCCTCTTGAACTGGATGGACTTATCGAAATAAGCAGTTAGAACATTAGGATTGATCAATTTACAAATACTATATGTATATTTTATTTGTTAACAAAGAAATGTAGCAGACTGCATTTTGGCTTAAATTTATGAAGAAGGATTATTTATTTGCAATTTTTTATAACAGAAACATTTTTTATTAAACATTTGTTGGTCAATTTTCCTTTATGTAACAAAAAATACAAAACACACTGATAATTAAATACCACCAAAAAAACCTCTATCTGTCTCAAAAAATGATATAGAATTAATTTGTGTACACTGTTGCATCATTGAGTTATTGCCATTCAAAGCGTGACAGCAATGAAATCTGAAAACCGGTCTGCAGAAAGAAAGGGGATGAAACAGTCTGTTCTTGAAGTGGTTAAAGGGTCAGCTCATCCAAAACATACTTTTGTTTAAATGTGCAGCAATGCATAGTAGTGCATTGACATACCATATGTTACAGAAAAGGGTCATATGCAATCTTAGGACGTATTAGGGTGCATTGGCTGCAATTCATTTTAAATGGGCTGCTCTAACACAACGCACATTAACTCGCAGGATCTGCAGCTGCCTTACCAGATTGGTTGACACATACCTGCTAAATAAGGTTTTCTTATTTAGGCTTTCTATGCTGCCGCCATGTGTATTACTCCACAGGCGTTGTAAATTTCCACATAGTAGGTTCAAAAACATTGCTCCAGCGAAACCGGAAGGGACGTCACTCGTTGTGGCCAGTGAGGAGTGACGTCAGTGGAAACTAGTCACCTATGTGACCTGAGACCTCCAAAAACATGGCACTGTCCAGAAATGAGTAAGCAGAACTGACGTGCCTGCTGCAAAAGATGCGGGCGGCGTCCCGAGGCCCATTCGCCACCATCTTGCAAGCCGGAGAAGGAATCCACCGGTGCCGGAAGTTGACCATAGAGATTTCCGAGGAACAGATGATCCCCAGTCATCTCTATGACTCTCGGAGACCTGGGCACAACGTAATGACATCACGTCTGGCCTGGCAGTTATAAATACTGCCATGTACTCAAAAGCCAAGATTGTCCTGTTTTATTTATTTTTTTGATCTCAGCCTTTCCTGCCTAGAGGAGAGATGTGGGGTCTCATTGACCCCACATCTCTCCATAAAGATGACCTGTCATGCACTATTCCTATTGCAAGGGATGTAACATTCCTTGTGTAGGAATAAAAGGGATAAAAAAATTTTTTTTTAAGGGAAAGTGTAAACAAAATAAAGATAAAATAAACAAAAAATTAAGGCTCCTGTTCCCCATGAGCTGGCATGCAAAATTTTTAATGCATGATATGTTAGGTATCTATTTACTCTGCGTAATGTCATCTTATGTCGCGTACACACGTTCTGACTTTCCGGCAGACTTGGTCCGGTGGACCAGAGTCTATCGGACAATTCCATCACGTGTGAGCTCCAGCTGACTTTTTCTGCCAAAAGTCCGGCGGACCTAAAAATAAGAGTGGCTTCAAATTTGTCCACCTGACTTGGCTTTTAGCGGACAATCCATTTGACTGTGTGTTAGTCCGACGGACTAAAACCGATGCTAGGGCAGCTATTGGCTACTGTCTATGAACTTCCTTATTCTTTCTCATCACGTTCGAATCCGTCAGACTTTTGGATTGATCGTGTATGGCCAAGTCCGTTCATTTGAAAGTCCGGCAGACCTCAGCTGCAAAGTCCGTCGGATTGTCCGCCGGACCAAGTCCGTCCAAAAGTCCAGTCTTGTGTACGCGACATTTCACATTATACAAAATGTTTTTTGTTTTTTTTTAATCATGAAAAATTGCTGTGCAAATACCATGGGACATAAAAAGTTGCCACAACCGCCATTTTATTTTTATTATAAAAAAAATATGTTTGGGGGTTCTGAGTAGTTTTCTAGCCAAAAATGTTTTACATGTAGGGGCGAAAGTACCAGAATTTGCCTGGATGGGAAGTGGTTAAAGTATATCCAAAGCCAAAACCTTTTTTTTTATAGGGCAGAGAATAGGTTAAACCCCATCAAGTTTTTCTGCCATCTATGTTGCATTGGGGAGATTTCCCTTCTCCCACAGCCACAACAGGAAGTGAGAGAAGATCTCTTCAAAGTGAAAATGACCTCTCGGCCAATTGTCACTGCAATATGGGTCCATGTTGGAATATTTTCATTCTATTCCTGATCTAGTGGCAATAAAAAAAATTGGTAGTAAAAACGATCACCAGCACAAATAGAGAGGGTGAATCCCCTAAATGGGGACCAAGACAGCTATAAGAACCTGACATGGGGTTTTAATCGTAGCCTATTTATTTCAAAGCTAATAAAAAAGTTTTGGGTTTAGAAATATTATGAGGGACTGGCAGTGAAATGGAGTTTTCAGTGATGGGACATTCTGCATTTTGTGTAGACCAAGAAACAGGAATCTTCACCAACTGCTACGGCCGTGCCATTCCCTTAGTTCAGTCGGACTCTTCAACTCGATGGCACTGAAATAAGAATTGTAAAATACATTTTTAGATGTGCTGGAAAAACAGGAAATTGTAGAAGAAAATGGAGGTGACATTACATAAAGATAAGACTGAATACAGAAAAAATATATATTTTAGATGAAGACTTTATATCTGATGAGAACTTTATACACGCTTGTAATCTATTCCAACTGTATGTAAACCCAACTCACTAAAATCTCTTAAACTCAACATATTGTAATTTCATAAATGATTTTCAAAAGATTCCAATGTGCAGCTTTCATTAGAATAAATATCTGGTGATCCTGCCATGAAAGTCCCCGTTCAGACACTTCTTTATATAGGGTGACAACACGCTGCCTCCCAACTCTGCTCTTTCTTTGTCATGCAGGCTTCCAATGGAGACTACAAGTGATAATTTCAACACACATTATGAAGACGTGGGGGTTAATTTACTAAAGGTGGAGTGTACAAAATATGGTGCAGCTCTGTATAACAACCAATCAGCTTCCAGATATTTTTGTCAAAGCTTAACTGCACAAGCTGAAGATAGAAGCTGATTGGTTACCATGGACAGCTTCACCAAGTTTTACACCCTCCAGTTATAGTAAATCAACCCCTTGGTCTACTGTTGTCACCATTTATAAAGCCGTGTAGACAGGGCGATGACTTCTCAGCAGGACATTGATACTTTAAAGAAGACCTCAATAAAATAATGAGGTGGGCAACTACATGGCAAAAGCGGTTTAATCTTGAAAAATGTAAAGTAATGCTCTTGGGGGGCTAAGAATATGAATGCAAGTTACTCACTAGAGGGAGACCCTCTAGGGAAATCCAGGATGGAAAAAGATCTGGGGGTCCTAATAGATGACAGGCTCAGCAATGGCAATGGCATGCAATGCCAAGCTGCAACAAGCAAAGCCAGCAGAATATTAGCATGCATTAAAAAAAGGGTATTTACTCAAGAGATAAAACTATAATCATGCCACTTTATAAAACTCTAGTTTTGCCACATCTGGAGTATGCCATCCAGTTCTGGTCTCCAATCTTCAGGAAGAATGTGCTAGAACTGAAGAGAGTTCAGAGAAGGGCAATAAAGTTAATAAGGGGACAGGAGGACCGCAGTAACGTGGAATGACTACAAACATTAAACTTATTCTCCCTGGAGAGGAGATGCTTGAGAGGAGATATGATAACAATATACAAATATCTCAATGTTGATTCTAGCATAGGGAATAAACTATTCAGTCTTAGGAGTATAAGAAGACACGGGGCCACGCAAAAAAACTGGAGGAAAAGTGGTGTAACTTTACATTGCGCAGGGAGTTTTTCACTGCCAGGGTGGTAAGGATGTGTAACTCCCTTCCACAATCAGTGGTGTCAGCAGGAAGTATTGATCGTTTTAAAAAAACTCTTAGATGGGCATGTTAGTGAGCACAATATGCAGGGATATGGGATATGATTTATTTTTATTTTTTTACATGAACACACAGTAAAGGGGGCACACGCTGCTCCCACTGTGATTGGACACAGCAGCAGCCAATCAGTGGGTCCGGCTGCCGCAATGGCCACCACGACCCGCCGATCGCTCTGAGGAGAGACAAAGCGGAAGTGTGCTTGTGTAAACAAGGCAAACTGCTGATCTGTCAGGGAGCAAAAGAGAGAACTTGTGTTTCAGCTAAGCTGAAACACAATCTCTCTTTTCCTTCAGTGTATCTGTCCAGAAAACACCTCCCGGGCACACACTTAACCCCTTGATCGTCCCTCATGTTAACCCCTTCCCTGCCAGTGTCATTAATACTGTGATTTTTTTTAGCATTGATCACAGTATTGGTATCACTGGTTCCCAAAAAGTGTCAATTAGTGTCCAATTTGTCCCCTTCAATGTTGCAATGCTGCTAAAAAGCGCTGATTGCCGCCATTACTAGTAAAAAAAAAACACAATGCTATAATTTTTTGCGCAAACCAATCAATATACAGTAATACCTCGTATTGCGAGTAACGCGGTTAACGAGTGTTTCACAATATGAGCTATTGTTTTTTTTAAATCCTGACTTGGTTTGCGAGCGTTGTCCCACAAAACAAGCAGGATTCAAGCCTCTGCGGTGTGCAGTACCGCATTTGACCAGAGGTGCGGGGGTGTCGGTGACACTCGGAGCCACTCAGATGCACCCAGAGCCAAGTGCATCCGAGCTGCTCTGAGCGCTTTCCGAGTGTCTCCGGCACCCCCCACCTCTGGCCACACGCGGTACTGCATACAATAGAAGTTACTGTGGAACAAATTACCTGAGTTTCCATTGACTTCTATGGGGAAACTCGCTTTGATATACTTACACATAAGTGCTTTGGATTACAATCATTCTTCTGGAACTAATTATACTCATAATCCAATACCACTGTACGCTTATTGGAATTTTTTTTTAAATTTGATTTGTTACATATTTTATAGCAGAAAGTATATATATACATGATCGGAATTCCGGCCAGAAAAAGACAGATGAGAGCTTTTCATCTGAAAATGCGACCTTGTGTATGCTCCATCGGAATTTAGCTGTCCGAATTCCCGCCAGCCAAAAATTGATAGCATGTTTTCAATTTCTCAGACGGAAAAACTTTCTTTTGGAAATTCCGATCGTGTGTATGCAATTCCGACACGCCAAAATTCACACATGCTCAGATTCAACTACGAGACGGAAGCTATTGGCTACTGGCTATTGAACTTCCTTTTTCTAGTCCCATTGTACGTGTTGTAAGTCACCGCGTTCTAAACGATCAGAATTTTGTGTGATCGTGTGTGTAGGCAAGACAGCTTGAGCGGAATTCCGTCGGAATTCCATTGGGAAAACCATCAGAGCTTTTTCCGACGAGAATTCCGATCGTGTGTACGAGCCACCAGAATTTCTATACGAACAAAAATCTAAACAGCTTGCCAGCTTTAAAGAGGAGGTCCAGCCCCCTCCCACCCCACCAAAAAAATTAAAAGTCAGCAGCTCCTGACTTTTAATATGAGGACACTTACCTGTCCTGGAGTCCAGCAATTTTTCCAATTAGCTCTCAGGTGCTGCCGCCTCCATTTGTGGTAAGGAAAACCGACAGTGAAGCCTTTTCAGATTCACAGCCAACTGCCTACTGCGCATGCGTGAGGCGCACTGCACTCTCTACCTGACCCAAGAGCAGAGGAAGGAGGAGGGGGCCGAAATTCCGGGGGACCTCTTTGCATCTCGCCGCAGCCAGGTCTCCCGAAAGTGGGCATGGATACCTGGGTAATTGGAGCTTCCACTTTTGAGTGGAACTCCACTTTAAGACTTATTTTTGCAAAGTACAGTATTTAAAAAGATCTCTGTGAGTCAATAATAAATGTGTATATTTTGGCATTTTTGTTGGCCACCAACAAACCAATTTTTTTTCCAGACTATGTACAGTTGTTTCAGACAATTTGGCCTTCATCTTTGCCTTGTGTATAGCTATCTTTGGAATAAATGGCTCTGTGATTTTAGGAGATATTTGCACTATACACCAGGTCCTGGGTATGCATTTGGCCAATGGGCTGTTGAGGAACAGCTCTGTCCGCTCTACTGAAATGAGGTTTAATTCTTTTATTTTTGGGATTGAGAATGCGAATATCTTCTGTTCTAGGAAGGCTTTACTGGGCTACGCACTAATTTGGTTGGAGGGTTTTTGGATTCCCTTAGTCCTTTCTCTCTTTCTATGGTGATGCTGTCTGTGCCATTATTTCATGGTGAAATGCACCACACACCACACAAAGAATAGGAAAACTGCTCTCATGCCGAGCTTTGGACAAGCTGGATGGATAAAGTGCTACCATTAAGGAAATGTATAGCCGTTTTCTTTGTAATTTCTTTCTCTGCTCTCCTATTGAATGAATGAATGAATGAAATACTTATATAGCGCACAATGCGAACTGAATCGCCTCTAGGCGCTGTGGCGAGCTTTGATCATCTGCTAAAAGAGGAAGGTCTTGAGTTTTTTCCTAAAAGCCAGGTGATTTTCTTCCAGGCGGATGTTGATTGGTAGAGCATTCCATAGCAGAGGCCCTTGGACCTATTGGCCTTATTAGGAAGATTTACCCAGCATTCATGATTTTTAGTGTAGCTCATTTTATATATATATAAAAGTATGTCAGTACTTACCAAAGTAATAATTTGCACTGAACCCTTGTCCAGTGACTTTGTTATTGTCGCTGGAGAACTGGAGAAATACCATTGGCCCTTTGGATTTTATCTCCATTTGGCTTAATAGTCCGCAGTAAACACCAATGAGTGACGCATTACGGTTCCCACCATCTCTAATCTCTAGGTAGTCATTGGAGCATTGCGGAGTTGACTCTATCTTCAATTCACTGAATGTCAGAATTACCTGGAAAATATTCATTATTGTAAGACTGAGTAATTTAAATAGCAGTATATGTAACATTCACCAATAATTCACTACCAATGTATCTTCCTGGTGTGTGTGTTGTACATTACAGCGATTGATTGAACTGCTATCAATGTTTTAGTGAATTTCACATTCTTGGCTTAATAAATACGCCCCAATCATCAAGTCACATTTCATACAGAATATTTACAAAGAAGCATAAAAAACAAGATTAAGCCCATGTCATACTTGAGATTGATAAAATGTGTAAGGAGAATAGAAAAAGGACTTCAATGGATTCAAAAGGAAACTGTAATCATCAAATGTAATCATCAAATGTAATCATCAAATGTAATCATCAAATGTAATCATCAAATGGATCCATATTTGTAACTGCTGATTACATTGTCAGAATTGCAATCCAAAAAAGGTTCTACAAATATCAAATATAGATCCATTTAGTTATGTTTTCATTTAAAGGGGGACATTTGTTGACCCCAAATGTTTGTATATGATGGCTAGTGTGAAAGTGCTGGGAACCATATATATATATATATATATATATATATACATATACATATTTACACACAGTATCTCACAAAATTGAGTACACCCCTCACGTTTTGTAAATATTTTATTCTATCTTTTCATGTGACAACACTGAAGAAATTACACTTTGCTACAATGTAAAGTAGTGAGTGTACAGCTTGTATAACAGTGTAAATTTGCCGTCCCCTCAAAATAACTCAACACACAGCCATTAATGTTTAAACCGCTGGCAACAAAAGTGAGTACACCCCTAAAATGTAAAATGTCCAAATGGGGCCCAAAGTGTCAATATTTTTTGTGGCCACCATTATTTTCCAGCACTGCCTTAACCCTCTTGGGCATGGAGTTCACCGGAGCTTCACAGGTTGCCACTGGAGTCCTCTTCTACTCCTTCATGTTGACATTACGGAGCTGGTGGATGTTAGAGACCTTGTGCTCCTCCAACTTCTGTTTGAGGATGCCCCACAGATGCTCAATAGGGTTTAGGTCTGGAGACATGCTTGGCCAGTCCATTACCTTTACCCTCAGCTTCTTTAGCAAGGCAGTGGTCATCTTGGAGGTGTGTTTGGGGTTGTTATCATGTTGGAATACTGCCCTGCGGCCCAGTCTCCAAAGAGAGGGGATCATGCTCTGCTTCAGTATGTCACAGTACATGTTGGCATTCATGGTTCCCTCAATGAACTGTAGCTCCCCAGAGCATTAATGTAGCCTCAGACCATGACACTCCCACCACCATGCTTGACTGTAGGCAAGACACATCTATGTCCTTAGTCTACTTGTCTTTAGCAAACTACAGGCTTTCTTGTGCATCATCTTTAGAAGAGGCTTCCTTCTGGGACGACAGCCATGCAGACCAATTTGATGCAGTGTGTGGCGTATGGTCTGAGCACTGACAGGCTGACCCCCCCACCCCTTCAACCTCTGCAGCAATGCTGGCAGCACTCATACATCTATTTCCCAAAGACAACCTCTGGATATGACGCTGAGCATGTGCGCTCAACTTCTTTGGTCAACCATGGTGAGGCCTGTTCTGAGTGGAACCTGTGCTGTTAAACTGCTGTATGGTCTTGGCCACCGTGCTGCATCTCAGTTTCAGGGTCTTGGCAATTTTCTTATAGCCTAGGCCATCTTTAAGTAGAGCAACAATTCTTTTTTCAGATCCTCAGAGAGTTCTTTGCCATGAAGTACCATGTTGAACTTCCAGTGACCAGTATGAGCGAGTGAGAGCGATAACACAAAATTTACCACACCTGCTCCCCATTCACACCTGAGACATTGTAACACTAACAAGTCACATGACTCCGTGGAGAAAAAATGTCTAATTGGGCCCAATTTGGACATTTTCATTCAGGGGTGTACTTACTTTTGTTGCCAGCGGTTTAGACATTAATGTTTGTGTGTTGAGTTATTTTAAGGGGATAGTAAATTTACACTGTTATACAAGCTGTACACTCACTACTTTACATTGTAGCAAAGTGTCATTTCTTCGGTGTCGTCACATGAAAAGATATAATAAAATATTTACAAAAATGTGAGAGGTGTATTCACTTTTGTGAGATACTGTGTGTGTGTGTGTGTAAATATAATATATACACACACACACACACACACAGCATACAACTTTTTGTTTAAAAAATGCATAGTTACACAGTTACTTAGGCTGAAAAAAGACATCTTGTTCATACAATCCCAAATACACAATCCTTCACCCAGAGTTGATCCAGAGGAAAGCGAAAAACCCGAGCAAAGCATTATACGATTTGCTACAGCAGGGGAAAAAATTCCTTCCTGATCCCCCCCCCCCCCCCCGAGAGGCAATCGGATATTCCCTGGATCAACTTTACCTATTAATGTCAGTATCCAGTTACATTATTTCCATTTAAGGAAAGAATCCAGGCCTTTCTTAACCAGTTGCCGACCGCCGCACGCCGATGTACGTCGGTACAATGGCACGGGCAGGCATAAGGACATACATGTACGTCCCTTGCCTCCCGCGGGTCGGGGGCCCGATCGGGCCCCCGCCCGGTGCCTGCGGCGGTCGGTATTCGTACGGGAGCGATCCCGGACGAGGGGACGGCCATTCATTCATGGCCACCCCCTCGCGATCGCTCCCGACGAATAGAAATCCCCGGTGACATCACTTCCTCTCCTGTAATGTAAACACAGGAGAGGAAGTGATGTATTCTCTCCTCCGTGTCGGTATTTTTCGTTCCGACACGGAGGAGAGCGGATCAGTAAGTTGCACCAACACTCACACACACAGTAGAACATGCCAGGCACACTCACACCCCCCCTTTACCCCCCGATCACCCCCCCAATTACCCCTGCCCCCCAGTCACAGTGACACCAATGTAATTTTTTTTTTTTTTTTTTTTTGCATTGGTGTCATTTGTGACTGTAATAACTGTTAGGGCAGTTAGAGTTAGCCCCCTTTAGTTCTAATGTACCCCCCTAACCCCCCCAATAAAGGTTTAACCCGGTGATCACCCCCCGTCGCCAGTGTCACTAAGGCTGGGTTCACATTGCAGCGGTTTATGAGAACGAATGTGATTCGCACCGCACTGCAGTGCAAATCACATCCGATCTCTGTGCGATTCGAGTTCAGCCATTCGCCGCACCCGCCACACCCGCCGCACCCGCCGCAAATTCGCACGGGACCCTTTTTTTGGCCCGCAGCAGAATCGGATCGCATGGGTGTTCACACCATGCGATCCGAGTTTGCAGATCGCACTGCGATATGCGAACTGATCTGGGGGTGTCAGTAACATTTCACTGACACTCCCAGCAGTTCGCATAGGGCAGTGTGAACTGCCGCCGGGAGGCATGCGATGCGGGAACCCGCCGCGGATTCGCGGCGTTTCCGCATCGCTCCAGTGTGAACCCAGCCTAATAAGCGATCATTTTTCTGATCGCCGTATTAGTGTCACAGGTGACGCTAGTTAGGCAGGTAGGTATTTAGGTTCGCCGCAGCTTTTTATAGCGCCAGGGACCCCCATATACTACCGCATAAAGCCCCCTGATTGCCCCCTAGTTAACCCTTTCACCAGTGATCACCATATAACTGTTACAGGTGACGCTGGTTGGTTAGTTATTTTTTTATAGTTTCAGGGCACCCGCCATTTATTACCTAATAAAGGTTTAACCCCCTGATCACCCGGCGGGTGTCATTTGTGACTAATAACTGTTAGGGCAGTTAGGGTTAGCCCCCTTTAGTTCTAAGGTACCCCCCTAACCCCCCCAATAAAGGTTTAACCCCGTGATCACCCCCCGTCGCCAGTGTCACTAAGGCTGGGTTCACATTGCAGCGGTTTATGAGAACGGATGTGATTCGCACCGCACTGCAGTGCAAATCACATCCGATCTCTGTGCGATTCGAGTTCAGCCATTCGCCGCACCCGCCGCAAATTCGCACGGGACCCTTTTTTTGGCCCGCAGCAGAATCGGATCGCATGGGTGTTCACACCATGCGATCCGAGTTTGCAGATCGCACTGCGATATGCGAACTGATCTGGGGGTGTCAGTAACATTTCACTGACACTCCCAGCAGTTCGCATAGGGCAGTGTGAACTGCCGCCGGGAGGCATGCGATGCGGGAACCCGCCGCGCATTCGTGGCGTTCCCGCATCGCTCCAGTGTGAACCCAGCCTAATAAGCGATCGTTTTTCTGATCGCTGTATTAGTGTCACAGGTGACGCTAGTTAGGCAGGTAGGTATTTAGGTTCGCTGCAGCTTTTTATAGCGCCAGGGACCCCCATATACTACCGCATAAAGCCCCCTGATTGCCCCCTAGTTAACCCTTTCACCAGTGATCACCATATAACTGTTACAGGTGACGCTGGTTGGTTAGTTATTTTTTTATAGTTTCAGGGCACCCGCCATTTATTACCTAGTCTCACTAGTGTACCCCTAAATTTAGGAGTGTCTACTTTCCAAAATGGGGTCATTTGGGGGGGGTTTGTGCCATCTTGGCATTTTATGGCCTTCAAAACTGTAACGCCCTTAGAAAGCCTGAAGGCGGTGCTTGGTTTTCGGGGCCCCGTACGCGGCTAGGCTCCCAAAAAGTCCCACATATGTGGTATCCCCATACTCAGAAGAAGCAGCAGAATTTATTTTGGGGTGTCATTTCACATATGCCCATGGCATGCGTGAGCAATATATCATTTAGTGACAACTTTGTGAAAAAAAAAAAAAAAAAAAAAAGTTTGTAATTTTCCCGCAACTTGTGGCAAAATATAAAATATTCCATGGACTCAACATGCCTCTCAGCAAATAGCTTGGGGTGTCTACTTTCTAAAATGGGGTCATTTGTGGGGGTTTTGTGCCATCTTGGCATTTTATGGCCTTCAAAACTGTAATAGGTAGTGAGGAGTGAAATCAAAAAATTACGCCCTTAGAAAGCCTGAAGGCGGTGCTTGGTTTTCGGGGCCCCGTACGCGGCTAGGCTCCCAAAAAGTCCCACATATGTGGTATCCCCGTACTCAGGAGAAGCAGCAGAATTTATTTTGGGGTGTCATTTCACATATGCCCATGGCATGCATGAGCAATATATCATTTAGTGACAACTTTGTTAAAAAAAAAAAAAAAAAAAAAAAGTTTGTAATTTTCCCGCAACTTGTGGCAAAATATAAAATATTCCATGAACTCAACATGCCTCTCAGCAAATAGCTTGGGGTGTCTACTTTCTAAAATGGGGTCATTTGTGGGGGTTTTGTGCCATCTTGGCATTTTATGGCCTTCAAAACTGTAATAGGTAGTGAGAAGTGAACTCAAAAATTTACGCCCTTAGAAAGCCTGAAGGCGGTGCTTGGTTTTCGGGGCCCCGTACGCGGCTAGGCTCCCAAAAAGTCCCACATATGTGGTATCCCCATACTCAGGAGAAGCAGCAGAATTTATTTTGGGGTGTCATTTCACATACGCCCATAGCATGTGTGAGCAATATATCATTTAGTGACAACTTTGTGTAAAAAAAAAAAAAATTTTTTTTTTTGTCATTATTCAATCGCTTGAGGCAAAAAAATAAAATATTCAATGGGCTCAACATGCCTCTTATCAATTTCCTTAGGGGGTCTACTTTCCAAAATGGGGTCATTTGGGGGGGTTTTGTACTGCCCTGCCATTTTAGCACCTCAAGAAATGAGATAGGCAGTCGTAAACTAAAAGCTGCGTAAATTCCAGAAAACGTACCTTAGTTTGTAGATGTGACAACTTTTGCGCAAACCAATAAATATACAATTATTGACTTTTTTTTTACCAAAGACATGTGGCTGAATACATTTTGGCCTAAATGTATGACTAAAATTGAGTTTATTGGATTTTTCTAATAACAAAAAGTAGAAAATATCATTTTTTTTCAAAATTTGCGGTCTTTTTACGTTTATATCGCAAAAAATAAAAATCGCAGAGGCAATCAAATACCATCAAAAGAAAGCTCTATTTGTGGGAAGAAAAGGACGCAAATTTTGTTTGGGTACAACATTGCATGACCGCGCAATTACCAGTTAAAGCAGCGCAGTGCCAAAGTGTAAAAAGACCTCTGGTCATTTACCAGCAAAATGGTCCGGTCTGAAAGTGGTTAAAGCAATCTACAGGGCTGGACAGAACCACCTCTGGAGGGAATCTATTCCACATTTTTACAGTTCTTACTGTGAAGAAACCTTTCCGTATTTGGAGATGAAATCTCTTTTCCTCTAATACACGACAAAGGATTCCCAGAGCAAATTTTATAGATATGAACTCTTTAATTTGAGTTCCACCCACTTTCCTGCCTTAACATTGGTTCATAAACATAATGAGCAGACTTACTGACCAACAGTAAGGCTCCACATCAGAAGTAATAGTTCGTATTTGCATAAAAAGCTACAGAATATAACACTGATTCAACAAATCTTAGTTATCCGCCAAACAGGATTCTTTTTTTTTCCCTTTTCCTTTGAAGGCTCTTCCACGGCTACATTTAAAGCGGAGGTCCACCCTAAAGTGGAGCTTCTGCTCATTGGAACCCTCCCCCCCTCCGGCGCCACAATTGGCACCTTTCAGGGGGGAGGGTATCTGCACCCACTTCCGGCATAGATATCTGCAGAATATACGCCCCTTTCCGCAGAATCTACGCCCCTTTCCGAAGGTCCCCCGCTGTCTGCTGGGAAACACATGGATCCCAGAGACAGTGGGGACCATCCTTATTGCGCAGCGCGACTCGCGTATGCGCAGTAGGGAACCGGGAAATGAAGCCGCAAGGCTCCACTTCCTGATTCCCATACCCAAGATGGCGGCGGCAGCACCTGAGAGATGATCGAGGGATCGGCTTCGGGTGCCGACATCGCGGGCGTGCTGGGCGGGTAAGTGTCATTATTTTAAAAGTCAGCAGCTGCAGTATTTGTAGCTGCTGGCTTTTTTTTTTTTTTAAACGGCGGAACTCCCGATTTAAAAGCAAACTTTGTTCTATGAAATTTTGGAAAGAGCCAAGATGGGGTTAGAATCTCTGCCAGATTTTTATTTCCATCTGTGTCACTTGAATATTCTTTCATTTCTTATTTAAAGTGGAGGGCCACCCCGAAAAAAAATAAAACGCATTAATAATCTTAAAAAAATTCAAAGAATTAATAAAATAAAAAAATGTTCACTTAACTGAAACTGCTGTTGCTAGGCAGTCTTTCTAATCTGCCTCTTCCTATTCCGCGGCACTTCCTCCTCTTCGGTCAGCGGCCCCGTTGCCTTCTGAGACATGTGTGTGTCCCAGAAAACAATGGGGCCATTCACAAAGCGTCGCACGAATCGCGCATGTACAGTAGGAAGCGTGCAGTGAAGCCGCAAGGCTCCACTGACTGTTTCCCTTCGTTAAGATGGAGGTGCCGGCACCCGATCTGATGGACGGAATGGCCTCGGGGCGACCGACATCGCGGGATCGCTGGACAGTTAAGTGTCCTTATTAAAAGTCAGCACCTACAGTGTTTGTAGCTGCTGACCTTTTAAAAAAAATGTATTGGCCGGAACGCCCCTTTAAGACAGAAAAGGGAGATTTACTAAAACTGGTGCACTCAGAATCTAGAATGGTAGCCAATCAGCTTCTAACTTCAGCTTGTTCAATTAAGCTTTGGCAATAAATCCTGGAAGCTGATTGGTTTCTATGAAGAGATGCACCAGATTTTGCACTCTCCCGTTTTAGTAAATAACCCCCAAAGTGACTGCAAGTCACTCCAAAGTAACACAGACAAACCGAAAAACACCTTGTTAGTAGAGTAAGGATGGGTTTGACATTGCAGTCAGTGCCATCTGGTCCATGGAAAAGTTCTGTCTTTTCTAGTACAGGCCTCACAAGGACAGGAAGTGAGGAAATATTTCCCCAAAGTGGTCACAGAAAGGAATAAAAATTTGATAGATTCAAAACGTTCATGCTGCATCCGAAAAAACTAAAAGCAGGTCGGATGCTCCTTTAGGCTCGGTTCGCACTTGTGTGATTTGGGAACCATTGCGATTCCAGTGCAAAGTTAATGACACCCCCAGATCAGTTCGCAGATTGCAGTTCCAACTGTGAATTGGTGTAAAAAAGGGATCTCACAGATGTGAACACCCATGCGATGCGATTCCAGTGCGGACCAAAAAAAAGGATCCTGCATTTTTCCATTTTGATCCAAATGCAATGCAAACTGTATGGTTGAATTCGCACACATATCGCATGTGATCTGCACAGCAAAGCGGTTTGAATCACATGCGATTTCTGGCATCGGAAAAGTGTGATCTCAGCCTTAATATTAATAGGATTTTGCTCATCTGTATTGAGCTGTGTTCCAAAAGCATTTCCAACTCATGGAAGAAAGGCCTATGGATTGGAGCCCTTACAGAGCATGGAAAAGCCACACAATGGTGTGTTGTGACCCATTGCTTGATTGTATTAATATATTGGAAAGTCAAAAATACAGCAACAAAAGGTCATTTGACATGTTGGAAGAAGTCGATAATGTCTCTGATATACTTACTTGATTTTCTGGAGGAGCAATGATGATATAGGTGCCATTTACATTTTTTGGGTAGGGGGAGGGGTAATTTGGGGACACCACAGTACTGCCATTTGTGGTAAAAGTACCGCCATATGCCACTGTAAATGAAACAAAAAAGTGTGCATTAGATACAAAGCCCCGCATCATAGTTTTAAGAATCACATTTATTGGCCTGTTGCCTCTCCCAGAAGTATTTGGCAAATCTTATAATTAGCTCCATGTTTTAGGCACTTTCTTCATTTCCAAAAAATTAGATCACCTTGGGTTGTCTACTTTCCAAAAAGGGTCTTCTGTACTGTTCTGGCAATTTTATCTAATGTTTTTTTATAATATCAAGTAAAGAAAACTTTTTTTTTTTAACTGCTTGTTTTTTCCTTTATAAATTAAAAAATGAAATAAAAACCAAATGGTATTAAATACCATCAAAAAAAAATGTGTTTCCAAGAAATGATATACATTTTATTTGGCTACGCTATTGCATAACAAAGTAATTGTCAGTTAAACAACTAAAAATTGATACATGGTCTGGCAATGATGGGGTATATATACTGTACAGACTGGTTCTCGAGTGGTTAGGGCACAATGAGTAAATGCTTTTGACCTTACGTAGTCACGCTCTTGAGCGTCTGTGGCACAAGACTAATGGCCCTGTACACACGGTCAGACATTCCGAAGACAAAATCCGTCTGATTTTTTTCTGACGGATTTTGGCCCAAACTTGTCTTGCATACACACGGTTGCACAAAGATGTCAGAAAATCCGATCGGTCAGAACGAGGTGACATACAACACATATGATGGGACTATAAAGAGGCCAGTAGCCAATAGTTTTCGTCTCATAATTTATTCTGAGCATGCGTGGCACTTTGTGCGTCAGAGTTGTCTACATAGATCAGAATTTAAACGATTGGATTTTGTTGTCGGAAAATTTTATATCCAGATCTTAAACTTTGTGTGTCGGAAATTCTGATGGAAAAAGTCCGATGGAGCCCACACATGATCGGAATTTCCGACAACAAGATCCGATCGCACATTTCCTGACAGAAAGTCTGACCGTGTGTACAGGGCATAAGTCTTTCAAAGGCTTCAAACAATACAAATCTGCCCTCCAAAGATACTATTCTTTCCTCCACAATGCCAAGCAGACCTATTTTACAACTCTTATTAACACCTTCTCATCCAGTCCCCGTAAACTTTTCTCTACCTTCAACTCTCTACTTCGTCCTCCACCGCCTCCACCCACTGACACTGACTCACTCACTGCCCGGGTGATTGCTAAACACTTCAAAAACAAGATTGATACCATGCATGATGAAATCTCCACTCTACAGGTATCTACCCCAGTTAAGACCTCATATCAACAGGTACAATTGACACTCCCCTTATTCAAATCTGCTACTACAGACAAAGTTTCTAAACTCCTTTCTATTGCCCACCTGACCACCTGCCCCCTGGACGCTATTCCCTCTCAAACACTACGGTCACCCTCTGACTCTATCCTACACTCTCTAACCCACATCTTCAATCTCTCCCTCACCTCTGGCATTTTCCCCAATGCTCTAAAGCATGCACTGGTCACCCTCATACTTAAAAAAAACGTCCTTGGACCCTACCAATCTTAATAACTTACGCCCTATCTCCTTGCACCCCTTTTCCTCTAAACTCCTTGAACGCCTGGTTTACAACGAACTGAGTGACCACCTCATTAAGAATAACCTTATTGATCACCTTTAATCTGGATTTCGCCCTCAACACTCACAGAAGCTGCTCTTTTAAAACTCACAAATGACCTATTAACTGCAAAAACCAACGGACACTATTCTGTACTCCTACTTCTGGACCTTTCAGCTGCCTTTCACATGGTTGATCACCCCCTCCTCCTCAAGAAACTTTACTCCCTGGGTCTCCGTTACTGTGCTCTTCAGTAGCTTTCATCCTACCTATCCCAACGCACCTTCAGTGTCACTTACAATTCTACTTCCTCCACTCCTCTTTCCTTCTCCTTCGGGGTCCCCCAAGGTTCTGTTCTTGGACCTCTTTTATTTTCAATCTACCTCTTCCCTGGGTCAGCTGATAGCCTCTCATGGCTTTCAATATCATTTCTACTCTAACGACATTCAAATCTATCTTTCCACCCCTCAACTCACTTCATCAGTCTCCTCATGCATCACTAACTTACTAACAGACATATCTATATGGATGTCACAACACTTCCTCAAACTCAACTTGTCCAAAACCGAACTTATAATATTTCCTCCTCCACGTGCCTCTTACCCTGACTTCTCTGTCAAGAACAATGGCACAACCATCCACCCATCCCCACATGTCAGAGTGTTAGGTGTTATCCTGGACTCTGAATTCTCCTTTCGACCCCACATCCAATCACTTTCCAAAGCTTGCCGCCTCAACCTCCGCAACATCTCTAAACTACGTCCCTTTCTCACCAATAAAACCAAAAAGCTCCTGATTCACTCCCTGGTTATCTCTCGCCTTGACTACTGCAACCAGTGCTGGGACAAGGTCATCTAGAGCCCAGGGCGAACATGCCAAACTGTGCCACCCCTTCAAGATGTATGAGCAATATGTGTCAGCAAAAATCCCTCCCCACAAAGACTCTGAGCATTAATCTGCATGCTTACCCCCTAAGCATAAATTCACCCTCCTCCCAGTACAAATCTGCCCCCCTGCTGAAATCCCCCTCTCAGCACCAATATTTGCCCCCCCACCTCCCAATTCCCCCCGGCTCAAATGCCCCCCCCTAAAAAAGTTAACCTCTCCTAGCGCACATGCTCTACCCCTAAAATTTCCCTTGCTAGCACACATCTTCTCCCCCCCACTTCAAATCCCCCCTCTCAGCGCAAATCTTTGCCCTGCCCATCTCCCACATGCCCTCCCCCCCAAAAAAATCTAGCACAAGTACTCTACCCTTAAAATTTCCCCTACTAGCACAAAGTCTCCCCTAATCCCCAAAATCATACCTCTTAGCACCCCCTCTCCAAAATACTCCCTCCTAGGACAATACTTACCCCCTGTCACCCCCAAATTTCCTCTTTCAACACAAATCCAATCCCCACCAATCTCCTTGCGACACACTTTCTCACCTCACATGATACCACAGTGCCCAAGGCAATCACCCTTCTGCCCACCCCTTGTCCCGGCCCTGACTGCAACTCCCACCTCATTGGCTTACCTTTAAATAGACTATGCCCCCTTCAGTCCATCATGAATGCTGCTGCCAGACTCATATACCTTACAAACCGCACAGTGTCTACTACCCCTCTCTGCCAATCCCTCCATTGGCTGCCACTTGCCCAACAAATTAAATTCAAAATACTAACAATAAGTTACAAAGCCATCCACAACTCTTCCCCCAGCTACATCACTAGCCTAGTTTCAAAATACCAACCTAATCGCCCTCTGCATTCCTCCCAAGACCTCCTGATCTCTAGCTCCCTCATCACCTCCTCCCATATCCGCCTCCAGGACTTCTCCCGAGCCTCGCCCATCCTCTGGAATTCGCTACCCCAATCTGTCAGACTGTCTCCAAATGTATTCACTTTTAGGCGATCCCTGAAAACTTTCCTCTTCAGAGAAGCCTATCCTGCCTCCATCTAACAACTGCACTATTTTCTCCATTAGCTCATCCCTCACAGCTATTACCCTTTTGTACAACTTGACCCTCCCTCCTAGATTGTTAGCTCTAACGAGCAGGGCTCTCTGATTCCTCCTGTATTGAATTGTATTGTAATTGTACTGTCTGCCCTAATGTTGTAAAGCGTTGGGTAAACTGTCGGTGCTATATAAATCCTGTATAATAATAATAATAAAAATATAATACATACCGAATTTGGATACATACCTGAGCTATAAGATCCATTGAAACTGCTCGGAGTTGATGGGTCGGTGATGTATTCCAGCAACAAGAATCTGCCGGATGAGATCAGCACCGGTATAGGCTGGCCCGCCCTGATTGTGGTTAGCAAAGAGCTGTTCTTGCTCACCCCATTGTACACGTTGATATTAGCACTACAATTGGTGGACGAACAAACAAACGTGGCAAACTGAAGCAAGATCTGTAAAAACGATACATGTTCAGTAACTTAAAGGGAATCTCCACTTGCATAAAGAGATTTAAAAACAAAAATACTCAAGTGAGATGAGCCTGTTTCCAGGAATCCAGTAAAATCTGATTTGCAGATACAGCTTTATTCAGCACACTTGCTGAAATATTTCAAGATGAGTGTGTATGTGTGGCTACAGAAAATTCTTCCGTGTGTGCATTTTACCATATGGATTCATTAAAGTGTAATTCTAGCGAAAGTCTATCTTAGGCAACTTCCATTGAAATCTATGGGTACGGGTCAGATAGAAGTTGCCTTGAAGTAGTACAGGAACCTTTTCTGAAGTCGGAGCGACGGCTCTCATTCACTTCAATGAAATTTCTTATGTCCAGCACTTGGGGCAACTTGAGGTCTGACAAGTCGGATCCCAAGTGGCTGTAATGTGAATCAGCACAGCAAGTGTATACTGTATGTCCTTACTTACAGTTTTGTTGACTATTGAAACCATACAAAGATTGATAGAATGTTCAACATTTAATGCATGGGCTAAGCTCATGCAGTATGAAAACAGTAGTAAAGTCACCTTTGTGATTTTTCCTACAGGTGCCGTTCCTTCAGAGCTCTGTGCCATGGCTGTGACTCCCGCGATCATGGGTGGGGGTGACGTCATCGCGGCTCAGCCATTCATGCAGCCGGAGCCCGTGAACCCAGGAGGAAGACTGGGTGAAGATGGAAGCCCTTCCAGTAGTGACAGCGCACCGCTGGAGAGATTCGTTCTTAGGTAAGTATTTCATAATGTGCTAGTATGCAATGTGTACTAGCACATTATGCCATTGCCTTGAAGGGGATTTTTTTTTTAAATGCTGCGGTTTACTACCGCCTTAAAGGTATCTTTAGCCAAAACTAAAAACTATAGTACTAATGTAGTGTACTAAGTACACTGGAAGTAAGAGGAAAACTGCAATGGAGACAGAAACAACACCTAAAACAGTGATTCTCAACCAGGGTTCCTCCAGAGGTTGCTAGGGGTTCGTTCAGCATTGGGCAATTTCTGCCTCTTAGCCCTTGTACACATGGTCGGAAAATCCGTTGGAATGTGTCCTATCGGACCATGTTGTCGGATAATCCGACTGTGTGTGGTATGCATCGGACTGTTTCCATCAAAATATCCGTCGGACCAAATTTTCCAACTTGCTGGAACTATTTTCCGACAAACTGGTTCGATAGGACATACTTCGATTATGTGTAGAGAATTCCGATCGGACAAAGTGCCACGCATGCTCAGATCAAATTCCTACATCAAAGCTATTGGCTACTAGCCTGAACGTAGTCCCATCGTAACGAAATTACGTCATCGCGTTGTGAAAGATCGGATTTTTCGACAACTTTGTCCGACCGTGTGTATGCAATAGTTTCGGACAAGATCCGACGGACAAAATCCGACGCACAAAATCCGACGGATTTGGTTGTCGGAATCTCCGACCATGTGTACAAGGGCTTAGATAAGTTCCCACTGATACCATTGATCTTTTTAACTATCTGTAAGGAGGTAATTCTTCCCAATGACCGCAAGTGTAAAGACCATTCTTCCCACTAATGTATCACGAGTTGTAGATTTCAAATTTTTAGCAGGGGTTCCCTGAGACCGGAGAACTATTCCAAGGGTTCCTCTGTGTTGAAAAGGTTGAGAAAGGCTGACCTAAAATCTGACAGATGTTCTAAACATTCAAGACTACATCCAAAACATGACTTGAGTTGGGCATAAAAGTGTATCTAAGTGTCTATTCACACCATTGCAGTGTGCCACCACAATATAATAGCTTACTCTACATGCATTAGTGTGGTCAACGCAACTTCCCAGGCCAACTGTGCAGCAGGCCAAGCTTTTGTGAATGGGCCCTGAAGACAATTTTTTTGTAGTAGTTTTGGATAGTGTGATGAAGGTTTAAAACATTTCTCATTCTTTATTGCAGTCTCTGCCCCCCACTAAGTAGGTTCACCCTCTCTATTTGTTCTGGTGATCACTGTTATTGAAACTGAATCAAAATCTAACATTTTGAGTTGACGCCAAATGGGAATAGAAAAGTTTTCTTCCAATAGTGACACCTGTTCTGGTCACAATTGTCTTGGAGTTGATTTTCCTCACTTTAGAGCGAGCCAATCTCAACTACTGTTCTTTGGGATCGTAGGGGTTTCTACTAGGGTTGCTAGGGCTTACTTGAACAATGGCAGCTTGACCACATATTTGAATGTGACAGCATAATTCCAGTGCCAATTTGTCTTGACAGTGTCTGTGGCTTAACCCCAATGATCTCTTCAAGAGGACTTCCCACCAACCACACATGTAATGGGCATATTCCCTCTCACTGACAATTATGATTCCCAAAAATGTTGCATTCATTTTGCTGGCATTCAATAAATGGTCTGCTCTTTCCACTGACTCCCACCAATGATGCATTCTTTCCATTAAACCCCAATGTAAGGAGAATGCTTTCTTTCTCACTACATAAATGTAAGGGATGCCTTTCCCGCTAAACAACAGTATAGGAGAGCCATTCACCCATGGAAGGAGGCACTTCTCCACTGACTACAAATATAAGGAAGTCTGTTTGTGTTTCTTTTTTAGATATTATTATTCATTTTAATTTTAATGTTAAAGTTATTTTAACATATAGAGCAGAAGGTGGTAAAAAATGACCCACCTTCAAATTAAATCCCATCAAATACCACAGTTTAGCCAATTATTATTTTTTCTTTATTATTATTTCTATAAAACGTATTGATCTTGCTACTGTACTGTGAGCAATACATATAAGGGGCGATTTACTAAAACTGGAGCGCTCAGAATCTGGTGCAGCTGTGTATTCTCAGCTTGTTCAATTAAATGTTGACAATAAAACACGAAAGCTGGTTTCTATGCAGAGCTGCACCAGATTTTGCACCACGTGGTTTTAGTAAATAACCTCCATAATGTCTACTAAGGGTTCCATGAGACATGCAAATGTTTTCAAGGGTTTCTCAAGGGGTAAAAAGGTTGTGAATAAGAATTGCTGCTTTAGAGGGATTTCTTCTTGTTTCCATTTATGAGGACATTTGCACCCTTCCTGTCTTGTCTCCAACTACCCCCCACCCTAAGGTCCTGCATCACTTCATGAGCTGTACTTTGGCCATTTATCTTAATACAGAATGAATGACATGCTGAATAATTACCAGTTTTGATGGAACATGTAGGAGCCATAGACAATTGTCTTGCATGACGATGGGAGTAGCATCACTGGAAGAGAAGTCACCTGAGGCACCCAGCAACTTTGTTCTGCATAGATCTGCATGAAAAAAAAAAAATAACTTCAGAACCAGCCTTATCAATTTCCACAAATTTCAGGTTCAGGGAAAAATAACATTTGCATCCTCAGGGGTGGAACTAAGACTGTAAAATATTTTTGCACATATACCTCCTTCATGCACAAATGTGCCGTACCCAAGCAGGCTAAAGTAACAGGTTTGCTTTAATTTTTACATACTCACCATTTTATTCCCTCCCTTGCTACTTTGTTCAGCCTCCAAAAGCAAAGAGAATACTTGATTATTTCTAAAATGGGACTAACTCACATCACCGTCACATGAGGGTGTAGAGACATTCAGCCAGTGGCAGCTGGTGCTAAAATGGTGCCATCAAATGCAGCCACTGCACCATCAAACACAGCCACTGTGCCCATCAAACACAGCCACTGTGCCCATCAAACGCAGCCACCGTGCCCATAAAATGAAGCCACTGTGCCATAAACATAGCTCCTGTGCCCATCAAACACATTGACTGATTGGCTGAGAGGCGGATTCAGTGTTAGCAAAGCAAATTCCTTTGCTTTGCTAACATACAGCTGAGTGAACAGCGAATGCACAGCATTGCGCCCGCTGTTCACCTTTTTGGGCGCCTATTAGAGCCTACGGCTCTAATCAGGTGCTTCCAAAAAATACCCCCGTGGCTGTAATTCATATGCCCAACACCCAAAAATGGGCTGCCAGTGTGCCCCATTAGATGCTGCCAGTGTGCCCCATCAGATACCACGAGTGTGCCCCATCAGATGCCGCCAGTGTGCCCCATCAGATGCTGCCAGTGTGTGCCATCAGATGCCGCCAGTGTGCACATCAGATACTGCCAATGTGCCCCATCAGATGCCGCCAGTGTGTACCATCAGATACCGCCAGTGTTCCCCATCAGATGCTGTCAGTGTACCCCATCAGATGCTGCCTGGCACTTACCTGTCTCGGAGCGGGGCAGTGTCGGTCTCCCGCACATCCTCCATATCTTCTTCCGTCCTCTCTCAGGCATCCAATCGCAGCACCTGACGTTTCAGCCAATCAGGTGACTGGTAACAGACCCAGCAACCTGATTGGCTGAGAGGCAGATTCAGTGTTAGCAAAGCAAATTCCTTTGCTTTGCTAACACACAGCTGAGTGAACAGCGAATGCACAGCATTGCGCCCGCTGTTCACTTTTTTGGGCGCCTATTAGAGCCTACGGCTCTAATCAGGTGCTTCCAAAAAAACCTGCAGCTGTAATTCATATGCCCAACACGCGAAAATGGGCCGGGCACCTGAATAGGGAGTGTCAGCAGCGACCATAGATAGATTCATGCAATGCATAATTTATCTATGGTGATTAGAGCGGTTCAGGAGAGAGGGGTGACACTCCTGCACCCTTTATGGACGCATCACCACTGCTTCAGCTCTGTTTAAACTTCAGTTTAAGGTACTTTAGGGCTTTCTCTCCCTACTCCTTACAGCTGAATAGACAGCAGGGGAACAAAGGAAGGTGAGTATGTGTAGCTGAGGAAGGCATGCATTAATGTAAAACCTACTGCTTTCCCAATGCCAAGTTTTGCTTTTAGGTAACAAGAAAAGCCAGAGATGTGAAACGTTGTATGCTAAAGATCTGTACATGCCTCCAAGGATAATTTTGCCCCGAGCCCACTAAAGGCAGGCTGATCACTATTAGATCAGTTTTCACTATTGAATCACAGCACAGCTGGGCAGATGGGCACACGTCCCTTCCCGAAACTGCAGAATAATGTCCATATCCATGATTCTGCACAGAGCGGCCGCCCTGTAGCAGTAAAGTTGTAATGGCCAACTGAAGACTAGTTACTCAGATATACTAGTTCCTATAGAGTGTTGTTATTTTATAGGGTTGGTGTCAAGTAACGTCTCTTAATTCTGGTAGTGAACACAATGGGAAATTGGCCTTGTTTAGAAGGTTTGAGGACCCCGGAGTTAGATAAATTGTTTCCAAAAACGTACTGCATTTATATAGCACATTTATCCTCTTCACATCCAGGCTGCTCAGCCCAGTTCTCTGACCAATGGTAACATTAGGGTTTGGTATCGGCACGATTGACATCTTCCCAGATGTATTCGAATATGTGTTCCTGGAAATATAAAAAACATTTAGATTCAGATTTAGGGCATAAAACCACTGAAATTATATTGCGTAATTATTTTAGTTCAAACTAATGTTAGCTTGTGTTTTCCGAGTCAGCATGCTGTCTGTTTTATGTTCACAACTATTCTTTACCTGTACAGAGCAACAAAACAAGCTAAAGTACTATACTACACTTATGCCGCATACACACGACAAGACTTTTCGAGGGACTAGGTCCGACGGTCTTCCCGACGGACTTTCGGTGGAGTTCCAACAGACTTTCCGAATTAACAGACTTGGCTACACACAATCACACCAAAGTCCGACGGATTCGAACGTGATGACGTAGGACCAGACTGCAATAAGGAAGTTCATAGCCAGTAGCCAATAGCTGCCCTAGCGTTGGTTTTTGTCCGTCGGACTAGCATACACACGAGCGGATTTCTCGATAGGAACTGGGTCCGGCGGAGTTCGGGCAAAAAAAAAATTGAAACATGTTCTATTTATAAAGTCCATCAGATTTTTGGACAGCAAAAGTCCGATGGAGTCCATACACAATCGAATTGTTTGATGGATTTGTTCCATCGGACCTTTGCTGTCCAAAAGTCCGGTCGTGTTTAACAGTCTTCTGCCTCCTTTCTGCATCCCCTTCCCTCTACAGTTCTGTTGTATATTATAGTCACAGAGGTGGCCAGAATTGGGGAACAAAAAAATATATCACAATTTGGCAGTTTTCAAGGTTGTGCTGCCCATCCTGCCCTGCTGTCCTTGGCCATGGCTCATGAGTGCTATTAAGGCTGAGTGTTGCGTTTTCAGGCAGAAAGTTGTGCATTTTTACCGCGTTTTCCCCGCGATTTTGCACAGGTCAACAGGTCACCCATGTAAAAAGCAGAAAAACGCATGTGATCTGCTAAAAAAGAAGCTCATGTCCTATTTTGAGTGTCAGCCATTTTTCTTCAGGCTACAAAACGCTCAGATGTAAACAGGGGCCATTTAAATGAATGGGATTTTACTTGTATTCTCTTACCTGCCATAATGCAGCACAGAAGTATAGTCATAAGGAATATTGGTAGTGTTCCCACGATCCACCACAAAAAGCCCTTTATTTTCTGTAAAACAAATCACCTGTACATGAGCTACATTTGGCCTATTAAAAACAGCTTAAATGTTCCATACTCCTACACCCCTCCTCCCCTCCACCCTACCCAAAATTGTTTTGGTCTCTTGTATACGAATTAGGACAGCAAACTGATTTTTAATCAAAGAGTGCCATTTCCACATATGAATTATCATTACTTTGATCTCAGGAAGTCAACCTGAACTATTGCATACATATTGACTCTAGGCAAGTTCACCTACCTTTTTTCCACCTTAAATTCATGTAGATTGGCGTTTCTCAACAAAGGTTCCTTAGAGCCCTTAGGTACCTCTTGAGGTTACAAGGGGTTCCTTTAAGCAGTATGTAGTGGTGAATTGTTCAAACACCTATACTGAGCATCCACACAAGTGGGCAAGCTTCCCATGACTGCCAATGTAATGGGACATATCCACAAAGACCACAAATGTTAGGTGACATGTAAAAAAGTTTACAAAGTCATTGCTTCAGCTGCAGTTAGGTTGTATGATTTAAACCCTTGTATCTGCCCTATGTTCAGTCCCTTCTGTGTCTTTTCAGCAAAGCAAGCATTCCAACTGATTAATCTGAAACTTTGAGTGGAGCACAGGGAAAATGGGCTTTAAAGCAGAACTCCGGGCACATTTTTTCATGTTCTCGTTGCTGATCTCCTCCCTTAACCAACGATGTCAGCCATATTCTTCTGAGCTCTGTAGTTTCTCTGCAACAACCGGCTGAACTTTCTGAAAATGCGTTATTGCCTGGTGACTTCCTGTTTGTAAGACCGTTGGCTGCTATCCCTCCAGTAACCTCAGCTAGCGATCTGACATGCCCCCTTGTAGTCCTTTGAGACTGAGCAGGGAGTTCTATTTCCACCTGGCTCGCTGTAGTGGGCTGAGGGGTCTCATAGCCCCTGGTCTGTGCCTCTCATAGAGGTGGTGTCCTCCCCCTTTGCTCCCTCCTCCACCTCCCTGCTAGCACCACCTCGTCCACCCGCCGCCACCGCCTGCCCGCCATCCCACCATCTGTCTCGGTGTTTTCACATACAGACCTATCAGCCTGAGATGCGCTCTGCCATCCAGAGTATCTGTAACTATCCCTGCTTTGCAAGGATGGGCACTGATAAGGCACTGTTGACTCCACACCTATGGGCACTGGTTTCACCACACTGATGGGCAATGATAAAGCACTGGTGACTCCACACTGATGGGCACTGATAAGGCACTGGTGACTCTGCACCGATGGGCACTGGTTTCACCACACTGATGGGCAATGATAAAGCACTGGTGACTCCACACTGATGGGCACTGATAAGGCACTGGTGACTCTGCACTGATGGGCACTGGTTTCACCACACTGATGGGCAATGATAAAGCACTGGTGACTCCACACTTATGGGCACTGATAAGGCACTGGTGACTCTGCACCGATGGGCACTGGTTTCACCACACTGATGGGCAATGATAAAGCACTGGTGACTCCACACTGATGGACACTAATAAGGCACTAGTGACACCGCAATGATGGGCTGAGATAACCTGCACTGGTGACACTGCACTGATCGGCACTGATAATCTGCACTGGTGACACTGCACTGATAATCTGCACTGATGGTCCCTGACATGCGGCACTGGTGGTCCCTGACATTCGGCAATGGTTGACCCTGACATTTGGCACTGGTGGTCCCTGATATTCGGCACTGGAGGTGGTCCCTGATATTCGGCACTGGAGGTGGTCCCTGATATTCGGCACTGGAGGTGGTCCTTGACATTCGGCACTGGTGGTCCCTGACATTTGGCTCTGGTGGTCCCTGACACTCTGCACTGGTTGTCCCTGACATTTGGCTCTGGTGGTCCCTGACATTTGGCTCTGGTGGTCCCTGACATTTGGCTCTGGTGGTCCCTGACATTCTGCAATGGTGATCCCTGACATTTGGCTCTGGCGGTCCCTGATATTCGGCACTGGTTGTGGTCCCTGAAATTTGGCTCTGGTGGTCCCTGACATGCGGCAATGGTGGTCCCTGACTGGTGGTCCCTGACATTTGGCACTGGTGGTCCCTGACATTTGGCTCTGGTGGTCCCTGACATTTGGCACTGGTGGACACTGACACGTTGCACTGGTTTGCATTTATATTAAAATGCTTTGCATTTATAAGGCTGTAACCTATCATACAGTGTGTTATGTATGGCTTGCTGGCTACAGAATGATTTATGTTGAAGTGGGTGAGTTCACATTTACATGTACAAGCCTCGTGTCCCTCCCACATTCACTCCCATCCCAAGGATTCATGGGAAATGTAGGCTGATTACTGTTAGAGAGAGAGAAGAGGATATGATGCAATCACTGTTCTAAGAGATCCTCCCTGCCAGAAAAGATGATCCCCTTTTTGAATCACAGAGCTGACTTCCCGAAAAGTCACACATATCTCTTAAGTGGTATGTTTGGGGGGTGTACTAATTGGGGATTTTTTGAAAATCTCTGAGTTCTGCTTTAAATCTGAAAGAATGATCAAACATTCCCATAGACACACTTCTAAACTTTGTGGACAGCCTTCCTAGAAGAGTTGAAGCTGTTATAGCTGTAAAGGGTGGGCCAACTCAACATTGAACTCTATGTACTATGACTGAGGTGCCATTAAAGTTCATGTGCATGTAAAGGGAGGCGTCACAATACTTTTGGTAATATAGTGTATATTTCATGTCTTCTGTCACAAGAGGTTTGACACATGGACACCATATCATATTTATATCTGACCAATTCACTTACCTTTTGAGATATACTGCCAGTTGATGGCCACATAATTGTCTCTGTCGAATCTGTTGTGTTCGTGACGGAAACCCAGTGAGTGCATCGTTTCATGTTGGATTATACCATAGCTCATACAGGAGTCTTTATCGATGCTCACTATCTGTCTGCCATTCACCTTCCCAATATAGGACCAGCAACTGCACATAAACAAATACAAATACAATTCTTAAAACATGCATACTTGGTAAAGGACGCTCTTTCTATTTACCCGTGGCTCTTGGCCAAGGACATTTTCTTAGATAGGCACCAGCCCTCTATTTGCAAGTCAGAGGCAAACATACTCCCTGTCCAAACTATGCTTGTACAATTGGCCCCAAAGAACGAGCCACATGATACAGGATAGAGGAGACTACACCCATTTTATTGATGATCGACTGGACCCCTTGTAATGGAGACACTATGAAAAGGAAAGCTACTAACAATCTTGATACTTACCCTCCTTGATTATCTTCAAAACTGAGGTAGTTGGGCTCTGTGGTCCTGTTTTGGAAGAGCAGGCAGGTCATTGTTGCAAACTCTAGTGTGGCAGATATGATCAAATCTCTACTTGAATTAGCTGTTGAAAAGAAAGCAGTTTAGGGGCCCATTCACAACTATTTATTTTATCATACGCATTGTAATGCAAAGTAAGGCACATGCAGGATATGGACATTCTTTTTAATGGTGCCAGGTTACACCCGTGCAATGCATTGACATACAGTATGTTGGTGCAAAAAAGTCAATTTTTTAAATCCATATAAAAGCTTTTAGGAACAACATAACAACGTCATTTTCAAAAGCAGTCTAAAAATGTAGTAAACACAGATGCAAAGGTGAAAAACCTGTACGGGCCTGTCAGAAAGCATAAAGTAAAAATAAAACTTTAGGGAACACATAAGACCTTGCGTTTATCCCCGGTACATGAGAATTCCGTGTTTTGGTACAGGTGGAAGGCACATGTACACATTCAGCCTCACTGTTGGTGGCCTGTAAAACTGCTGGGATCAATGGGGCCCCTCTGCAACCACAAGCCAAGCTCTTGGCACGTAGTTTACGGTGTGGTTGGGTAATATAAAATTGGTGTTTGGCAATTAAAATGTAGCACCCTGGAGTTTAGGCAGGGTTGCTCCTCACAAATTTACTTGTCAGGAATAATTATCCTGGTTGATTGATAAAGATCTACTGATTTCTCCCTAAGTTTGGCCTTGCTGCACTTTTCTTTTACCACTAGGTGGCCGGTTGCATTCAAGAAGTGTCTGGCGCCCAATGACTTTAATCATCTTGCACCCACCATGCCTCACAACCCACTATACACAGAAGGATGTCGGCTATCTCTGGCCCTGGAGGTTCTCATTAGACTGAAGGAGGTCCGGGGCCTTGCTACAAAAAGCAACCTGGAGTTTAGGCAGGGTTGCTCCTCACAAATTTACTTGCTAGGAATTAATTATCCCGGTTGATTGTTAGAGATCTATTGATTTCTCCCTAAGTTTGGCCTTGCTGCACTTTTCTCTTTTACCACTAGGTGGCCGGGTACTTGGTGGTACCAGATATGAGAAGGACAACGCAAGGTCAGGTTATGGGTATATGGAGTATCTCAGCCAATGGGTAGGGGTTTTCTTGAATACCTTGGCCTGCTAGGAGAGCCTATATATTCAGGTGGAGTCAGGGGATCTAGGTTGTCTGGGTGGACGTGTGTTGTATTGCCCAGGTTGCTAGGCCGGAGATGGGGCCTATCCCGGGCACATTTGGCTGATAGGCTGTCCAGCAGAGAAGCAGGGGTAACGCTTGAGGAAGATACTGAGAGTGAAGATTGGAGGAGCTCAAGGGATTCAATGACAATGAATCAGCAGGTCTAGTGAGAGACCGGGAGCTCAGTGGGCTGAAGAACTACAAGGATATTGTAGTAGAATAGAAAGGAACTGTTAGGATTTGTGTTAGGAACTGTTAAAGACTGTTGCCATAGGAGACAGTATTCCTGCACATGCAGATGTGGCGTCTTGCTGGATACCTTCCCCTGCATGGCTGTCCTCCTATTGAAGTCTCCGAGTCTGCCAATTGAACATGCAACTACCTAAGGGTGTCTTAAACCTAACCCTCTTTCCCACAAAAGTTTGTTAACCTCCCTGGTGATATTCCAGAGTCTGGCTCGTGGGTGGAATCTCAGAACCCCTCATAATGGGCACAGCGGGTGTACACTCAGACCCGGGAACTCAGCACAGGGATGATGGGAACTCCTCATAATGGACACACAGCAGGTCTACAGACCTGGGAGCTCAGCACAGGGATGGTGGGAACCCTATGGGAATTTCTATGCTTACGAATTTCATACAAAATATGAAATTTCGTTAATGAATTTCAGATCCAAATTAACAGAAACATGACTGGTGTTTTGTTCACCAAGTCAGCACAGCACATGGATGGTGGGAGCCCCTCATAATAATAAATTCATCATATTGAACTTTCGTTATTTTTATGAAAAGTTTACGAATCGAACGAAAAAATTTGTATTTTGTACGAATCCGAATTGAATTCCATACACGAATTACGAAATACGTGTTTTTTTTTTCGTATGGAACGAAACCAAACAAATTTTTTGACAGCGCCCATGTCTAGTCGGCTATCTCTGGCCCTGGAGGTTCTCATTAGACCGAAGGAGGTTCGGGACCATGCTACAAAAAATAAAAAAGCAAACAAAAACACAACAGGCACCAGGAGGCGGCAGTAGTACCTCCTGAGTGCCTGCCAGCTGCTGCTATACCATTACCGCCTGTCTGAAAGAGCGCTTACTGTCTGGATGACAACTGTTACACGGGACAGGAAGGGAGTATGGAGACCTCCAAAAGTAACACAGACAAGAAATAATTATTAATCATTTTTTTTGTGTAGAGTAAGACCGACCATAGATGGTTCAAATCCTGAGATTTCAACAGTGTGTGGGCAGGCTGATTGTACCAAGTTGATCGATCGATCTGAGTACAACCAACCTGCTCATACAGCCGCTAGCAATATACATTGTCTTCTCCCAGCGAGGACGGCTTTCCTCACCCACCTCCGGAAGCAGACAATTGCTCAGCAGGAGGGATTCCTCTGTCAGCACTGTTCGTGTTGATGAGGGAACTGTGCGACTTTTTTTCCTGCACCTTGTGGTTCTCTGCGCTATGCACACTCTGTGTTGTGTTCTGTATATGGACCGACCACCTTCACTTCATGGGTGTGTAGTCACTCCATAGACACTGGACCCCAGTGGGGGCACAGGAAGTGACATCACCTTTCCCTCACATAATACCTATGGATAAGGACTAATGTTCTATAAGGTGACAAAAGACCTAATGCCCCGTACACACGAGAGGGATTAAGTCTGACAGACCTCCAAAGGAGTTCCGCCGGAGTTCCGCCGGAGTTCCGACGGAGTTCTGGCGGACTTTTCGACCGAACGGACTTGACCACACACCATCACACCAAACTCCGACGGAGTCGAACGTGATGACGTACGACTGGATTCGACGTAGGAAGTTCCTAGACAGTAGCCAATAGCTGCCCTAGCGTCGGTTTTAGTCCGTCGGAGTAGCACACACACGAGCGGATTTTTCAAAGGGGACCGGGTCCGGCGGAGTTCCGTCGGGAAAATTTAAAGCATGCTTCATTTCTAAAGTCCGTCAGACTTTAGCTTCGCTAAAGTCCGTTGCAGCCCACACACGATCGGATAGTCCGCCGGACTCAGTCCGTCGGAGTTTGGATGTCGAAAAGTCCGCTCGTGTGTACGGGGCATAATAGTTCAATCTATAGTGAAGCCAACTTACTATAACTAGGAGCGATGACATAGGGGACTCTAACGATTCCGTCTTTTGATTTTCCCCATTGGCAGGAGTTACATATCAATGCGCTGCGTTGGTTGTTCAATTTGATGTCACCATCGATAAGAAAAACAGGGGAATCTGCAAGGATAAACAAGAATTAATGTCTCACTTTTATCGTTTAGATGATAACTACAATGTTGTTGTTTTTCATATTCTGTGTTTCTGTTGCTCGGTATAAATCTGGAGCAGCTGTGCATATAAACCAATCAGCTTCCAGGTTCTTTTTTGTCAAAGCTTAATTGAACAAGCTGAAATTAGAAGCTGATTGGTTTCATAGTTAGTTAGGTTGAATAAAGACACCAGTCCATCCAGTTCAACCTGAGTGAATGTCTACAATTGTCCCTATCGCTGTACACTCACATCGGCCCCTACCCTGTTTCTGTGAACAGATTTTGCACTCTCCAATTTTAGTAAAACCCCATTAAATTATTTGCATTATAAACAGGTTAATATAAAATAATGAATGTGAATAGTTCATGTTTAACATTTGCAGCCAGTAGGTTGAGTTGTTTGCAAGCTTAATGCTTGGTGAAGGTTTTTTATGGTGCTATATGTTGCAATAGGTATATATTTATGAGATACAGACACACAAACACACACATGTCTAGAAGCTGCCAAGGTAAGAGGAAGCAATTGGGAAAGGAGGTTTAGTTTAGGTTAATTTAGGGGTCAAGAGAGGGGGTGGGAAAATTTAGGGCAAATTCAGGAATAAGGCAGGGCTCAAAATTTCAAGTCCTGAACTACTAGCCAGGCCTTAAATCGGAGTTCCAGTCTGTATTAAAAATAAAATTAAACGTCAGCAGCTACAAATACATTAATATAAGGACACTTACCTGTCCAGGTATTTAGTGTCCAGGTGTTGACACCCCTAGCCGATCCGTTCATCAGCTTCGGGTGCAAGCACTGGTGTTCTATAAAATGACCGCTACCCATCAGATAATGCAATGGAAGTGATGTTCCGACCAAAAAATACTTACTTACATTCGCAATGCGTTCCACGGCACATTATGCGTTCCACACACTTTATGAACTGACGGGTAGCGGTATTCTGAGAGAACACCCATGTGAACATCTTAGTACCCCAGCTACGTCTTGAATTGCAGAGTAATTTTAGCAGTTAAATGAGCGTATATACATCAATATCACATATATCAATATACTATTTATTTAAATATGCTTACTTTATTGCTAAAGTTACTCTAAAATCCAAGTGGTAGCTGGGTGTAGTACGATGTCCGTATCGTGTCTATTCCAGTGCAGAGCTAGAACCACCACTAGGGGGCGAGACTGTCCCCTATGAGAGGAGAATGTTCAGGCAATCTTCTGGGACCTGTGATGTGTCCCAAAAGACTGCAGTAACGGAGGGGGGAGAGGTGATCTTCCTTCTGCCGATGTGGAGCCTCGGGAGAAGGTGGGAGCTGGGTGCCTGTAAAAACAGGGTACCCGCTCCCCCCCAAAAAAATGAAATGCCAAATGTGGCATGTTAGGGGGTCACCAATACTTAAAACGGAAGTTCCATTTTTGGGTGGAACTCCGATTTAACTTGTCCTATTGACAAGCTGGTGATTGGTTGCTAGGCTGTCTGAGCAACCAATCACCAGCTTGTTAATAGGAAAAGTAAACTTTGGCAGGTCCCGTCGCCCTCAGCTTATGTCCACTCACCTAATGCCAGAAGGTGAGTGGAAATTTAGAGGGCTGCTTTAAGGTCAACTTCTTCCTAAGACATAGACATTATCCAACTGGTGATTATTTGTATGGAAAAGAGATTAGAGAGTAATCTTGACATTACCTTTATTTGCTTGTGCTATTTGATCAGAAATGGTCCATTCATCATCATCAAAGGAAGTTGTGTCAGCATCTTCTAAAAAAATTATTTAAAAAAATATTTGATATATGAGGGCAAGTTTGTCATTCATCCTTATAACACACCAAACATAAAACGGACTAACAAGATTTAACTGAAAGTGAGCCAAAGACAAACTTATATAGCCAATAAAATTTGGGGCTGTTAAAGTGAACCTGTGCCCAGAACATGCACACTAAAATATTCACATATTTACCTGAGCCCCTTCATCTCCACCGAGTCCTGGCTCTTGATTGGATAGTATGATAGCAGCAGCACAGCCATTGGGGGCAGGGCCGTGTCCGGCATTCGTGTCTGTGAACGCAAACGCTGGACTCGGGATCGCGCCCCATAAGATAACCCCCTCGGGAGAGCACTTCTCCTGGGGGGGTACCTGATGTGAGGAGGAGCCGCGAGAGCCACCGGGGGACCCCAGAAGACAAGGATAGGGGCCACTCTGTGCAAAACAAGCTGCACAGTGGAGGTAAGTATGATATGTTTGTAATTTAAAAAAAAATAAAAAACGATCCTTTACAATCACTTTAAACCCTACCAGTGTCATTTGTACAGTGACAGTGCATATTTTCTTAGCACTGGTCCCTGTAGCAGTGTCACTGGTCCCCAATAAGTATCAAATGTGTCAAAGTGTTGCTATAAGTTGCTGATCACTGCAATTACTAGTGAAAAAAAAAATATATTCCATAGTTTGTAGATGCTATAACTTTTGCACAAACCAAACGATATGCAATTATTTGGATTTTTTTTACCAAAAATATGTAGCAGAATACATATTGGCCTAAATTGATGAAGAAATTAGATTTTTTGTTTACATTTGTTTATTGGCTGTGTTTTATAGCAGAAAGTAAAAAATAGAGTTTTTTTTTCTCAAAATTGTTTGTTGTTCTTTGTTTATAGCGCAAAAAATGAGGTGATGAAATACAGGCATTACCTCACTTTTAGGTACACAATGGGGTTTATTTACTAAAGCTGAAAAGTGCAAAATCAGGCTCACTTCTGCATAGAAACCAATGAGCTTCCAGGTGTTATTACCAAAGTTATTACCAAAGCTTAATTGAACAAGCTGGGGTTAGAAGCTCATTGGGTTCTATGCAGAAGTGAGCCTGATTTTGCACTTTTCAGCTTTAGTAAATAAACCCCATTGTGTACATAAAAGTGGGGTATGTCTGTACCACCAAAAGAAAGCTCTATTTTTGGGGGGGGGGGGGGAATACATAATTTGTTTAGTTACAGCGTTGCATGACCGTGCAATTATAAATGAACCACTTGCCAACCACTGTACACGATATATGTTGGTACAATGGCAACAGTGGGCAAATGGGCGTACCTGTATGTCCCCTTTAATTGGCGGAGATATTTATTATAGCAAAAAGTTAAAAATGTTGATTTTTTTTCAAAATTGTCGCTCTTTTTTTGTTTATATCGCAAAAAATAAAAACCGCAGGGGGTGATCAAATACCACCAAAAGAAAGCTCTGTTTGGTAGAAAATAAATGACATCGATTTTTTTTTTTTGGGTGCAACGTCGCACGACTGCGCAATTGTCAGCTAAAGCGACGCAGTGCTGAATTGCAGAAAGTACTCTGGTCAGGAAGGGGGTAACATCTTCCAGGGCTGAAGCGATTAAAATAACGCAGTGCCGTATTGCAAAAAATGGCCTGGTCAGGAAGGGGGGTATAACTTCTGGAGTTGAAGTGGTTAAGTATGATGCCAATGCCTTACTTGCTTTCTTTTTTTGGGGGGGGCAGGACTAATAGGAGAAAAACATACATTCTTAAACCCAGGACCATAGCTCTGTAAGTGCAAACCCAACACTTCTCTACTTAAGTAAAGCTTTTTAATATATTTTCTAAATTAATATAATTATTATTATTTTTGTTTCCAGAACAAAGTTTTTAAAAGAAATGCCTAAATTCAGTAAGTATTATAATAGGATATATTCTTGTACTTACCAAAGCTGTCATCCCGCTGGAAAGTCTGTAAGAAAATCATATGCGTTAGTGTGGACAATGCACCGAAACCATGCAGATGGAAACAATACCTAATGGTGTCTGTACACGCATCAAAATGAATATTAAAACAATCATGCAAACAAGAGACCCTCTATTCAATCTAGTGAGGTCTTCATCAATTTTGACTTTTGCCAAGTTAAATCACCAAATTTTGTTGAACATTTTTGATTGACTAAACAAATATCCACATGAGAACCAATTATAAAGCTTGCCGTACACACTGTATTCTGATTGCACCACCTCGGTATAACGCCATTTAGATATTCTAAAATGATGGAATACAACGATCTATGTAAACTTGCACATTTGTTTATATACACCCAAGCAGACCCTTAAGCCCCATATACACTATCAGATTTTGTACAGATTTTTTCCTTCAAAACCATATAATATGAGGTCAAACCTTAGGACTTTCAATGTGTATGCAATCAGGCAGGCCTTTGCACTACATGGTTTTGGTAAATGCGAAGACAAAAATCAGCAGAAAATCTGATAGTGTGTATGGGGCTTTACAGTTCCCAGTGGTTAGTATAGTAGATATTAAGGAGCTTGTACATTTAGAATGAAGGGCAAACCATTGTGTGGCACTTACCGGAATGGGCACCATCCCTCCCAGAGACAAGAATGATGCAGAGATAAGGATTAAAATAGTGGTTGCCATGTCTTAGCCTCAGTGTTACTGGAGGTAAGGTAATTGACCATGGGGTGAGACTGGCTTATAAACATCTAGAAGGGCTGAGGTTATCCAATAAGAATACAGTATCTGGATTTCTTTTGTAAATTCCACTCATTGTTCCACCCCAAAACCAGGACAAGGGGAGAGCCAGATGCAAAAATCACTATTGTGGAATTGAGATGCTTCATTTGCATGGGCTAAGTAAATAGAGTAAAAAGAGAGAAAATGCTGCTGACAACCAACAAAGCAAAATCATTAAGACATACATGGCTTATACAAAATGAAAAAAATAATAATAATAGCAATGAATTTTTATATATTATATTATATATTTTCATCCTTATTTCAAAATACAGTAACAATTAACAACTGTCATATTTCAAAGCTCTCAATGATTATGTTAGTTTTAAATGAATTCCCCTCATTTATCCCTATGTATTATTAAAATGTTTAATATTTGTAGATGGGTATTATACTTTTTTGGCATTCCTCAATTTGTGGAAAAATATAGAATATTGGTGCTGTGCTGCTGGAGCAATTATGTAATACTCTATAAATGTTACGTTAAATATAATGGAATAGTGCCTAATGCCCCGTACACACGGTCGGACATTCCGACGACAAAATCCATTCAATTTTTTCCGACGGATTTTGGCCCAAACTTGTCTTGCATACACACGGTCGCACAAAGTTGTCGGAAAATCCGATCATTTAGAACGTGGTGACGTAGAAATCGTACGACGGGACTATAAAGAGGGCATCAGCTTCCTTGTATGGGGAAGAGGAAGCAGATACACTGACAGTCTGCATGAGACCTGCATGGCATCAGTGATCTGCTGATCCCTGGCGCAATGCTTTACAGGCTCCTGCAACAAAAAATTATAAATGCATATTTTTTTACCAGCAAAAAAAAGTGCATTTATTTATTTTATTTTTTTAAAGTGAACTTATCCTTTAAGTTTTTTTTGTTTTATTTTTTTACATTATCACTATATAATTGTAACACGACATTTTTTGTATCTGTTTGATTGAGCGCTACCAGCTATTATTTTGTCACCATTTATAATTTATTTATCAGAGGTAAGCTGCTAACACCAGGGTCATTTATTGTTCTTGGAGGTTTGTCAGGCTAACAAGCCCTACAGGTAGGGTTGAAGGAGCGCCCAAAGATTAGTAATGCAAAACTAAAATACAAAAACCCTAATGCCATATTTAACCACTTCCGGACCGCCGCACGCCGATATACGTCCTTATTTTGAAGGAGGATATCATTGTTATGGCAGCAGCTAGCTGCCACAACCCCGGTATCCTCTTGATATATCCTCAGGATAAAAGTGGTCTCTGCGGCAGATTCGCCACAAGATCATTTACTTTTATTGGAGGCGGGAGAGGGGGCCATTTTTTTAAATTCTTTTTTTAAATAACAATTTTTTATTTTTTTTATTGCTATTTAGTGTAAATATGAGATGTGAGGTCTTTTGGACCCCAGATCTCATATTTAAGAGGACCTGTCATGCTTTTTTTCTATTACAAGAGATGTTTACATTCCTTGTAATAGGAATAAAAGTGATACTTTAAAAAAAAAAAGAAAGCAGCGTAAGAATAAAAAATAAAAGGTACAATAAATGATAAAAAAAAAATTGTTTTTTTAATCGCGCCCCCTCCCGCCGAAACTCGCGCGCATAAGCGAACTCATACGTGAGTAGCGTCCGCATATGAAAATGGTGTTCAAACCACACATGTGAGGTATTGCCACGATCGGTAGAGTGAGAGCAATAATTCTAGCCCTAGACCTCCTCTGTAACTCAAAATATGCAACCTGTAGAATTTTTTAAACGTCGCCTATGGAGGTTTTAAGGATAAAAGTTTGTCGCCATTCCTTGAGCAGTCACAATTTTAAAGCGTGACATGTTGACTATCAATTTACTCAACGTAACATTATCTTTCACAAAATTGAAAAAAAAAATAATAATAATAATGAAAAAAAAAAAATATATATATATATATATATATATATATATAATAAAAATTGGGCTAACTTTACGGTTGTCTTATTTTTTAATTTAAAAAGTGTAAGACCTCTGCGCAAATACGGTGTGACAGAATGTATTGCAACAACCGCCATTTTATTCTCTATGGTGTTAGAATTTTTTTTTTTTGAATGTTTAGGGTTCTAAGTAATTTTCTAGCAAAAAAAACCTGTTTTTAACTTGTAAACAACAAATCTAAGAAAGAGTCTCGCTCCTTAAGTGGTCATTGTGCTGATGCTAATTTTGTATGGTCAGGTTTTTGTTTTTCTGGTTTTTCTGCATCCATGAATAGGCAGAAACTCTGCAGCATAAAAATTAAAGGCGCCCATTCTCTCAATAAAGAAAATGCTAAATAAATAATGACACGTGCGCAGTTCACAGAATAGACACATTGATGGTGAACGCGCTCTACACAATTAGTGAATTAACCTCAGTTTTTACTTTGCATAGGGATGTTTCTTAGCTTAGTGAATGTGGTGAAAAATTGCTTTGCACAGAATACCCAATCAAGACTGGATGATACAAGTCAATAGAGTTTCACCTCATTCACTAAGCAAAGGCAAAATTCCCTTATAAAGTAAAAATTCATGAGCAGCCTATTTGTAAATCAACCTCATTGTCCTCGAGAATCTAGTAAACAAAAGCGAAAACAAAAACATTTGCAACAAAATTAGGTAGAAAAAATGAGTAGGCTGCCTCTCTGTTCACAAAGTCAGGTTTATTTTTAATTGGCACCAATGGAATGGCACATTTTGTTGTATGTACTGTATGCAATGACAAATAAAGCCTATTTCTTTATTGTATCTTTATCAAATAAACTAGACTTAAAGTGGTGTTGCACATTAAAAAACAAATCTTCAAAATTCCTAAAAAAAAAAAAATTGGATTTTTTTTTTAACTTACCTCTAAATGCCTGTTGCTAGGGGGTCCCTCATAGTCTGCCTCCTTCAGTGCCTGGGCTGGTGACATCACTTCCCCTCTCGGCACAGGAAGGGCTCAGCTCTGCCCCCTCCCTCCTGTCAGTCATCAGGGACACGTGACAGGTCCCAGATGACTGCGCGGCCAATCGTGGCACCGTCACGCATGCGGAGTGGGTGCTCGCCTGTGGCTTCACAGTTGCAATGCTGGTGCCGCCGAGCAGAGGGGGGGGATGAGCGAAGCTTCAACCCCCCCCCCCCCCCCCGCATCGCTGGACCCTGGGACAGGTAAGTGTTTGATTATTAAAAGTCAGCAGCTGCAGTATTTATAGCTGCTGACTTTTAATTTACTTTTTCAAATGGAAACTCCTCTTTAAGTTGAGTGAAATTAAAAGATAATAGAGAGATTACACAGATATAACTCTACCTCTGGATATGCAATGATAGCACCTATTGGGACACCTGCCTTTACACACACATAAGCTTTAATGGCATCCCAGTCTTAGTCTGTAGGGTACAATATTAAGTTGGCCCACCCTTTGCAGCTATAACAGCTTCCACTATTCTGGGAAGGCTGTCCACAAGGTTTAGGTTTGTGTCTAGGGGAATGTTTGACCATTCTTCCAGAAGCGCATTTGTGAGGTCAGGCACTGATGTTGGTTGAGAAGGCCTGGCTTGCAGTCTCTGCTCTAATTCATCCCAAAGGTGTTCTATCGGGTTGAGGTCAGGGCTCTGGGCAGGCCAGTCAAGTTCCTCAAACTCGCTCATCCATGTCTTTATGGAACTTGCTTAGTGCACTGGTCCAAACCATTTGGTGGAGAGGGGATTATGGTGTGGAGTTGGGTTTCAGAGGTTGGGCTTGGATCCTTAGTTCCAGTGAAGGGAACTCTTAAGGCTTCAGCATACCAGGACATTTTGGACAATTTCATGCTCTCAACTTTGTAAGAATAGTTTGGGGGTGGCCCCTTCCTGTTCCAACATGACTGCTCACCAGTGCACAAAGCAAGGTCCATAAAGACATGGATGAGTGAGTTTGGGGTGGAGAAACTTGACTGACCTGCACAGAGTCCTGACCTCAACCCGATAGAACAACTTTGGGATGAATTAGAGTGGAGGCCTTCTCATCCAACATTAGTGCCTGAGGGTGGTGTTTGTACTGAGGGTTCTGTACCTGGGTGGGGCAAAAGTGGGCATGAGGGTCTGTCTGTGCTGGGGTGGGTCTTTCTGGGCGCAGTTTGTACTGAGGGATTTGTGCTGGGAGGGGTCTGTCCTGAGGAGTCTGTGCTGGAGAGGGGTCTGTACTATAGGGTCTGTGCTATGGTGAGTTTCTACGGAGGAGATTTTTTTCGGGGGTCCATCTGTACTGAGGGGTCTATGCTGGGGGATTAGTTTGTGCTGGAAGAGGAGTCTGTACTGAGGGGTTTGTGCTGTAAGGGTCTGGGCTGGAAGCAAAGCAAAGCAAAACTGAAGATTGCAAAATAGATTTAAAAATTTGCAAAATAGATAAAAAAAGTCCCCACAAATAGAACTTTATTTTGATGGTATTTGATCACCACTGGTGTTTTTTTTATTTTTTGCTAAACCAATAAGAAAAAAAGTTTTTTCTTTGTTTCTGTTATGAAATTGTGTAAATAAGTAAGTTTTCACCTTCACTGATGAGGACTAATGAGGCTGCACTGATGGGCACTGATGATGAAGCACTAATATGCAGCACTGATGAGCACGGATAGGCAGCACTAATATGCAGCACTGGTAGGTGGCACTGATATACCTCAATGATGGATGGGCACTGATAGGCACTTATAGGCGGCACTGATAGGTGGCACTGACGCGTGATAGACATGTGCGGTTAATTTCGCATGAAACTAAAATTTATACGAATCCGAAATACGAGTTTTTATGCATACGAATTCCGGATCCAAATGCATAACGAAAATTCGTAATTGTTACGAAAAGTTAACAAACCTAAAAGTTAAAAACCCAGGAAGTCAGCACAGCACAGGGATGGTGGGAATCCCTCATAATACTAAATTAATCATAACGAAAATGGTTTCGTTAATCATAACGAAAATGGTGGGAACCCTATGGGAATTTCTATGCTTGCGAATTTCATTAACAAATTTCGGAATTTCGGATCCAAATTAACAGAATCGTGATTGGTTTTGTTCACCAATCAGAGGAAGTCAGCACAGCCCAGGGATTGTGGGAACCCCTCATAATGGGCACACAGCAGGTGTATAGACCTGGGAACTCAGCACAGGGATGGTGGGAACCCCTCATAATGATAAATTAATCATAACGAAAATGGTTTCGTTAATCATAACGAAAATGGTTTCGTTAATCATAACGAAAATGGTGGGAACCCTATGGGAATTTCTATGCTTGCGAATTTCATTAACAAATTTCGGAATTTTGGATCCAAATTAACAGAATCGTGATTGGTTTTGTTCACCAATCAGAGGAAGTGAGCACAGCCCAGAGATTGTGGGAACCCCTCATAATGGGCACACAGCAGGTGTATAGACCTGGGAACTCAGCACAGGGATGGTGGGAACCCCTCATAATGATAAATTCATCATAACGAACATTAGTAATTGTTACAAAATTTAACAAACCTAAAAGTTATTTCATCATAACTTTTCGTAAAAATAACGAAAGTTTGTTAACAAAACTAAAGGTTAAAACCCCAGGAAGTCAGCACAGCACAGGGATGGTGAGAACCCCTCATAATGATAAATTCATCATAACAAACTTTCGTTATTTGAACAAAAAGTTTACGAAAAATTTGTATTTCGTACGAATCCGAATTGAATTTCGTACACAAATTCCGAAATATGTTTTGTTTTTTTGTACAGAATGACACAAAACAAAACTAAACAAATTTTTTGACGGCACCCATGTCTAATGGGTGACACTGATGGCTATTACTGATGGGTACTGATTGGCATCTCTAATGAGCACTGATAAGCATTCTTGATTGGACACAGCTGGTCACATGGTAAACAGCCTACGTCATAGGCTCTTTACCAAGATCAGAGATACTGTTTGTCAAAATGACACACCGCACCACCGCACGCAGCGCTGTGCACCCCTCGCAGGCAACTTATCCTGCTGGACATCATATGACGCCCAGTCAGGATAACGTAAACCAATTTGTGGCCGTCTTTCTGCTATATGGAGGGCAGGAAGTGGTTAAATATCTTCTTCAGCTCTGTGTATACAAAGGAGCATGGGGGAGCTTATGTCTGTAATGAAGATGATATTGATAAAGCCCCAAATGAACCACTATGACTGAAAATTGATATGGCCCAGAAATCTTTAGACAGAATAATGGTGGACCAGATGGCATCCAACCACAGATCCTAAAAGAATTGTGCTCTGTCAAAGCCATTGTTTCTCATTTGTAGGGACTTTTTAATGACTGGCATAGTACCACTGGAATGGTGTAAGGCCAATGTGGTGCCTATATCTAAAAAGGAGGTCAAATTCTTTATCAAGTAATTAAAGACCTGTTAGTTTAACTTCTCTAGTTGGGAAGATACTGGAGAGTTTAATAAAAGTCCACAAAGATGAGTTCTTGCTGAAAAAAATATTTTAAGTAACAGACAGCATGGATTCATGAAAGACAGAAGTTGTCAAACAAACCTGATTTCTTTTTATGAGGAGGTAAGTAAAACCTTGGACAGAGGAGTGGCGGTGGACGTGGTATACTTGGATTTTGCAAAAGCGTTTGACACAGTTCCCCACACGCGGCTCATGTATAAGGTAAAGTCTAGACATGTGCATTCGTTTTTGTCCGAATGCATTTTCGTCCGAATTTCAGCTATTTTCGTTTTGACAAACGATAACGAAAGCACAAAATCCGAAAAACGAAAGATCCGACATAAATAAATGCTTTATTTTCGTTTTCATTGTTACAACAGTTCGATATAGAATAGGAGATTTGACATGACTCTGACGATAACAATCTGTCTATAGAATCTGTGGTCGAATGTGCCTAACCTTACCTCTATTAGTCCAAGATTATATAGAGAAAATATTCGACAGAGAAAAGATTTGACGGAGAGAAAAGATTCTGCAAGTTACTGTCCTAAAAAGTGTTTGGGGACCCAGGTCCTGCCCCAGGGGACATGTATCAATGCAAAAAAAAGTTTTAAAAACGGCAGTTTTTTCAGGAGCAGTGATTTTAATAATGATTAAAGTGAAACAATAAAAGTGTAATATTCCTTTAAATTTCGTAGGGGGGGTTGTCTATAGTATGCCTGTGAAGGGGCGCATGTTTCTGGTGCTTAGAACTGTCCCTGCACAAAGTGTCATTTATGCAGGAAAAAAAGTCCTTTAAAATCACTCGCAGCTATTATGAATTGTCGGCTCCGTAATACAGAGAACACTCATTGAAAGTCATTGATAAAAAAAAAAATAAATAAAAAAAAAAAAAGCGTGGGGGTCCCCCAAATTCAATTACCAGGCTCTTCAGGTCTGGTATGGATATTAAGGGGAACCCTGCCTCAAATTAAAAAAAAAATTGATGTGGGGTTCCCCCTAAAAATCCATACCAGACCCTTTATCCGAGCACGCAACCTGGCAGGCCGCAGGAAAAGAGGGGGGGACGAGAGAGCGCCCCCCCCTCCCTCCTGAACCGTACCAGGCCACATGCCCTCAACATTGGGAGGATGCTTTGGGGGTCTGTGACCCCTCAAAGCACCTTGTCCCCATGTTGATGAGGACAAGGGCCTCATCCCCACAACCCTGGCCGGTGGTTGTGGAGGTCTGCGGGCGGGGGGCTTATCAGAATCTGGAAGCCCCCTTTAACAAGGGGACCCCCAGATCCCGGCCCCCCCCCTGTTTGAAATGGTAAGGGGGTACAAAAGTACCCCTACCATTTCACAAAGAAAGTGTAAAAAATGGTTAAATAAAACAAACACACTTTTGAAAAATTCCTTTCTTTTTTTTCTTAAATTTGAGGCAGGGTTCCCCTTAATATCCATACCAGACCTGAAGGGCCTGGTAATTGAATTTGGGGGACCCCCGCGCTTTTTTTAAAATTTATTTATTTATTTTTTTATCAATGACTTTCAATGAGTGTTCTCTGTATTACGGAGCCGACAATTCATAATAGCTGCGAGTGATTTTAAAGGACTTTTTTTCCTGCATAAATGACACTTTGTGCAGGGACAGTTCTAAGCACCAGAAACATGCGCCCCTTCACAGGCATACTATAGACAACCCCCCCTACGAAATTTAAAGGAATATTACACTTTTATTGTTTCACTTTAATCATTATTAAAATAACTGCTCCCGAAAAAACGGCCGTTTTTAAAACTTTTTTTTGCATTGATACATGTCCCCTGGGGCAGGACCCGGGTCCCCAAACACTTTTTAGGACAGTAACTTGCAAATTAACCTTTAAAATTAGCACTTTAGATTTTGAACGTTGGAGTCCCATAGACTTTAATAGGGTTCTAAAGTATGCTATATACTAGCTCTGTCGAATCTTCTTTATACATTCGACAGACACCATAAGCCTTCAAAGACAGATTCGACCGTAATTCATGAGGATTTTCGGACGAATGCAATTTTTGAACGAAAAACGAATAAATAAATTAAGTTTTCGGACGAAAACGAAATTCCGAAACGAAATATTTTACTCTGCACATGTCTAATTATTCATACTTTAAGGGAACAGGATCCATTTTTTTTTAAATGCTTTAATGTACTCTATGCATTAAGATAAACAACATCTGCATGCAGCTTTCCTCCCTCAAATACTTACCTGAGCCCAATCTCCATCCAGCGATGTGCACATAAGCAAAGGCCTTCTTGTTGCATTGTACATAAAGGCAGTAGCAGGAGTCATTGGTTCCTGCTGCTGTCAATCACAACCAGTAAGGACATAGCAGGGAGATGGGGCTGAGCGCTATGTGTCAATGGACACACAGAACCAGCTTGGGAGCAGGCACACACACACACACACACAAACCCACATTGCTAGCAGCATAAATATAAATGTTGCTTTCAGAATTACCAAGTCCATTAAGATGCAAAAGGTGTTAACACCACCATATTGAATTTTAGTGAGGCAAGCAGTTTTATTAAAGTAGAGAAAAGGGTGCTGGTAATGTGCAAAATGTGAAAACAAAAAATTTTGTTTTCAATTTAGACAAAATGTGGTCGCTATTTCCAATTAGTGCATACTACGCTAACAAAAAAAGCAACCCGTGTGTATTCCATTTCAGGCAAACTGATTATTGGTTGCTATATGTTGCACATCACCGCTGCCCTTTATACCACCTGGTTACATAAGCCTGATGGTCTTTCCACAATGGGAGACATATGTGAATATTAAGAACCTCAATTACTGGTCTCCAGTTATTTTTACACTAAATGGTCAAGAAGGGATATAATAGCACAGAGACAAGTGATACACAAGACAATCGAGTCTACAGAAAATCAATAGCAAATCCAACTTACGTTTGGTAAGTACACCACATGCTCACACAGTTAGAAAAGATGACCCAGACTCCAAAAGGGATATGCTTGGCAGCTCATCAGGATATGTTTTCCAGATGCCTGACAGACCCTCATATGAGATGAAACATTTTAATGCCCCAAATCGGTTTGTGTCTTTAGTCTTTGTAAAAAGTCAATGAATTGATTCATGTAGAACTAGATTTTTTTTTTTTATACACTGCAGAGTATATTCCTTGCATTCACTAACCTTGTACTCTTTCCCCATTTACATTTGGTAATTTTTCATACAAGCTTGGTGTGCCATATGAAGGAGACTATGGGGCTGATTAACTAAAACTGGAGCTTGCAAAATCTGGTGCATCTCTGCAAAGAAACCAATCAGCTTCCAGATATTGTTGTAAAAGCTTAATTGAACAAGCTGAAGTTAGAAGCTGATTGTCGTATTTTCATGCTTAAAAAAATATTAAGATATTTACCTATTTAGTATGCAATTTAAACATTTCTTGTAAACATTTTTGTATTCTCTTTTGTGAAAACTTTAATAAAAACATCGGAACAGAAGCCGATTTTCTACCATAAGGAGCTGCTCCAGAATTTTGCACTCTCTAGTTTTAGTAAATCAACTCTATAGAAGTTCTACCCCTATGGGTGTGGGTCCCCGCAATCAATCTTTATAGGTATATGTCTATCTTATGCTTGAACCATGAAAAGGCCAATGGAAGAATAAACTGATAACTGAACACTCACAAGGACTTCAGACACTTGTGCATAAACTTATTTCATAGGGCAGTAGATTCAATGGCCTATCGTACATAAATTTTTTACAAAAAATTTAACTGGTGCGGTACATTTTAATGGCAATAAATTTACCACACCTGGCACATCCAAAAAACATTTATCACACTTACCTGATCCAAGCTTACCCGTTTACCTAACCCAATACTTGAACCTGTTATTGAGCCTAAATCTGACCATACACAGATAAAAATCTATTGATCCCCCCCCCCATCCATGCTAAATAGCCTTGATGGATGAATCTCCTATGATTGTATACCCAATACAGTTGGTTGGCTGTAGTCGCTGATCATCTGACTTTGAGATTTGTCAAACTGGGTGGTGTCAGCAGGGTGACTGGTTTCTTGAATTTCAGCCAATTCCCAGGAATTGGGCAAAATTTGAGCCAAAATATGACCAGATTAACCCCTAAATTTAAAGCGGCCCAATCAGTTTTGTAACAAAAGCCAACAGGAGGTCCTACGCGACAGAAGAGGTATTATTCTCACCATTTCGGTGGGATGTGTCTTCTACCACGCTCCTATTCTAGTGCCATAGCCACCCTAAGACCTTTCATTATTATTATACTGGATTTATATAGCACCAACAGTTTGTGCAGCTCTTTTATCATCCAACACCTCCAAAAGAGTGAGATGCCCAAGTTTCCATCCACAAGCTGGTGCCTTCCTCCAACCCTTACAACACTGCCACGTCCTGTACTGATGTAGGGGGTTGGAGGATGGAACCACAGCAGCCAGCAGGGAATATGCTATATGGCACACCCAGAAGTGTTGGATGGCTGCAGCACCCAGAGAGTGGCGTTTCTTTGGAGAGTATACTAGAAAGCTTCTATTATTAAAGAAAATTGCTGCTTGTTTTTCATCCCTGATGAAAATCAACAAAATAAAGTGCCAGATTAATTGGATTAAGAATGAAAATCATTTACTGCTAATAAAATTAAAACATCAAGAATATGATGGGAAGCCAATGCGTTTCAGGGGCTGATACAAGATAAAATAAACTCATGGACTGCCAAGAGGACTGGCACTCTTCGTAGATTTCATTTGATTTCTCAGTGAAGGTCACGGTGCTTTTTGGGGGACCCAACTTTTTGGCAGAGTTGCCGAAGTTCAGGAAACAAACCTAACCAATGCTCCATGACGGAAGAATATAAGATCCACATCCACCTTTATGTGTTTTGAAGCCCTTTAAAGAGTAACTTTAAGCTATGCTATTTGTTGCCTACAAAGAGTCAGAAACCTGTGTGTTACAAGTGTTGTGCAGCCTTTTGCGCCACGCATCAGCTATGAGAGGCTATGAGAGGCTGACTGCAGTAAATGGTAAGTCAGCCATGTTATCTGCATAGAAACTTCATACACAAGGGCTTGTTGCATCTGGAAAACATACCCGAAAAGGGAGAAATGGGGGACACACATTTCAAAAGCAATGGGAGTGGAACTTAAAGGGCAGTCACTCACATGCAGCAACAACCAATACCTGCAGGTGGGGAGAGGACTCAGAACAGGAAAGGAGAGAGACTGTCAGAAGGGACAGAGTGCTGCAGTGGATGAGAAAGTGTGACAAGAATCGGTCAGGTGACAAAACTCGAAAGATGCCAGAAAAGTCAGTGAGTCAGTGGTTTCAAACAAAGCAATACACATAACATGGTGCAAAGAGCAACAGTGCGCAGTAATCCACAGCAACACATTCTCTCATTACTTCACACATGCTGAACGGCTGACATCAGGACAAAGGAAAATATACACATCTACTTCATCTTTGCACCTGCCTAGCCTTTAATGGCATATTTACCTTTACCAGTAAACTGACTATGCAAGTAAGGGGCTCTTATAGATAAAAACTGCAGCTCTGATTGAAGTTGGAGAATGGCCTTGCTATAGGTGTAGGCCATTTACGTACATCCAGAGGCTGCACAACTCCCAGAGACAGAATAATGCAGTCATGCCTCATTGCTAGGTCATTGCTAAGACATTCCCAGCCATTTTCCACACCAACACAGGAGGAAGCTCTCAAACCCCTGCACATGTATAGTCCAATATCCCCTCCTTTGCAGAGTACAGAACTACTATGACAGGGGAGAGGGGGTGCATGTGAGGGGTTTGAATCAGCTAGGAGTGTCTTAGCAAGGTCATAGCAACAAGGCGGGGGGGGGGGGCGCCACATCTGAGTGTTTTTCGCTCAGGATTCAGGTCTATACCAATAGAGAGGCATTATTTAACATTGTGTTGGTCAAGGCTGCAGTTTGTTTTTATCTAGAGATGCAAATAACCAAAGGGGGGTCACAATGCAGCCTTCCTCAGACAGGGAAATCTCTAAAGTAACTCGAAAAACACACAGGAGGGCGCAAGTGCCTAGTGCATTACCACCACCACTTTTTATTGAGTATCTTTTGTGCATATGGTGGAAATGCACTTGGTGTTTGCGCCCTCCTTAGTGTTTTTTGTGTTATCTACAGATGCTTCTTACCTGCATAGGCAGTTTTGAAGTGGAAAAAAAAAACTAACCCTTTAATATGCATTTCTTGTGCTGGATTAAAAAGGAACTCCAGATAAACAAAGCTCCTCTCCCTCCACTAATACATGGTTTAAAACCCTATTAAAGCAGAACTTAGCCCTGATTTGGAAAAACTTGAAGGCTGGAAGGATTTTTATTGCTTTAGAGATATACTACTGCCTTCTCTGCAGCAAAGGCTTCTTATATTTCTTCTTGCAAGACGCTTTAGAATGTATGTTGTGCATGCGCAGCTCAGTGTACATTCTTGACATGCCTTGATGCCAGGATGAACTCCCTACATGAATGTGAGTTGTGTCCTTCCAGCCAGCCAATCAAGATGGCTGAAGACCCCGAACTTCATAGAAACCAGAGGAAAGGTCTGGGCTGTTCAGCAACTGTAACATTATTACTCCATGAGGAGAGATTATTATTGGTTTTAACAGATCTGTGATGTCGTCATTTATCAGAGTTCATTCGAGTTTTATCAGAGTGTTCAGCCCTGACAAAAGATGGAGGTGTGGCTCCCAAAACATGTTTTTATGTGACTTCATTCCTAACTATTAAAATTATTTTGGACTCTTCCATCTGTTTTCTATTATTTTGCTAGCATAATTGCTTAAATCTGTCTTTATATCATCTTCCTACAAAACCCTGCACAGCACAAATTAAAGTTAGGTTGGGCACTCTGAGCCAATGCAGCTTTATTACATGTTACAATGCTGTCAAGCTTACTTGTTTTCAGGCACTGGAAGCTAGGGGCAAGAGGGGGTGTGAATACAATTTACAATCAGAAAGAATTTAAAGCGGAGCTCCACCCTAAAGTGGAGCTTCCGCTCATTGGAACCCTCCCCCCCTCCGGCGCCACAATTGGCACCTTTCAGAGGGGAGGGGGGGTGCAGGTACCTGTACAGTACAGGTATCTGCACCCACTTCTGGCATAGATATCTGCAGAATCTACGCCCCTTTCTGAAGGTCCCCCGCTGTCTGCTGGGAAACACACAGATCCCAGAGACAGCGGGGACCATCCTTATTGCGCAGCGCGACTCGCGCATGCGCAGTAGGGAACCGGGAAATGAAGCCGCAAGGCTCCACTTCCCAATTCCCATACCCAAGATGGCGGCGGCAGCACCCGAGAGACGATCGAGAGATCGTCTTCGGGTGCAGACATCGCGGGCGCGCTGGGCGGGTAAGTGTCATTATTTTAAAAGTCAGCAGCTGCAGTATTTGTAGCTGCTGGCTTTTAAAAAAAAACAAAAAACGGCAGACTCCCTCTTTAAATGCTTAGTTCACCTTTAATGAAAAACTGTAAAAGGTGAACTAACACTGTACACCCTGCCAACCCCGACCCTAAGCTATTCCTGAGCTGTCAGCGTTCCTGTAGCCGGTCCATCAGTTCAGGGATTTAAACTTCCTGCTCTTTTCCCTCTTTGTGCAGCACTTCTGGGATGGACTTGAACTATTCACTGTGACTGTGGTGAGCAATTGGAATCAAATCTGGTCTGTCCCAGAAACGCTGCACAGAGTAGAGGGAGAAGAACAGGATTTCAAATCCTGGGACTACTGGAGCGGCTGAGGAAGCTCTGACCACTCAGTACTGTCAAAGGTAAGTGCAGGGGGGATCGGAGAGGTGGGGAGCATGTATGGCTCGGGAAGGCAACCTTGGCCCTCCAGCCGCGGAGCAACTACAAATCCCTTCATGCCTCTGCCCTTAAGAGTCATGCCTGTGATTATTAGGGTTTTGCAATGTCTCATGGGACTTGTAGTTTCATCACAGCTGAAGGGCCAAGGTTGCCTACCCCGTGATGTATGGCGTTGGTGAAATAACAACACTTTAAGGAAGCATAATGATGCTCACTCCTTGTCCTATGTGTATGCTACTGACACCAGGAATCTTCAAATACAGCAAACATCAACTGGGGATCGCCTATATAGTTTAAATGCAGAAAATAATTGGGGCTGGTTAGGAAAACCAATCAGAATCGGTTCTTTTAAACCAGAGAATTAGGATACTGGATTATTTGCTCTGTGCAGTAATAACACTTGTATTCTGTCCTTTAATATTTTCAACTAGGAAACGCAAATGTATCAAAATTAAAGAGGAACTCCAGCGCCCCCCCCCCCCCCCCCCCTACAAATACTCTAGCTGCTGACTTGTAATATAAGGACCAGGATCCAGCAATGTCAGCATTTGAGCAATCCACTTCAGGTCCAGGTTCTGGCATCTTATATAAGAAAAGCCAGCAGTGAGGCCTTGCGACATCACAGCCAGTTTCCTACTGCACCTACGCAAAGTGTGCTGCCCATTGTTAATGTCTCTTTTATGCCTTTCTATCTTTGTTGCCTGGAGTTCAGCTTTAACAGCCAATGCAGATTTATCTATAAAAACAGCCATAAAGATGCCTTATATGGTGAACATACATAGTGCTAAATCCTTTCATACTCAAAGTTCATTAATTCAGACTTGCAGCTTGACAAATCTTTCATTCGGTAGCAAACCTAACATCCATCCACTACTGCAAACCCAACACCCAGTCCTCACCTCTTTACGATGTCGCTGTAAATGACAAATGGAAGGTCTGTGTACTGCTTCAATTTTCACCTCTTGGGCGGACGTGCGGTAGGACGGGTTGCTGTAAGTAAGGGTCCCCAGTGCTGGATCTGACAGCTTTGCACGGCGATGTCTGTGAATATACGAAGGTACATTAACTGGATATATTGAACTCTGAACATTTACCTTGGGTTGTTGGTTCTACTATAGTTTTACACTAATGTTGATGTGAAATTTGGTAACTGGTTGACTGTAGTTGGTTTTATCCACCATAATTCAGCATGGGTATTCCTACACAAACAATCAAAGACACCCAGTGAACCAAATAAAATGTATAGGTTATGATGAGGTTTCCCAGCCTTTAGTAAACGATACACCACCATCACAGTTTATGTCACTAGATCAGGGTCTCTACCGAGTATATCACCAGCCTCCAAAGAGGCAGCCTTTGACTTTCTACATCTGCAACTGCCCAAAACTCTCCTTTAAAGGTCACCCCTCTCTAAGCCCAAGTCTCTGGAAACATACCATGCACCTCCATCATTTGGGAGGTCTAATATGCCACCACAACAAGCTTCTCTCTACAGTAATAGGCACTCCTATCATCTACAAAAGCTACCAGGGGTCTTTAAATGATCTTTATAGAATTTTAGAAGTGCGGTATGATGAAAGCTGTGCTGATCACCATTTCCTTTTTAACAAACTTTTTGAAATGTTATACAGTGACATTTCATTAAGTTCTATTGGCCACAGCATGGTGCATGGGGGAGGATTGCATTGCACTGTGCTGGACTGAAAAAAAGTGGTGCATGCTGTACTTAAAGTGGAGCACCAATCCAAAAGGGGGAGCTCCGCTAGTTCGCACCCTCCGTTGCCACATTTTGCACTTTTTTTTGGAGAGGGGTGGTTTGAGCGGTAACTGGTTTGACAGGTACCACCTCCCACTTTCGGGTAAGATTGCTGCTCTACGTGCATTTCTGGCCCCTCCTCCTTTCCCTGCTGCCTTCTGGGACGCACACAGGTCCCACAAGACGGCGGGACCATTTAGAAAGTGCGCCTTGCGCATACACAGTAAGAAACCGGCTGTGAAGCCTGAAGTTTCCCTTACTGACAATGCCAGCCCCTGCACCCGAAGCCGATTGATGAATCCGCTTGGGGTACCAACAATCGCTGGATCCCTGGACAGATAAGTGTCCTTATATTAAAAGTAAGCAGCTACAGTATCTGTAGCTACTGACTTGTATTTTTTTTTCCCCTATTTAATTTTACCACACACCCCTGCAACGCAGTAGTGTCCCCTGGCTAGATATGAGGTGAGGCATTTTGCCCTGCCTTACAGTGAAACTGTCCTACTGCACCTGGTGCAAATGGGTCCTTAGGCTACAGTCTGACCATACTATCTCTGTACAATTTTACATCTACCAAAACTATGTAGAATGAGGACCTACTTGAATTACCCAATCAGTTTGTATCCACTCAGACAAGCCCTGGCACTACATACTTATAGGTAGATTTAAAGGAGATTGTACAATCAGATTGTAACATGTGGAGAGCTTAACAGAAGAGCCTTTCACACGGAGATCCCCCAACAAGAAAAGTCTGTGTGTATTAACAGAGAATTCTAGCGATTGTAGGCTCTCGATATAACCCCACTTCGGGTTAAGCCATCAATCAGGAGTGGGATTTGGCCAATGATGGACACCCTCACAGTTCCCACGAGGTTTAATGTTCCACCAATCACACTTCTGCCATCGCCCGATAACTTCCTTCTACTCACCGGTAGATTAACAGAGCACAGATGAGAAGCAGCAAGCAGAGAAGAGACAGAGATCCAGCAATAATGTGTGCCACACGTAGTCTGTCCCCTAAGCAAAAAGATTATGGAAAAAAAAAAAAAAAAGACCTTTATTAAAGAAACTCCTTTAAAGCGACTCAACTATGAAACAAAAATTAAGAAAAATATATAAAAAAAAAAAAACACACCAAAAGAAGAGTAATAGGGAATAACTGAAGGCAAACTGCTAAATACATCTGTGAAATAAATAAAAGGGAGCCATTTTATCCCACAGGGGTTTTGAAGTATGCCCATTCAGTCCTGAGATTTACACAGCTCTGCCACATCACAGTCCTGTCAAGCAGAATAGGAGATCTGATTTTTCTCTGCTGCAGTTAAACACTTACATATCTTGTCCCACTCCCAGCCTGTGACAAGACAGTGAAAGGAGAAGCAGCGGACTGATGAGCTCACTTCTCTACCTGTCCCTGTCAGCATGTTCCTTGCTAGCAAAGGAGCAGTGCAGCACAACTGATTGGCTCATCGGGCTGCTCCTACTTCTCCCAGTCTGAGCTCTGCTCTACAGGGTTTGTAAGAGGCTCACAACATGTCAAATTGAGATACCTGCTTTTAAAGAATACACGTCATGAGGTGTTGACGAATACAGAACAATTTTTGTCTTTTACCTGCCTGGAGTTCAGCTTTAATACAGGCTTGTCACACCACCTATGTTTCAGATCTTCGCTTTCTTGAAAAGATAGGTCAGCTGATAATCCGCTATGTCACAACATAGTGACCAGCAGGTGGAACCCCAACACACATTGGGGGACCAGGCGGCCACACCTCTGCTAAAGATACTTTAGCACCTCTTCAATTGATCGAAGATCCGGAGCATGGGTGGCAGGACAGGTAAATACATAAAAATTCTTCTTTTCACTTTGTTTCTAGGTTCAGAAAAACAAAACAAAAATAAAAATAAAAAAATGTTCCATTGTAAAAAAAATAAAAATAAAAAAAACACTTCAGTGTTTGCATTACAGTATCTGCATGCCCATCAGTGCCAAATATACACTCACCGACCCCTTTATTAGGTAGACCTTGTTAGTTCCAGGTTAGACCCCCCTTTTGCCTTCATTCTTTGTGGCAACAATTCAGCAAGGTAGTTGGTAGTGGTGGCATCACACAGTTTGTCAGATGCACATTCATGATGCGAATCTCCCCATCCACCACATCCCAAAGGTGCTCTATTGGATTGAGATCTGGTGAGTGTGGAGACCATTGCAGTACAGTGACCACATTGTCCAGTGGTGAGATGATTGGAGCTTTGCGACATTGTTCATTATCCTGCTGGAAGGAGCCATCACAAGATGGGTACACTGTAGTCATAAAGGGATGGACATGGTCAGAAACAATACTCAGGTAGGCCATAGCGTTTAAATGACGCATAATTGGTACTGAGGGGTCCAAAGTGTGCCAAGAAACATATTCCCAACACCATTACACCACCATCACAAGCCTGAACCGTTTATAGGCAGGAGGATCCATGCTTTCATGTTGTTTATGCCAATTTCTGACCCGACCTGCTGAATGTTGCAGCTGAAATCGAGACTCATCAGACCAGGCAACATTTTTCCAATCTTCTATTGTCTAGTTTTGGTGAGCCTGTGTGAATTGTAGCCTCAGATTCCTTAGCTAACAGGAGTGGCACCTGGTGTAGTATTCTGCTGTTGTAGTCCATCTTCTATAAGATTCCATGTGTTGTGCATTCGGAGATGGTATTCTGCATATCTTGGGTGTAACGAGTGGTTATTTGAGTTACTGCCGCCCATCATCTCAAACCAGTCTGCCCATTCTGCCCTTGTTGACCTCAACAAGGCATTTTCATCCATACAACTGCCATTCACTGGATATTTTCTCTTTTTCGGACTATTCTCTGTAAACCCTAGAGATGGTTGTGTGAAAATCCCACTAGATTAGCAGTTTTTGAAATACTCAGACCAGCCTGTCTGGCACCAACGACCATGCCACGTTCAAAGTCACTTAAATCCCCTTTCTTCCCCATTCTGAGGCTTGGCTTGAACTTCAGAAAGTTGTCCTCACCACGTCTAGATGCCTAAATGCATTTAGATTCTGCCATGTGATTGGCTGATTAGCAATTGGTCACCAAGCAATTGAACAGGGGTACCTAACAAAGTGGCCGTTGAGTGGATATCTGCATAAGCTTTCATGGTCTATGTGTGACCACTCCACCCTCCCAGCATATATGATATGACCCCATGGTATGACTTCGTATTCGGATCGTGTCAGAGGTGTGCTGTCAGCATGATGAAGGCAAAGTGCAAAAACAAACAAGGCTGGGAAAACATGTCAGGTACTGAATTTGCACTCTGGGTGATCTTATAGGTCTGATAAGGCCTGCTTCACACGGTGTACCTAATCGTACGGCTATGCCTGTATAGGTAGACAAGGCCCTCGCATGGACGTACATTTAAATTATGCCGGCGTGAATGAGGCCTTTAACTGGAAGTTGATGGAAGCATCTAGGACTATCTTTAGAACTACTGGACAAAATATGCAATTCTTGTTTGGCCACTCTCGTGATCTGAGAAGTTTGTCAGATAGCACATCTACCTTGAGCTTTTAACCCCTGCTAGTGGCCAAATAAAGGGTTAAAACGCGCCCACCAAGCGCCGATGCCAAAAGCGCTTTGCAGGCGCTTTTCAGGCATTTTGCAGGCGCTTCCCATTGATTTCAATGGGAAGGGGCGCTTTAGGAGCGGTGTATTCACTGCTCCAAAAGCACTGCAAAGACGCTGCTTGCAGGACTTTTTTTGATGCCCTGCCAACGCAGCGCCTCAGTGTGAAAGCACTCAGGCTTTCACATTGGGATTGCAGTTGCGGCTTCTTTCACGTGCTTTACAGGCGTTTTCTTTTAAGCTAAAGCGCCTGAAAAACACCCCAGTGTGAAAGGGGTCTCAGTGAGAAATCACTCAGCTTTCACATTGGGATTGCAGGTGAGGCTTCTTTCAAGCGCTTTACATGCGCTTTTTTTGATGCTAAAGCGCCTGAAAAACTCCCCAGTGTGAAAGGGTTCTAAGGAAAGAAGGGGAAGAAGACTGCAGCTTCCAAATCTCCAGACTGCTGCATCGGCTGTGTGGGCAGTGCCAGCTAATCATCCTCAGCGGTAAATGCAGCGAGGACCGTGGGAGCGTGGGTGGTTTCGTGTATTCGATTGCCTTTTCATTTTCTTTTGTCAAATGGTGAACTTACACCGTTTTTCTTTTTTTTTGAGGTCATAATGTAGAGTATAAGGTTTCCTATCATTTGAGCCCTGTCTTGGCACAAAGTTAATCCAGCTCTGAGCAATCCTCTTTTATTGTTCAGTGAGATAAATCTTGACAGAGAAAAACGTTGTCAAATCCTCCCCCTTGCTGTGAGTGAAGGGTGATTTACATATCTCATGCACTAGCCTAAGACATGCATTACTTTTTAATTCCCTCCCACTCCTTTCTTCTGCTGCTCTGCAAGGATTGGCTGTTCCCCACCTCAGCATGATTTGGCATGCTGAAGTCATGTGGGGACTTTTCTGGGTTTTGACTGGATGTTAGTGATCATAGCAGAAGTTCAGTGTAAGAAATACACAGGAGAAAATACATGTTGATAAGGGGAGTGTAGAAGTTGGCGGGGAATCTACTGACATCACGACTCCACCCACTGAGCCCTGGAAAAAAGACCCACCCACAGAATCTGCAGTTTTTTGGGTCTCATAGCAGACAGAGGGGAGACATTTGACAGATAATTATACATGCAGGAGGCTTGTATATCCTTCTAGATAACCAATATTGCAGTAGTTTATAGACATGTGCAGAGTAAAATATTTCGTTTCGGAATTTCGTTTTCGTCTGAAAACTTAATTTATTTAGTTACTCCCGAAATTCGTTTTTATTTATTTCGTTTTTCGTTCAAAAATTGCATTCGTCCGAAAATCCACATGAATTACGGTCGAATCTGTCTTGGAAGGCTTATGGTGTCTGTCGAATGTATAAAGAAGATTCGACGGAGCTAACTATATAGCGTACTTTAGAACCCTATTAAAGTCTATGGGACTCCAACGTTCAAAATCTAAAGTGCTAATTTTAAAGGCTAATTTGCAAGTTACTGTCCTAAAAAGTGTTTGGGGACCCGGGTCCTGCCCCAGGGGACATGTATCAATGCAAAAAAAAGTTTTAAAAACTGCCGTTTTTTCGGGAGCAGTGATTTTAATAATGATTAAAGTGAAACAATAAAAGTGTAATATTCCTTTAAATTTCGTAGGGGGGGGGGTTGTCTATAGTATGCCTGTGAAGGGGCGCATGTTTCCCGTGCTTAGAATTGTCCCTGCACAAAGTGTCATTTATGCAGGAAAAAAAGTCCTTTAAAATCACTCGCAGCTATTATGAATTGTCGGCTCCCGTAATACAGAGAACACTCATTGAAAGTCATTGATAAAAAAAATAAATAAATAAATAAATAAATAAAAAAGCGTGAGGGTCCCCCAAATTCAATTACCAGGCCCTTCAGGTCTGGTATGGATATTAAGGGGAACCCTGCCTCAAATTTAAGAAAAAATTTGACGTGGGGTTCCCCCTAAATATCCATAACCAGACCCTTCAGGTCTGGTATGGATATTAAGGGGAACCCCGCGTCAAATAAAAAAAAAAATTGACGTGGGGTTCCCCCTAAAAATCCATACCAGACCCTTTATCCGAGCACGCAACCTGGCAGGCCGCAGGAAAAGAGGGGGGGACGAGAGAGCGGCCCCCCCTCCCTCCTGAACCGTACCAGGCCACATGCCCTCAACATTGGGAGGATGCTTTGGGGGTCTGTGACCCCTCAAAGCACCTTGTCCCCATGTTGATGAGGACAAGGGCCTCATCCCCACAACCCTGGCCGGTGGTTGTGGAGGTCTGCGGGCGGGGGGCTTATCAGAATCTGGAAGCCCCCTTTAACAAGGGGACCCCCAGATCCCGGCCCCCCCCCTGTTTGAAATGGTAAGGGGGTACAAAAGTACCCCTACCATTTCACAAAGAAAGTGTAAAAAATGTTTAAATAAAACAAACACACTTTTGAAAAATTCCTTTATTAAAAATAAAAAAAAGATTCCAGCGGCGGTAATCCACTCTTGCTATCCATCGACGGACGGTCATATCTCCAGCGATGTCTAATATCATCCAGCGCAGCGCAGCATCCTTCTTCTGTCTCCGTGGAGGAGACACTACAGGCATTCCGGCGGCTGACGTTTGTTATATACGGAGGGCGGGGCCACCCGTCACCTGACCCCGCCCCCCTCTGACGCAAGGGGAAACCCGGGGTTCCCCGTGACGTATAGGTGACCCCGCCCCCCTCTGATGTAACGGAAACCTGCCTGTGTTACATCAGAGGGGTGCGGGTCACCCCTACGTCACGGGGAACCCTGGGTTTCCCCTTGCGTCAGAGGGGGGCGGGGTCAGGTGACGGGTGGCCCCGCCCTCCGTATATAACAAACGTCAGCCGCCGGAATGCCTGTAGTGTCTCCTCCACGGAGACAGAAGAAGGATGCTGCGCTGCGCTGGATGATATTAGACATCGCTGGAGATATGACCGTCCGTCGATGGATAGCAAGAGTGGATTACCGCCGCTGGAATCTTTTTTTTATTTTTAATAAAGGAATTTTTCAAAAGTGTGTTTGTTTTATTTAAACATTTTTTACACTTTCTTTGTGAAATGGTAGGGGTACTTTTGTACCCCCTTACCATTTCAAACAGGGGGGGGCCGGGATCTGGGGGTCCCCTTGTTAAAGGGGGCTTCCAGATTCTGATAAGCCCCCCGCCCGCAGACCTCCACAACCACCGGCCAGGGTTGTGGGGATGAGGCCCTTGTCTTCATCAACATGGGGACAAGGTGCTTTGAGGGGTCACAGACCCCCAAAGCATCCTCCCAATGTTGAGGGCATGTGGCCTGGTACGGTTCAGGAGGGAGGGGGGGCCGCTCTCTCGTCCCCCCCTCTTTTCCTGCGGCCTGCCAGGTTGCGTGCTCGGATAAAGGGTCTGGTATGGATTTTTAGGGGGAACCCCACGTCAATTTTTTTTTAAATTTGACGCGGGGTTCCCCTTAATATCCATACCAGACCTGAAGGGTCTGGTTATGGATATTTAGGGGGAACCCCACGTCAAATTTTTTCTTAAATTTGAGGCAGGGTTCCCCTTAATATCCATACCAGACCTGAAGGGCCTGGTAATTGAATTTGGGGGACCCACACGCTTTTTTTTTTTTTATTTATTTATTTATTTTTTTATCAATGACTTTCAATGAGTGTTCTCTGTATTACGGAGCCGACAATTCATTATAGCTGCGAGTGATTTTAAAGGACTTTTTTTCCTGCATAAATGACACTTTGTGCAGGGACAATTCTAAGCACGGGAAACATGCGCCCCTTCACAGGCATACTATAGACAACCCCCCCCTACGAAATTTAAAGGAATATTACACTTTTATTGTTTCACTTTAATCATTATTAAAATCACTGCTCCCGAAAAAACGGCCGTTTTTAAAACTTTTTTTTGCATTGATACATGTCCCCTGGGGCAGGACCCGGGTCCCCAAACACTTTTTAGGACAGTAACTTGCAGAATCTTTTCTCTCTGTCAAATCTTTTTTCTCTGTCGAATATTTTCTCTATATAATCTTGGACTAATAGAGGTAAGGTTAGGCACATTCGAACACAGGTTCTATAGACACTTGTCAGAGTCACGTCGAATCTCCTATTCTATATCGAACTGTTGTAACAATGAAAACGAAAATAAAGCATTTATTTATGTCGGATCTTTCGTTTTTCGGATTTTGTGCTTTCGTTATCGTTTGGCAAAACGAAAACGAAAATAGCTGAAATTCGGACGAAAATGCATTCGGACGAAAACGAATGCACATGTCTAGTAGTTTAGAAAGGATGAGAGTGGGTTTACATCCACTTTAAGCAATATTGCTTGGTCACCCGTCAACTGAACAGACAGGAGCAGCAGGACAATGGTGAGGTGATCCCTCTGCTCTCCCCTTCATGTTCTGGAAGGAAAAGTGACAACACTGTACAATGCAGCAGAGTGCTGACCTACTGAACACAGCAGGTTGATCTATAAAGACATATTTTGGTACTTCCAATAGTTAGATGTAAAAGTAAAATATATTTTTTAATGAATAAACGTATTGAAACTGATTATTTTTTTAGATCTTTAATGGTTTTTAAAAATCCTATATCCTGCTCTTCATTTTGAATCATCCTTGGATATATAGAAAGGATGTAAAAATATGAAAGTATATTCATAAATATAGCTACAGTGTGCTCCTTTACCTGCACTGGCTGGCACGGCCCCGAAAGGGGTACAGAGTCCCCTTGATGCCTCTTCATCTGAGCAGCTACAAAGGAAATGATAAAAGTTAGGATACATCAATACACATTTCCTTGAGAAGCAGCAAATCCCAGCCGGTCACGGCTTACACCTACCTTCCTGCGGTCACTCCGGGAGTGCTTTCCCCTCGCTCGATCTCGTTGTCGGGATTGAAGGCGCCAGGAATCTTTTCACTATTGTTTGTTGGAATAGGAGCTGAAGGTAAAAATCCAGGAACTGAATTGGTAGGAAGTGAAGGGAGGATTGTTAGGGAAAAAACAAGATTTCTTAAAGGTGGGAATTGCAAAAGCAGCCACACTGTCTTCACCATTGCACAGAGGACTTACAGCGGTTTTAAAGCCTAAACCTTTCTTACCTAAATGCATTCCTTGTATTAAGGCAAGAAACGTTTACGTAGTAGTATTGCCCCCTCACCTCCACTTATACTTACCTAAGCTCTCATTCAGTCCAGCTCTGTGCCCGTCTATAGCAGCTCTCTCCTCTTCTCTCACAAGCTTTGCTGAAGCAGTCAAATCCTGTAAGGAGGGAGCAGGGGGCAGGGCTGCTCTGCAAGGTGTGTGTATGGACACAGACAGTGCAACGCAGGGTCGAGCCTGCACAAGCACCCCAATTGCAAGCAGCTTGCTACAGGGGCACACAGAAAGGAGGAGCCAGGAGCGCCTGTGGGCACCCCAGGAGAGGTGGTTTGGGGTTGCTCTGTGGAATAGCATTGCACCAAGATAGGCCCCTTTTATTCTATAGTTTTGGTAGATATATGGAGTTTGTATAAACTTTGTACAATCATGGCTGTAATGTATATAAAGATGAGAACAGAAAATTATTGGATGAGGTTCATAAAGGGAAGACGAGATTTTTATAGAGCCAGATTCTCCTTTTTTATTTCCTAATACTGCAAGGAGAGAATGCATGGGGGGGAAATTCATTGGCTGATATAGACAACAAAAACATCAATTTTCAATCTTTTGACATATATGCAAAATATCTTCTAAAATAGTGGCTGGAGTAGGGAATTGTTAGAAACTCGGTTGGGTTTTTATTGCTACCTGTATCCCCCACTAGGGAGACTCGCCCCTCTCTATGTAACCTGCTTGCTACGTCAGAAGGTTCACTAAAAGTGAAATTGTAGCTCCGCTGCTCTTTCCAAAATATGGAAGTATACTTGGCAAACGCTCACATTATGAAGACTCCTCTGCCCGTTTGTCCCCCATCTAGTGCTAATACAGTATCTCACAAAAGTGAGTACACCCCTCACATTTTTATAAATATATTATATTTGTACATGTTACCACACTGAAGAAATGACACGTTGCTACAATGTAAAGTAGTGAGTGTACAGCTTGTATAACAGTGCATGTTTGCTGTCCCCTCAAAATAACTCAACACAGCCACAAATGTCTAAACCGCTGGCAACATAAAACAGAGTATACCCTGAAAATGCCCAAATTGGGCCCAAGTAGCCATTTTCCCTTCCCGATGTCATGTAACTTGTTAGGCGGCGTACACACGCGGGGACTGTCTGCCGAAACTAAGTTCGTCAAACAGTCCGCTCAAACTTTTGAATGAACGAACACGCCCACACACGGCACTTTTTGAGCGGACAAATACGGCAAACTTTGTTCGTCGTACTAAGTCCGCGCAACTTTTGAAATGAGCGGACTCGCCCACACACGAGGCAACAGTCCGCTCATTTCGAGCGCGTGTGCAGGTAGGCGGGGCCCGCGACGAAGACGTCGCGGGCTCCGCCGCCTGGAATGGACTTAAAGGGGAACCCCAACGCCGAAAAAAAACGGCGTGGGGGTCCCCCCAAAGTCCACAACAGACCCTTGTCCGAGCACGCTACCCGGCCGGCCAGGAAAGGGGGGCGAGCGAGCGCGCCCCCCCTCCTGAGCCGTACCAGGCCGCGTGCCCTCAACATGGGGGGTGCCTTGGGGAAGGGGGGGCCGCGCGGCCCCCCCACCCCAAAGCACTTTGTCCCCATGTTGATGAGGACAAGGGCCTCTTCCCGACAACCCTGGCCGTTGGTTGTCGGGGTCTGCAGGCGGGGGGCTTATCGGAATCCGGGAGCCCCCTTTAATAAGGGGGCCCCCGGATACCGGCCCCCCACCCTATGTGAATGAGTATGGGGTACAATGTACCCCTACCCATTCACCTGTAAAATAAAAGTACCCAAAAAAAAAACACAACACACGAGATAAAATATTTTATTGCACAGCTCCGGGGGTCTTCCGTCTTCGGGGGTCTTCTCGCCGGACTCCTCCGCTATCTTCTTGTAGCTCTTTTGCTAGCGGAGGAGTCCGGCTTTCTTCCTCCCCGCCGCCGGCCTCTTCTCCCGACTTCGGGGGTCTTGTCCCCCTCTTCGGTTCTTCTGCCGGGCCACCGCGCCTTCTTATAGCTCTTTTGCAGGCGGTGGCCCGGCGGCGACAGAAGTTGAGCCAACAGTCCGCCCGTGTGTACGCGGCCTTAGTGTTACAAGGTCTCAAGTGTGAATGGGGAGCAGGTGTGTTAAATTTGGCATTATCACTCTCACGCTCTCATACTGGTCACTGGAAGTTCAACATGGCACCTCATGGCAAAGAACTCGGAGGATCTGAAAAAAAAAGAATTGTTGCTCTACATAAAGATGGCCTAGGCTATCAGAAGATTGCCAAGACCCTAAAACAGAGCTGAAGCACAGTGGCCAAGACCATACAGCGGTTTAACAGGACAGGTTCCACTCAGAACAGGCCTCGCAATGGTTGACCAAAGAAGTTGAATGCACGTGCTCAGCGTCATATCCAGAGGCGGTCTTTGGGAAATAGACGTACGAGTGCTGCCAGCATTGCTACAGAGGTTGAAGGGGGGGGGTCAGCCTGTCAGTGCTCAGACCATATGGCGCACACTCAAATTGGTCATGGCTGTTCCAGAAGGAAGCCTCTTCTAAAGATGATGCACAAGAAAGCCCACAATCCATTTGCTGAAGACAAGCAGACTAAGGACATGGATTACTGGAACAAGCCCTGTGGTCTAATGAGACCAAGAAAAACTTATTTGGTTCAGATGGTGTCAAGTGCTTGTGGTGGTAACCAGGTGAGGACTACAAAGACAAGTGTGTCTTGCCTGTAATCAAGCATGGTGGTGGGAGTGTCATGGTCTGGGGCTGCATGAGTGCTGCCGGCAATGGAGAGTTACAGTTCATTGAAGGAACCATCAATGCCAACATGTACTGTGACATACTGAAGCAGAGCATGATCCCCTCCCTTCAGAGACTGGGACGCAGGGTAGTCCCAGCATCCGGCTCCATTCTCATGGATCTTACAGACACCAGGAATGGGCAGGGAGTGAACACTGCACTGCGTATGTGTGTACATGTTTAAAGGAATTGCTAGTAGCAAGTGAAGGGTTTTTTAGCAGATGAAAAACGCAAAAAATTTGAATTTTTCCTTTTTCTTTATAAAAGCACCCATTCTGAATAAAAAGGCACAAGGAGCATTGCAAGTGTGATCGCTGCATGGTCAATGCAATGCACAAGATGGCTCTGCCTATTAGGTTTTGATGGCCATAAAGACTTTTCAATTGGAGATCTGAAGGCAACCAGCTTCTTCTGTGCTCTCCTAAGAAACTTCATAATCCCCTAGCACACCAATATCAGGGGTCTTACAATGTTTATTTGTGAAATCAACATTTTATATAAAATATCAGTTTAAAATTTCTAAACTTAAACCCAAAATGTAAGAGGAGCAGAGAATGGGCACTCACTTGTAGAGCAGAGTTCTGTTTCCAGGTCATCCGGACAGGCACACACAAAATCATAACTTCGGGCAAAGCACAGGTGGGAACAGCCGCCATTATTAACCCCGCAAGGATTGCTACCTGCAAAGTAGGCAGAGAGTTCCAGATAAAGCAAGGGATGTTCTCTAAATTGTTATCATGAAAATCTCAGGAAATATCCCAATATACCAGATAGAAAAGAGGCAAAAAAGGGAATATTCTTTATTATGATTACTATTTATACCTGACTGCCGCATAGGAGATACAACAATGATGTCCATCAGCCCCTCCATATTGCCCAATATGGTTTCCTGGCTCCTCCCAGAGTATTTGTCCACCCTCTGAATAGACTTGGTTTGCCAGTCAGTCCAATATATCCAGCGGCCTTCCTGTTAAAAAATAAAAATAAAATAATCATTGGCTCAACAAAATTCAATTGGCAAATTAATATTTCTCATACACTGTGCTGCCATAAATATGATCACAATGACACTTCAATAAGCTTAACTTAATCGGTGCAGGAATGTAAATGAACCAGGATTTGGTTCAACAATCTATTTATTGACCATTATCAAATCACAACTCCTTAAAGCTGAACTCCAGTTAGACATTAAAAAATACAAATGAATACATGTGCATTTATGTACAACTTAATAGTGGTGACCCCCCCCCCCCCCCCACCACAGAAAAATTTAAAAAGTCAGCAGCTACACATACTGTAGCTGGTGACTTTTAATATTGGGACACTTGCATGTCCTGGAATCCAGCGAGGTTGGCACCCCAGTTGATGTTTCCATTGGCTCTCGGGTGCTGCTGCCACCATTTATAGTAAGGGAACCCAGCAGTAAAGCCTTTCAGCTTCACAGCTGATTCCCTACTGTGCATGCGAGGGAGGAGGGGTGCTGAAATTTTTTCCTGAAGTTCAGCCGTAGAAAAAAAAAAAAAAACCTGTTCCTCTTTCATATATATGTATTAATAAAAAAATTACCCAGAATTCTCACCTGTGTGAGAGCGAAGGGGTGGGAGACTTGACTAACGAGTATTTGACGGGTCCTTCCATTCAGATCTGCATTCTCTATACGATCCAGGTGAGCATCTACCCAGTAGATCCTAGGGGAGCAGAAGACAACACTGGTGAGCTGTAGACATAAAAATGAAAGTGGCTCAGAACACACAAACCGTTCTAACGTATTCTCACTGACCTGCGGGTGTCATAGTCCAACGTCAATCCGTTGGGCCACCCAAGATCTGTATTAATGATGATCTTGCGATCAGAGCCATCCAAGTGAGCCCTCTCAATTTTGGCAACGTGGCCCCAGTCTGTCCAGAACATGTAACTAAGGAGAATACAATTAGGGTTAGTGGCTACTAGGCCTGCATTTTATTTCAGTTTGTGATGCTTCTGAGAAGATTTACTGACAGGTACACCTGATCTGCATGTGACCTCCTGCTGACCTGTCATTCCCCACCTAAGCTGCTCCTGCATTCTCATTGGATTTTATGGGGAGAGAAGCAGTTGGGATACAAACAAAAGTCTATTGACACAGGCCCTTCGACTACCCAGGTCAGTTCGGTGGAAGCTGGCAAAATAGGGAGAGAACATTTCTGGTCTTGAAAGTTTACCGCTTTGTAGAAGCCAGTGTTTAATCAAGGCCCCCCAATAGGGTTTTTTCGCAGCAGAGATCAAAACATTGAATCGTTTAAAGGAATTTTATTAGAAATTGTAACAAGAAGTCATGAACACACAAACAAGCTCCGGTCAAAGATGTGTGTGAATATTCAATTTTACACTATTACAATCATGCAACAATATTTCTCAGCATTTAAATGCAAATTCCCAATGCATTTCAACATGCTACAGTCAACAGGATAGGGATTTGTATTATCAAAGTCTATATTGCTGATATATGAATAATGATTGCATATATGTCTTGACAGCAAACGAATCCCCTGAGGAAGACTTTTGACCATGCATGCTGAAACGCGTTGGGTTTGCATTTTAACTACTGATAAATATTGTTGCATGATCGTAATAGGGTAAAATTTAATATTCACGCACATCTTTGACTGGAGCTCATATTTTAAGTGTTTATGTGTGTTCATGACTTATTGTTACAATTTCTAATAAAATTATTTTAAACAATTCAATGTTTTGATCCCTCATGCAAAAAAAAAAAAAAAAAACACATTGGGGGAGACTTTCCCATGCTATGTTATTCTAGTTTTCGGTTTTGAATTCCAGAGTGTTAACATAAATTTCTGGAAAGCCCCACTCCAGAGCCAAAATACTGCTTTGTTTTGGGCAGGGTGGGGAACACCTGGAACCCCTTGACAAATTTTAATTGCAGTCTGTGTCTTCATTGGGGAGATTTCCCCTTACCTGTAGTCAGGATGGGATATGTTAGGAATTTTTTTTCAGCTGGAACAGAGATTCCAAAAAAAAAAAAAAAAAAACACCACACACACAATGGGGGAAATGAAAGGATGGTGCAGGCTTTTTCTGAACTGAGAAAACAGAGCAGATGCTGCTCCAAATTGGCAAAGGCGATGAAAGCCTTTTTTGTTAATTAGGGGCAATCTGCTTCATTTTCTATACCCAGTCTGTGCAATAAAGGGAGCTCCCTCTGACACTCCTCTGAAATAGAAACATGTGAGAGTGGTGCAGATGTGCCTGAAACAGGTCTATCTGCTTTGTTGTGCGATGCGCCCTACTCTCATCAGTTCCCTGCACCCTTATAATGCCGCAGGAAGCTGGTGATGGTGGCATGTGCCACATTAAGCTTTGTTTATTCCCTCTGAGTATATTGGGGAAGGGATAGAACCCCTGTCAGGTTATTTTCACTGCCTGTAACTTTCTGACTTTGTGATAAACATTTCCTTTCTTGCCCTGCTGTCACAGCCGGTCAGGGGGACACTAACAAGGTAATAGACAGCAATAAAAGTTGAAAAGGTAATTTCTACCACGTCTATCTACAACTAAAAAGAAAAAAGTTGATTTGAGTTAGAAGAACCAAGGTATCAACACAATACAAATATCACTGGTTGAGAAACAACAAAACATCCAAACCAGACAAGTGTCATAAATGGCACAAGCATCAGGAAATTCAAGACCAGAAATTGTCAATTCAGGATTTCTGCTCTTACCCCTTCCTTGGAAACACCGCAATGGCCCGAGGCTCGTCCAGACTGTTATTAATAAGCACCTTCCGATATCTCCCATCCAATCGGGACACCTCAATCGTGTTTGCCCCGGTGTCTGTCCAGTACAGATTCCTGGCTATCCAGTCCACAGACAGACCATCTGTGGTCTTCAGTCCTTCACCAATGATAGTCTCCATACCAGTGCCGTCAAGGTTTACCCTCCTAAAAGACAGCATAGATTTTCAGTAAACAGAAAACCTGTTTTCTGATACAATGTAGAGAAAAAAATGGTAAACATACAAAAAGTGTTATTAAAAGGACCTGCTGAAACATTCACAAATATCTATATAAAAAGTACAGAAATGAGATTTTAGCCTAAAAGAGGCTCACCAGTGCCAGCTGATACTTTCCCTGGAATGATTTGATGGAAGGGCGGCCGGCTGTGTGCAGGGCCATCCCTCCCATGCCTATTTTTTTAGAAAACTGAACTCCAGGCAGATATAAAAAAAATAAAAATGCACATTTTTTAACCTGCAAAAAAAAGTGAACTTATCCTTTAAGAGGAACAAGCTGTGCTTCTTAATTACTAGGTAATGAATACGCGCACCTGTTAGTGTGTGAAACGCGACTGCCATTTGTACTGTCTAACACTTGGGATGTTCGTTATTAAATAAGAATTTTGATGGATCTTGGAGTGCAGCCATTTCTTCAGTGTTGATTGTATGCGGAGGCGAGCCGAGGCGGGCACCTGTCATAGCATTAGGCTTCCTGTCTCACCTGGAGCAGCGAGTTCTTTTGTTTGGATACTATGGTAGACTAGACCTCATGTACAAAACTCCAAAAACCGGAGGATTTCAAAAAATTTAGAAAGCTTCTAGCAAGCTGTAAGCAGGTAAACAAAGTACCGCTGGTTCTAATGGGTAGGGGAAAAAAAACAAAAAAAACACACACACTCATAATGAATTGTCAGTGTATTATACAAATGGACGTGATGACATCATGTGATGCTCGTCTGTGTAAAGACACCCATTCAATATAAATAGCCCATGTTTGTGTTTGGGTGCTGTGTACAGCACCAGGGACATATCCATTCATCTCAGCATTACTGTAAGTACTCCATATGCTCTCTTATTTATGCTACCTTTGTTAACACCAAGTGGCAAGGTTTATAATGCCGCTGTTCTCTTTTCATAGATCCTCTATGGGTACTTTTTGCTAGTTAGGCTGTATTACGTGCCGCTAGCTTGCTGAAGCTCTATTGGTGTTTTTTCCTCATTGGATCCGTGTTTTCTCAGCAGTATTCCCCTGGCGTTTATGATCACCGATTGCTATCGAGACATACACCTGCCCCTGCTGTAGCAATTGTTTAAGCTTACTTGCTAGTAGGTATCCATATGGATTTACATTTATTTGTAATGTCTCACCATTTGCATAATACACTGACAATTCATTCTGTGTGCTTTTTTGTTTTGTTTTTCTACCCATTGGAACCAGCCGTGCGCTGTTTACCTGCTTACAGCTTGCTAGAAGCAGTCTACATTTTTTGAAATCCTCCGATCTTTAGAGTTTTGTACTACCATAAGGTATCTTATGATTTTTGGTGTCGGTTTTCTTTTGGTTTCTCTATGACTGTAGAGCATACGCTTTTGAATACAACATAATGTAAAACATATGTGATTTGTCGGTTTTTAATTTGAATATATCTCATTGCAGACAGTGAGATTCGTTCTTCCTCCTTTTTTTGTTACATCTTCGAACCTTGATCACGTCCTGAAGAAGTCTAACGGCGAAACGCATTGATGCACAAGGGCTCACTGTATCAATTGTATCATGTTATATGCTTTTTAACTTTGTACTGTCTGTAACACTTGGGATGTTCGTTATTAAATAAGAATTTTGATGGATCTTGGAGTGCAGCCATCTCTTTAGTGTTAGTCTACCATAAGGTATCTTTTACGATTTTTGGTGTCTGTTTTCTTTTGGTTTCTCTATAACAGTAGAGCATATGCTTTTTAATGCAACATAATGTAAAACATATATGTGATTTGTCGGATATTAATTTGAATATATCTCATTCCAGACAATGAGATTCGTTCTCCCTCCTCTTTTATGTTACATCTTTGATCGTGTCCTGAAGAAGCCTAACGGCGAAACGCATAGACGCATAAGGGCTCACTGTATCAACTGTATCATTTTATATGCTTTTTACATTTTTGAACACTGATTATACAACATACTTTTTTTAATAAATATTATTCTTTTTATGTCTCTATTGTCTCCATGCCTTTAAAGTCTGACCTTTGGATACTTTTGTAGTATCCTTTTTTGTGTTTCCCCTTCAATTTACAGATGTGGCATTGTGAGTACTTTCTTTTCTTATTTTCCAGGAATACAGGAATCTAATATAAGACATATTCAGGTACCTGAATTTGTTTTTTAACCCTTTCCTTGCTACCCACCTGATCACATCCAGGAAAACATCAGTGTAGTAGATTTGGTTTTCTATGCTTTCAAAGTCCAAAGAGATGACATTGTTGAGCTCCTTAATGGGCACGTGGACATCTGTGTGGTCATCCGTGTCCAGTGATATCATGCGGATGGAGTCACGACTGGAGAACAGCAGATAGGTGTCGGGAGATGGGTCACAAGTCCTGCCATCTTCTTTCAGGAGAATGCCGGTAGGGCAGGCGCAGGAGTAACTGACGGGGTTTGGCAGACACAGATGGGAGCAGCCGCCATTGTTGTTACCACACTTGTTGAATCCTAATAGGCAGAAGAAAGGAAGCACAATGCATTTTCACATGACTCCATTCATACATAATAGGTATAGCTATTAAAAGAAACCTATAATACAAAGATTATAGCCTCCCTCTAAAGAAAGAAGACTGGTAATTACCAAGGTTTCCTTCCTTTTCTCATGTTGCTCCTTTTATTGCTTATTTTATATGCAACCTAACAAAGCTACTATAGATCAGTGTTTCTCAACCTTTTTTCTGTCAAGGCACCCTTTAAAATATTTTCCGTCAAACTGCTCCGATCGGACATACTCCGATCATGTGTAGAGAATTCCGATCAGACAAAGTGCCACGCATGCTCAGATCAAATTCCTACATCAAAGCTATTGGCTACTAGCCTGAACGTAGTCCCATTGTAAGGAAATTACGTCATCACATTCTGAAAGATCGGATTTTCCGACAACTTTGTCCGACCATGTGTATGCAACAGTTTCGGACAAGATCCGACGGATTTGGTTGTCGGAATCTCCGACTGTGTGTACAAGGGCTTATAGTTTTACATAATGCAGCAACAATGCAGTAACCCCATATAAACCCTTCAGTAAATGGATAACGGAGCCAAAAAATGCACCTGTAATTAAAATTATAAAAATTACAGTGGAACCTAACAAAAAATGCAGCCAGTATATGTATACCTATCCTTTGGAGGCAGGGATCTTCCTCATCAGCCTAGGTCTTTCTAAATTAACAAAATTAGACGTATGAAAGCTCTGACAGCCTCTCAAACACCAGGAGTTAAAAATCGATACAAATACGATTTTACTGGCTAGAGTTCACAGGTTCTCAGGAATGTCGACAGTTCTTTCTAGGGGTTGATTTCATCAAGCTTAAAAAAAATTAAAAAAAAATAAAAATAAAATGAAGAGGGTCCCCAACTGAGATCGCATATCCTCCCAACCCGAAACATTCAAGGTCTCTGAAATTCCCTACTTAGTCTTTCCTTCCCTTCTGTATTTCTTATCCTATTCCCTCCCTCGCACCTATTCTATAATTCATCATTCCAATTTCTCTCTTTTGTAGTTCACTACTGACTACCTGATTGGTTAGATAAGAGAAAACTCAAGAAAAAACTCAAAAAGGTGGTACCTTTGATCGTGCGTACTAGTATGAATATGAATATAAATATATATATATATATATATATATATATATATTAAATAAAAGTAGTATGTTCTTTGACTAGTGGTGCTGCACATATCTATTTGCTGTGAATAGGGAATTTTCTACTTGCTCACACATTTGAAATGTATATGGGTACATTCAGATAGAGGAATCCAGTGATTTTTCTATCATTCCACCCATGGTGGAATGAAAGAAAATGAGCCTATCAAAAAACGCAGTCAGCGTTGATGACTCCCACTGTACTATTGAGTTTTGCCGATGGGGAGCCTTCCTGGTCTGGCAGAACACAATGATTACTGCTAGCGGCTATATCTGCAGAAAGTAATCGCATGTAAAAACAATCCAACCAGCCTGCCCATAGATGGCTATAATCTCAAGATGTGATCCATCTCTGGACAGCTTTAGTATTACAAAAGGTCTACCTGATCAGATAAAATGTTAACACACTTGTTGGTAAATTTTTGATATGTCAGATCATAAAGCGATAATGTGACCACCTTTAAATGGACATGTAAAAATGAATGTTTAGAATTGATTCTAGGCTGCACAAGTAGTACCTACCAGGAGCATGAGTCCTATCAACAGCCTGAATGTCCATCAGACCAGGCAGGTTGTCTCTGATCACTATGATATTTGCACCCGTGTCTTTGTCAGCCCTCTGGATTTTGCGTGTTTGCCAGTCAGTCCAATATATATGAGCACCGAGAAGGGTCAGACCATATGGATGCTGCACAGGCGACACCAAGATCCGCCGGTTTCTTCCCATAAGGTCAGAAGCCTCTATTCTCTAAGGAGGAAAGGACAAATACATCAAAAAGACAGAAAGAGAGACAAGAACATATAGAAGCACATCAGATATGGCGATGTTATGTATTAGGTGCCTCCATGTGCAAGGCAGAAAAAGGAAATAAAATGCACTAAGACATAGGAAAATCATACACAAAAAGGACATTAACCCCTTCATGCCTAAGCCTTTTTCTGACATTTTTTGCTTAAAATCTGTATTTTATACTGGTAAAATGACTTAGAGCTGCCAAACATATATAGCAAAGACCCTAGAGAATAAAATGGTGATTGTTGCAACATTTTATGTCACACCGTATTCGCGCAGCAGTCTTTCAAATGCAATTCTATTTGGAAGAAAGACACTTTTTATGAACAACAAAACAAAAACAGTAAAGGTTAGCTCAATTTTTTTGTATAATGGGAAAGATGATGTTAAGCCGAGTAAACAGATACCCAACATGTCATGCTTTAAAACCACGAACACTCGTGGAATGGCGACAAACTACGGCACTTAATTTCCATATGCGATGTTTAAACATTTCTAAAGGTTACCAGTTTAGAGGTACAGAAGAGATCTTGGGCTAAAATTATTGCTCTCACTCTAACGATCGTGGCAATACTTCACATGTGTGGTTTGAACGCGGTTTACATTTGCGGGTGTGACTTACATATACGTTCGCCTATGCGCGCAAGCATGGAGGGATGGGGCGCTTTAATTTTTTCTGTGGGACAGCAGAGGCCCGCGAAAGGCGCGGGGGGGGGGGGGGCTACACAGGTCCCCTTCTGCTGCTTGGAGTAACAGCTGAGTGACGTTGTTAGCCTCATCAGTTACCACAAGAAAGCCGACCGTAGGCTCTAAAAAACGGTTCTGGGGGTAATGCCTGCATATTATTCCAGTACAACCCCTTCAAGCCAAGGCCCCATATTTGCATTATGTTGGCATGAAGGGGTTAAATATGACCAGACAGGAAAAAAAACAGGTAATAAGCCTGACACGGAGGCAGAATGGTACCTACTCATCTGAAGAGCGCCCACAAAAGGTAAAAGGGTAATTCCTAGTCATCAGCCCAAAACCCCCTCCCGTAAACTGAAGGCATAAAATGTTCATTTAATGCCAACATTACCTCTGTATGCCCATCTGCCCACAAGAGCTGAGAACCTGCTTTATCCACAGCCAATCCGTTCGGCCATCCAAGATTCATGTTTATCAGAACTTTGCGGTCAGAGCCATCCATTCCTGCCCTTTCCAGCTTGGCATTTTCTCCCCAGTCTGACCAGTACATGTACCTAAAGAGAGAGGAATAGTTATGTGTGACTGTTTCCTCATTATACCTGGTGGGAGCAAGCACCAGTCATTCAATAGGGAAAAAGGCAGCTAAACAAAAGTACTTGGTTATCTCTGTAACTAAAGTTTTGTAGGTTGCGTTTAAGATCCATCCATGTTCTACAGAAGTCCCACTTGGCCATCATATTACCATAGCAGCATATCTAATTTGAGTTGTGGGAGCCTTAGAAGAGACCCGAAGGCCACCTTTAATCTTGGAAAGAGAGAAAACTAAAAGAAAGTTGTGTCAGTTGTGTCTCCCAACACTAGATTTTCTAATAGTTTTCTCTCTGAATCTTTCCCAGCTGCCATGATCCTTACAGACACAACCCAATAGCACCTCTAAGAGCCATCATAGTAAGGGTGGAGATGAAAACTACAGAAGACTTAAAAAGTACCAATCCACTGAGCTTATCACACTTTCCAAATATACATATATTCATAACGTATAACAATTAAAACAACGGTTTTCGATCGCTCGCTTCTCAGTGTAGAGGCCCCGGGGGACGGATGTAGCATTCACCTAGATAAGTATGATGGGGAAAAACTCTCAAAACCATACTTCTCTTTTAAGGTCAATACCTTCCTTCCATATCCTCTTCTGTTGCAGTATATGGTCAGTACTAACATGACAGGTGTCCTTCGAAGATTAAAGGATAAGTTCACTTTGGTAACAGGTTACACGTTCCCCCTGTTTTTGTGTGGAACATGTAACATGTTCTAATATCTGCAGCTCTGTTCCCAATGCCCCCCCTCCCTGTGACAGCGGGTCACGGATCTTCTCCCTGCACCTGCTTTCACCATTCAAAAACAGCAACCGTTTCCTGTGAATAAATGCCTACAAAATTTCAATGAGCTGCGTGGGTGCTGTGGACCATCCTCATTGTCCATTGATCTTCCTGCTCTCAGGCAACTTTCTGCACATATAAGGTATGCACAGAGTGCTATGCTGAGAGTCTGCAGGAGCAGCAGATTGCCCCAACAATCTGCTTATCATGGGTGCAATGCTCTGCAGGCTCCTTAGAAAAAAATAATCAATGCACATTTTGTTACATGCAAAAAGATGCACATTTATACATTTTTTTGTAAAAAGGTAAACCTATCCTCTAAAGCAGTAGTAAAACTGCAGCTGCTGGAAAAATAAAAATAAAACTCCTTGCAAGGCAAGGTCATAAATGTGCTAGTATGCATCGCGTACTAGCACATTATGAGAAACTTACCTTAGAACGAAGACCTCCAGTGCCGCAATGACACCGCTGAGAGGGCTGACATCTTCCCCTGCCTTCAATATAGGTTTGTGGCCTCAGGCTACATAAGTGGCCAGGGGCGCAAGGACATCACTCCCATGGGAGCCGCCGCTTATGGCACAGGCTCTGAAGGTCCGGCACTGTAAGCCGGACCGTCAGAGCATATGTGCCGGTAATGTCACCGGCTGCATGCACTATGAAGATCTCCTAAACTGTGCAAGTTTAGGAGCTTTTCACTGTACTTAAAGGCAAGCCTCATTATAGGCTTATCTGTAGGTACAAGTGGTGTAACACAGTTTACTACCACTTTAAATGGGAAAGGATACCCTTTCATCTACATCAGCAATTCTTGCTTACCCCATCTCATGATAAAGAGCGATAGCTCGTGGACTTCCCAAGTTCTGCCACACCAGAACCTTCCTCATGGAGCCATCCAGATTCCCTGCTTCAATGCGATTAGACCCAGTGTCTGTCCAATATACCTTGCGGCCAATTGCATCCACTGCCAGACCATCGGTGGTCACCAAGCCTGTGATAACACAACATGAGCATGAAATTGTTCTGATAGTCCTAGGACATAAGAAAGCTGCATAGCAGTGTAGATACAGTATTTTTAAGTGGTTGATTAATCACCTGTGGTTAGTACATCCTGATAATTAGAGCCATCCAGACCTGCTCTGCTAATTTTGCGAAGGGTACTGTCAGCCCAATACACCAGACCTAAAAGGAAAAAAAAAAAACATGAAGGTGGAAATTATTCCCAATATATCCATCAAGTGTTGAAGTCCTTGGACAATTAAGACTTTTAGGTTGAACTGCAGTTATGCAGTTTTAGGAAATAAACCTTCACCCCACACCCCCCATACCTACTTTAAGCCTCGCTCTAGCAGACTCCGTCGGCGATGTATCCTCTAAAACATTTTATTTGCCGCTCAACAAGCCAAAGCTCTCCAAAGTCATCACATACAATGCATTATATGTGAGGACACCGAGAGCCTGTCCATATCCTAAGAGCATCAGAGAGCAAACAAGAGCGACAGCTGCCAGGGGAGCGAGGCATACATAAGTATTTAACTAAATGAGCAATTGGCCATTGCTTAGGGAATGCTGGATCTTGTAGATAATTAACTATTGAAGGACTGACAGGCAACCATGGCACCATTAACTTTATAGATCCTTTAATTGAAGTAATAACGATGTATACTCACAAACAGCAAAGACTTTCAAGCTCCTCAATATCCAATGATCCATATCTCCCCTGGTCCACTACACCAATTTCAGTCTAGGGAAGACACTTCCTACACTTAAAATGTGTGATGCGTCTCGAGGGACCAGAGGAAGGGGAGATCCCCCCTGAAATATGTCAGCTGTTTTAAGTCTTTGAAGGGTCTTCTTGCCTAGACTGAAACCTGTGCAGTGGACCAGGGGATATGAATCACTGAATATCGGGGAGATGGAAATTCTTTGCAGTTTGTGAGTAGAATTATTACTTCAATAAAAGCTCTACAAAAAGCAATGCGCAAGGCTGGTGCATCCTCTTCTTTTGTTTTTTTCAGTATTCCATTTGGGCTTCCCTAATCCCAAGAGGGTTGCAAGGTCTTGCAAAAATATATTATTTTAGACTGTGGAAGAGTAAAGGTCCATCACTGCTGAAACATTCATCTTGATCGCAGGAGATTGTTTTTTATTATGCCTATTTAAACATGTAGCCAGTTACATTCAGCCTCTCTCACCCTCTAAGGGATCCACACTGACTGCTATGGTGTTCTTCATGGTCATATTGATGGGGACAACAACATCTGCAAAGTATGGGATATCCAAAGACACCGAGCGGATATCAGTCCTTCGGGCAAAAATGAGGAAGCGGTCCATTCCTGGGTGTGGAGGACAAGACAGAGAAGAAGGGTCATAGTCCTGAAGAGGTGATAAAATACATATATCATATGATCAATGGACTGAACATACCTGAAGAACAGGTCCTGCCATCGCCAAGCAGATTGACCCCAGTAGGGCAAGCACAGCTATGGCCTTTTGGATGTGGAGAAAGAAGGCAAACATGGCTACAGCCCCCATTATTGACTGAACAGGCCGAGCGAACTGTGGAAAGAAGAAAATAATTACCTTCTGATGCTGCACAAAAGTGGATATGTACTGTAATTACATAGCTGTGCACCCTTAACTAGACACACCAAACTTACACATGAGCATCACCCCGCAATAAGCTGAACTGAACTCACACTTATCAACAAGCAATATACCAATAGTAGTATATGCAAGAAATTCTAGATAGCACTAAAGGGAACCATCATTCCAGAGGAAATATCAGCATGAGCTTTATTCAACTACTGGCTGAATGAAGCCCATGCATAACTAACGAGGCGTGCTAGAAAATAAAGGTCTGTTCAACCTAGAAGTGATCATATGATGGAGAAGTGCTTAACTACATTATTTGTTGAGAAACAAACTTTCATTTTCATTTTGGATTCAACCCAGGCTGCACATGTAGAGTTTGCAGATGATCCATACCTTGCATTCGTTGTCTATGAAAGACATGAAGGTCCATCAGGTTTTCCAAGTTCTCCCGCACAGGCTTGCGGTCAAGTCCTGTCTTTCGATCTGCACTCTCAATGCTTTTTGACTGCCAGTCTGTCCAGTAAATACGATCTTCATACAAGGTCAGACCAAAGGGGTGGGGTAGATCTGTACCTATTAGCACCTAGGAGAGCCCAATAACTAGTGATTATTGTTTGGTCTTGCCCTTGATTTGTACATAGAACTGAAGAACAATGTTGTGCAGTAGCATCTTACCATTCGGTCAGCGCCATCAAGCTTGGCAGTTTCTATGGTTTTCATGCCAGCATCAGCCCAGTACAGCCTCTCCAATTCATAATCAATAGCTAAGCCGTTTGGCCAAGTGAGATTGGAGGAGATGATGACCATCCTTCCAGAGGCATCCATACCAGCACGTTCTATCTTTGGATTGGCACCCCAGTCTGTCCAGTACATAAATCTGGAAGAGAGCTTGTATATTAAAATTCACAAAGAAGGAAAAACACAACTCTTTGGTTTGACTGAGGCAACTGAGATGGGAGCAGAAAACCCAAACTGTCCTCACCCTCCTACGGGATCCACCACAATGTCCCTAGGCCGGTCCAGGTTCTCCCAAATCAGCACACTGCGCATGGAACCATCAGTGTTGGACACTTCAATCCGATCCGTCCCTAAAAGAAAATACAGCGCAACAAATTATAAAACCTAGAAGATATGGGCATATCAGCATTCCAAATATTTTACATAACTACACAAAACTACTATTTTCTACTGGCAGAACCTGTTCAGTCTTAATACATTTTCTGCAAGTAAAGAAAACTAGTTGACCTTGATAAGAAATCCCCCCCCCCCTTATGTTATGCAGATGAGGAGGGGGAGGTGTTTGTAATCCACATCAGGACAGCAGGTATCCCAAAGTGGGTCTTTAATAACCAGAGAGCACCAATGAAGGGCAATGTGCTCTTTAGAACACTGATCCTTGTTCTCGGACTTGCTATACCTGTATACAGCTGAAAGTACTGTATAGAACTGTAGAAGTATCGTTTGTAGTAATCCAGCCATTATATTCCAATGGCCTCTTGAATAGTATTTTGAAAATGGACATATAGAATCTTTCTAGTCTCTCTCAGTAGTACCTTTGCTGAATGGTCATAAATCAACTTTCAAGAGATTATTGACCGTTAGTTCAATGATAAGCTTATATGGGCATTTAACAAATGTTATGCATTTTCTTTACTTGTAAATGCCTCCTTTGGCAGATATCCTAAAACCCTGATACTGCTGTTGGGTGCCGCCACCTTAGATGCAATGTTAGCAGCCCCGGCAAACTAACAGATGTCACAGAAGCGACTGTCTATAGCAGGGGTCTCAGAACCTTCTAAAGGAAGGGCCAGTTCTTCATACTTAAGGGGGGGCTGGGCTGTGTCCAGTAGACGTAAACAATACCCAATCCTTGGTATTAGGGGGAGAAATAGTTGGTATCAGTGGAAGGAATTACCCCCCATTGTTGGTGTCAGTGGCAGGAATAGTGCCTAAAGGACTGGATAAACTCCCATAAGAGGAAACCGGAATGATATGCTGGGAGGGAAGGGGACTGAGCTAGGGACTTGAATCTTCTGAACCAAAATTTGCTAGCAGGTTCAGAGGTATGTTGCATGGTAATAAAGATGGTTTATGAAAAAAAAAAAAAAAAAAAACGCTGCAAGCATTTAACTGCATGAGGTTTCCGGGCTTTTACTATCATATATGTAGTTTTCAAAACTATTGAGCTCAAAGTACATTACCTGCATCTGTCCAGTATAGTTTCTTTGTAACCCAGTCTATAGCCAGTCCTGCAGGGCTCTCCAAGCTGGTTTCAATGATGACCTGGTGACAATTAAGGAAACAAAAAAAATATGTTATTTAAATTACTTATAGCTATTTATAGATTTACTACTTTTTTACATGTCTCAAAAGTTAAAAATAACTTCTGAAAGCTTTCATACAATCAGTTTGATTGACCCCTTACAATGAAGTCTGTTACCCAACCAGATTTAAGTGATATTAAAAGGCTTTCTTAAAAAAAAAAGAAAAAAGAAAAAAAGAAATAATAATCATCATGTCATACGTATCTGCTCTGTGCAGTGGTTTTGCAGAGAGCAGCCCAGATCCTCCTTTTCTCCAGTCCCTGCAGGCACGCCTGGCCCCTCCCTCCTGCCGCGTGCCCTTGCAGTTTGGGGCACCCAGGCAGGCCGATTTCCGAAATCGTGGCTCTGTGTGTCCAATTTATACACAGACATAGCTTGGCCCTGCTCCTCTCATTGGCTTACTGGATGTGATTGACAACAGCAAGAGCCAATGGCTCTTGCCTCTTTCTTAGCCAATGAGAAAGTAGAGTTCTCAGAGAGCTGAGGCTCTTGTACACATTACTGGATTGAGATGGGGTTAAGGTAAGTATTGGGGGGGTGGGACTGCTACACAGCAGAATGTGTGAAGATAATAAACCTTGAGCCCTTAGAACCACTAAGCCCAGCCTGTTATTGCAGCTCTTATCAATTAAAAGTGCAAAAACCACATCCAGCTTTTGGTTATTGGTCTAGGAGTTCTCACAGATAGTATATACAGATATAGTATAGTACAGTAATCTTTAGAACATCTAACCTTGTTGGAGAGATGTATGACGTGGGGAAAAAAAAAACTGAAAAGAAAATTAGCGGCTCCATGAGATTCAGAACACTGGCAACTATTACTCTAGACAGACAGACAAGGAGTGCCTGCTCCTGATGCATTTCGTCCACACGTCTGGGTATATATTCGATTAATCCCAGTCTTGTAGATGAAATGCGTTAGTAGGAGGACCTAGGTGGAGACTCCTTCTCCATTTGTCTGGCATAACAAAATTGTCAGCAGTGAATCATACCGGAGTGCCACCAGCTTTTTTTTTATTGAATATTGTTGGCATCAGAGGATGAGCCTCGGTCTGGCATCCGGCACCCAGAGTATTCGGATGGTGATCCAGTTATAGGCCTAAGAGCAGTGTGCCTCCCTTTTTATCAAAAGGTTGTCAAAAATTTGGAGTAGAAATCTGATCCAAAATAGATCAGTGGTGTGTAAGCCATCTTATCTTTTCTTAGAGCTGGTTAATAACAGACAAAACCTGGCATAATCTAAAACTGCCCTTGTAAAAGTAGAAATTAGAGTAATGATTCTAAAGAAAGGTCAGGTTAAAATAGCATTAGGCTCTGAAATGGTTTATATGCAGGGGTCTCAAACTGGTGGCCCTCCAGCTGTTGCAAAACTACAAATCCCATCATGCCTCTGCCTGTGGGGGTCAGGCTTGTAACTGTCAGCCTTGCAAGGCCTCATGGGACTTGTAGTTTTGCAACAGCTGGAGGGCCGCCAGTTTGAGACCCTTGATGTAGAGAGACTATTTAATTTTTCAGCCAGTCTCTTACCTCCTGTCCACTGCCATCTGATTTTGCGCGGTTGATGGAGTCTGCGGTGGTGTCGCTCCAATACATATAGTCATCAGAAGAATCCCAATCCAGTGCAACAGCACTGCGCACATTGGACAATGGGATGACAAAATCGGAGAGGTCACTGGTGTCAAAGCTAATCCTTCGGATGTCCGTCCTTCGAGCAAAAAGCAGGAACTTGTCAAGACCTGATCGAAGGTCAAAGGTCATCATCTTAATTCTTTCAGGTTCAAAATGGCACAAAGAGTAATTGCAGGAGTTCTTTTTTTTTTTTTTATTTAAGGGGAAGGGGGTCATTACAATGATTGCTGGGTGCTTGCCATCTTAATCTTTAGATTATGGAGCTAAAACAGTAAGTATCATTCAGAAAACAGTTTGTTTTTGCCCTCTATAAAATTACATTCAGTGTTTCATTCTACAACTATCATCCTCCACACTGAAAGTGAATCCGATTGGATGCTTTTAGTTAGCACAAGTCATTATTTTGTCCAATACTGTAATTATTTATGCATCCCACATAGAAGATAAAAAAAAATCTTCCTTTTCAAACTTACACTTGACTAGTGATGGACGAACTTCCGACGGGACGTTTCGCGAACGCGAAACGCGAACGGACACAAACGTTCGCGAAAACGACCGTTCGCCGCGGGCTCCATTGACTTCAATGGGAGGCGAATTTCGCAAACCTTTAGGTCGAATTTGCGGCCACGGGGTAATTATTAGGGGGTAGCACGTAGTCCCACCACCTGGACAATAGCATAATACATGTATGAGGTGAATTTGGGATCGATAACTACAAGCATTTTTTTTTTATTTGGGAAATTGTTCTGACAATTCAGGACTATGGAGCTAATGAAGGCAATGGAGGAGAGGGAAGGTCAGGGACCAGGGTAGGCAAACAAGAGGGTGCAGGAGATACAGAGCACTGACAGCAGCACCGTAATACAGAGCACTGACATCAGCACCGTGACATACAGCGCTGACAGCAGCTCCGTGACATACAGCGCTGACAGCAGCTCCGTGACATACAGCGCTGACAGCAGCTCCGTGACATACAGCGCTGACAGCAGCTCCGTGACATACAGCGCTGACAGCAGCTCCGTGACATACAGCGCTGACAGCAGCACCGTGACATACAGCGCTGACAGCAGCTCCGTGACATACAGCGCTGACAGCAGCTCCGTGACATACAGCGCTGACAGCAGCTCCGTGACATACAGCACTGACAGCAGCTCCGTGACATACAGCGCTGACAGCAGCTCCGTGACATACAGCGCTGACAGCAGCACCGTGACATACAGCGCTGACAGCAGCTCCGTGACATACAGCGCTGACAGCAGCTCCGTGACATACAGCGCTGACAGCAGCTCCGTGACATACAGCGCTGACAGCAGCTCCGTGACATACAGCGCTGACAGCAGCTCCGTGACATACAGCGCTGACAGCAGCTCCGTGACATACAGCGCTGACAGCAGCTCCGTGACATACAGCGCTGACAGCAGCTCCGTGACATACAGCGCTGACAGCAGCACCGTAAGCAGCCCCAGGAGGAAGTCAGCACAGCACAGGGATGGTGTGATCCCCTCATAATAAGAACCCCCAGGAGGAAGTCAGCACAGCACAGGGATGGTGGGAGCCCCTCATAATAAGAACACCCAGGAGGAAGTCAGCACAGCACAGGGATGGTGGGAACCCCTCATAATAAGCAGCCCCAGTAGAAATATGACACCGCTCAACCTCTTCAAAGAGGAGGGTAGGGGCATATAGTACGGTGTGCTTTTTTGGGTCAGGGAAGTGAGCCAAATGAATTAAGAAGGTCTGTGTGCTTGATTCCAAAAATTGTTTATAGACATATACATGGTCTACTGATCACATGTGTTGAATTCCTCCGAGATCCATGCCTCATTCATTTTTAGAAATGTGAGGTAGTTAACACTGTCGTGAGCTAGGCGAGTACGCTTATCGGTCACAATCCCCCCTGCTGCGCTGAACGTCCTTTCGGACAGGACACTGGATGAGGGGCAAGCCAACAGTTCGATTGCAAATTGGGCAAGCTCTGGCCAGAGGTCAAGCCTGCCCACCCAGTAGTCTAGGGGTTCATCACTCCTCAGAGCGTCCACATCGGCCGTTAACCCAATGTAGTCGGACACCTGACGGTCTAGGCGTTCCCTGATGCTGGATCCGGATGACACCTGTCGATGGGTCGGCTGAAAGAATGACCTCATATCCGAAGTCACCAACACATCTTCAAACCGGCCTCTTCTTGCAGGCGCTGTTGGATTGGTACCCGCAAATCCTTCTCTGGGAGTGGGAATTGCTCCTCTGCCAGCGCACGCAAAAGCAGAATGCAGCATTTCTCGAAGCAAGGCCTGGAAGTGCTGCATTCTGACAGCCCTCTGCGACGGCGGTAACATTTCCGCCATTTTGTGTTTGTACCGGGGATCTAAGTACGTTGCCACCCAGTACTGGTCCTTGACCCTCATGCTTTTTATACGGGGGTCCCTATTAAAACACTGGAGCATGAAGGCCCCCATTTGCACTCAAGCGGAAGGTATGTGGTGGTGGTGGTGTTGTTGGTGGTAGTGTCTTTGGGGGTGCACATAGCAGAGAGTGAAGAAGAGGGTGCAGATCGAGAGGATGAGGAGGGTGCAGAAGAATAAGGCTGAGTGAGCCACTCAACCAAGTCTGGTGCGTCCTTTAAAGTAATTGAACGCACCTTCTGCAACTTCCCACTTTGGCTCAAGGCTGTTGCTCCTGCCCTACCCCTACCACCCCTGCGGAAGGGCCTGCCTCTTCCTCTGCCTGTCATTTTTTAAATCACCCTGTGACAAAACTCTTAGTCCCTATACCGCTGAAGGACTGCTGCAGTATAGGGCAGCGGTCAGCAGTAGTGCACGTCAACCCTATGTATTGTGGACCGATAGCGGTCCTTACAGAACAGCAGACTGTACTGCACTCAGGCCTATGTACCGTAGCACCCTATACCAAGTTACCAGTCCTTATAAAAACTTTTGTGGACCAAGCAGGTTGTGTGTTAGTGTTTAGCAGACTGTGCGTCAGTCCCTATACCGCTGAAGGACTGCTGCAGTATAGGGCAGCGGTCAGCAGTAGTGCACGGCAACCCTATGTATTGTGGACCGATAGCGGTCCTTACAGAACAGCAGACTGTAACGCACTCAGGCCTATGTACCGTAGCACCCTATACCAAGTTACCAGTCCTTATAAGAACTTTTGTGGACCAAGCAGGTTGTGTGTTAGTGATTAGCAGACTGTACGTCAGTCCCTATACCAATGAAGGACTGCTGCAGTATAGGGCAGCGGTCAGCAGTAGTGCACGGCAACCCTATGTATTGTGGACCGATAGCGGTCCTTACAGAACAGCAGACTGTACTGCACTCAGGCCTATGTACCGTAGCACCCTATACCAAGTTACCAGTCCTTATAAAAACTTTTGTGGACCAAGCAGGTTGTGTGTTAGTGTTTAGCAGACTGTGCGTCAGTCCCTATACCGCTGAAGGACTGCTGCAGTATAGGGCAGCGGTCAGCAGTAGTGCACGGCAACCCTATGTATTGTGGACCGATAGCGGTCCTTACAGAACAGCAGACTGTAACGCACTCAGGCCTATGTACCGTAGCACCCTATACCAAGTTACCAGTCCTTATAAGAACTTTTGTGGACCAAGCAGGTTGTGTGTTAGTGATTAGCAGACTGTACGTCAGTCCCTATACCAATGAAGGACTGCTGCAGTATAGGGCAGCGGTCAGCAGTAGTGCACGGCAACCCTATGTATTGTGGACCGATAGCGGTCCTTACAGAACAGCAGACTGTACTGCACTCAGGCCTATGTACCGTAGCACCCTATACCAAGTTACCAGTCCTTATAAGAACTTTTGTGGACCAAGCAGGTTGTGTATTAGTGTTTAGCAGACTGTGCGTCAGTCCCTATACCGCTGAAGGACTGCTGCAGTATAGGGCAGCGGTCAGCAGTAGTGCACGGCAACCCTATGTATTGTGGACCGATAGCAGTCCTTACAGAACAGCAGACTGTACTGCACTCAGGCCTATGTACCGTAGCACCCTATACCAAGTTACCAGTCCTTATAAAAACTTTTGTGGACCAAGCAGGTTGTGTGTTAGTGTTTAGCAGACTGTGCGTCAGTCCCTATACCGCTGAAGGACTGCTGCAGTATAGGGCAGCGGTCAGCAGTAGTGCACGTCAACCCTATGTATTGTGGACCGATAGCAGTCCTTACAGAACAGCAGACTGTACTGCACTCAGGCCTATGTACCGTAGCACCCTATACCAAGTTACCAGTCCTTATAAAAACTTTTGTGGACCAAGCAGGTTGTGTGTTAGTGTTTAGCAGACTGTGCGTCAGTCCCTATACCGCTGAAGGACTGCTGCAGTATAGGGCAGCGGTCAGCAGTAGTGCACGTCAACCCTATGTATTGTGGACCGATAGCGGTCCTTACAGAACAGCAGACTGTAACGCACTCAGGCCTATGTACCGTAGCACCCTATACCAAGTTACCAGTCCTTATAAGAACTTTTGTGGACCAAGCAGGTTGTGTATTAGTGTTTAGCAGACTGTGCGTCAGTCCCTATACCGCTGAAGGACTGCTGCAGTATAGGGCAGCGGTCAGCAGTAGTGCACGGCAACCCTATGTATTGTGGACCGATAGCGGTCCTTACAGAACAGCAGACTGTACCGCACCCAAGCCTATGTACCGTAGCACCCTAGACAGACCAAGTTACCAGTCCTGATAAAGAGCTTTGTGGAACAAGTGAGTTGTGAATGATTAGCAGACTGCAGCAGAAGGGCAGCAGTCAAGTATAATATTCTTTCTATATTTGGAAGAAAGAATATTATACGTGTACAAGCCTATTACCGTACCACTGATACCAGTCCTGAAAAGAACCTTTGTGGAACTAATAGTAACAGCAAGTCTTTAAAATTATCCTCACTGCCTGACACACTGCTTCCTGCCTGTCCCTATACAAATTGGCAAAAAAGAGTAGGCTGGAACGATTAGCTGGAATAGCTCTTTTGTGGACCTGATAGTAACAGCTAATGATGATGATGATGATGATGATGAAGAAAGACTAATCTGGCTGAGCTGTCCCTAAAATAGCAGCATACAGCGCTCTGTCCCTTTATCTAAACTGACAAAAGAAACTCAGGCTGCTGACCTAACACCTATACCAGTCCTGAAAAGAACTTTTGTGTACCAAATAGCTAGCGTTTTCTCTGTCCCTACTCCACACAGGATCCTTTCCCTACAGTGACAGAAGAAAGAATGTAAAATGGCCACCGGATCGGGTGTATTTATAGGTTAGGGGGAATGTCCAAGTGTCCATGAGCTGTCATGTCTCAATTGGTTGTCCTGTAACACATGATAAACGTGTCACGAAAGGTTAAAGTTCTTGTATACATTAAACACGTAAGTCCGCCGGGGCGAACGACGGAAAAAGGCGTTCGAACCCGCGGACGGCGAAAGACGGAAATTCGCCGCGAAACGACCGCCGGGCGAAACGTTCGTCCATCACTACACTTGACAAGTAGAATCCCAACTGGCTGCTAAGGGCAAGCAAAGAGTTATTTCACCTTTACCAAAAAACTGCCTATGCAGAGGAGGGGTGTCTGTAGATAAACAACTAAAGTTGAAGAACGCCCTTGCTACAGGTGTATGCCATTTAAGTACCTAATGAAGCACGACTGGAGAACTTCTAGGACAGTAATGGCGAACCTTGGCACCCCAGATGTTTTGGAACTACATTTCCCATGATGCTCCTGCACTCTGCAGTGTAGATGAGCATCATGGGAAATGTAGTTCCAAAACATCTGGGGTGCCAAGGTTCACCATCACTGTTCTAGGATGTTGCTAAGCGAGGTCCAGCCATAACCGTTCACCTTCACCATTAACCACCACAATACTGGCCACTTTTACCCCCTTCTTGCCCAGGCCAATTTTCAGCTTTTAGCTTCGTCGTACTTTGAATGACTATTGCACGGTCATGCGGCACTGTACCCATATGACATTTTTATCTTTTCTTTAGTGGTATTTGATCACCACTGTGTTTTTTGATTTTTTTCTACTACAAATAAAGTAAGACCGAAAATTTGGAAAGAAAATTAAAATGAATTTCTTTGTTTCGTTTATAGAATTTTGTAAATAAGTAAATTTTCTCTTTCCCTGATGGGGAGGCACTAATACGCAGCACGGCTAGGTATTACTGATGGGCACTGACTGGCATCACATGTGGGTACAGGTGGGCACTGATTGGCACTGGTGGGGCATTGATGGGAAATCTCTGGTGGGCATCACTGATGGCACTGCACTGATAATAAATGCAGTTCTTCTCTACCCTCGCCTTGTCAGCGCGAACTGATTACCATGTGATCAGCTGCGATTGGACACAGCCTACATCAGAGGCTCTTTACCTAGATCGGAGATGAGGTGTGTCAGAACGACACATTGCAAAACCAATCACCACGCGATCCTGGGGGCACGCAAAGTTTATCCTGCTGGACGTCATCTGAAGTTCAGGTCAGGATAACTGATCTCAGCTGCAGTCGTCAATCTGCTATAGGCCGGACCAAATGTAGTTAACCACTTCCCGACCAGCGCACGACGATGTACGTCGACAGAATGGCACGGGCAGGCATATTGGCGTACAGGTACATCCAATATTCGATGCCGCCCTGCCATAATTGCGTATACAGCGTATGCCCTGGGTGACATCCAGACTTGCCCCCCCAAAAGACATTCAGACTTGCCCCCCCCATATGTGACATCCAGACTTGCCCCCCCCATATGTGACATCCACCGGGGGGGCCAGTCTGGATGTCACACGGGGCAGTCTGGATGTCCCCCCAGGTGACATCCAGACTTGCCCCCCCAGGTGACATCCAGACTTGCCCCCCCAATATGACATCCAGACTTGCCCCCCCAAGGTGACATCCAGACTTGCCCCCTCATATGTGACATCCAGACTTGCCCCCCCATATGTGACATCCAGACTTGCCCACCCCATATGTGACATCCAGACTTACCCCCCCCCCCCCCCGGTGACATCCAGACTTGCCCCCCCAGGTGACATTCACCAGAGGGGGGCAGTCTGGATGTCACACGGGGCAGTCTGGATGTCCCCCCAGGTGACATCCAGACTTGCCCCATGTGACATCCTGACTGCCCCCCTGTGACAGACTTGCCCTGGGTGACATCCAGACTTGCCCCCCCAAGGTAACATCCAGACTTGCCGCCCCCCAGGTGACATCCACCAGGGGGGCCAGTCTGGATGTCACACGGGGCAGTCTGGATGTCCCCCCAGGTGACATCCAGACTTGCCCCCCCATATGTGACATCCAGACTTGCCCCCTGACATCCAGACTTGCCCCATGTGACATCCTGACTGCTCCCCGTGACAGACTTGCCCTGGGTGACATCCAGACTTGCCCCATGTGACATCCTGACTGCCCCCCCCCTTGACAGACTTGCACTGGGTGACATCCAGACTTGCCCCCCCAAATGACATCCAGACTTGCCCCCCCATATGTGACATCCAGACTTGCCTCCCCAGGTGACATCCACCGGGGGGGGCAAGTCAGAATGTCACACGGGGCAGTCTGGATGTCCCCCCAGGTGACATCCAGACTTGCCCCCCCCAGGTGACATCCAGACTTGCCCCCCCAAGGTGACATCCAGACTTGCCCCCTCATATGTGACATCCAGACTTGCCCCCCCATATGTGACATCCAGACTTGCTCCCCCCATATGTGACATCAAGACTTGCTCCCCCCATATGTGACATCCAGACTTGCTCCCCCCATATGTGACATCCAGACTTGCCCCCCCATATGTGACATCCAGACTTGCCCCCCCCCCCATATGTGACATCCAGACTTGTCCCCCCATATGTGACATCCAGACTTGCCCACCCCATATGTGACATCCAGACTTGCCCCCACCAGGCGACAGACTTGCCCCGTGTGAAATACAGACTTGCCCGGTGTGACATACAGACTTGCCCCGTGAGACATCCAGACCTGCCCCCCCCTTTGTAACATCCAGACTTGCCCCCCTCTGTGACATCCAGACTTGCCCCCCCTCTATGACATCCAGACTTGCCTCCTCCCCTCTGTGACATCCAGACTTGCCGCCCCCCCTCTGTGACATCCAGACTTGCCGACCCCCCTGTGACATCCAGACTTGCCGCCCCCCCATATGTGACATGCAGACTTGCCGCCCCCCCATATGTGACATGCAGACTTGCCGCCCCCACCAGGTGACATCCTTGCCCCGTGTGACATCCAGACTGGCCCCCACCAGGTGACATCCAGACTTGTCCCCCCTGTGACAGACTTGCCCCGTGTGACATCCAGACTTGCCCCCCCATGTGACATCCAGACTGCACCCCCATGTGACAGACTTGCCTCGTGTGACATCCAGACTGGCCCCGCCGGTGACATCTAGACTGGACCCCCCAGTGACATCCAGACTTCCCCTCCCCCCGGTGACATCCAGACTTGCCCTTCCCCGGTGACATCCAGACTTGCCCTTCCCTCCGGTGACATCCAGACTTGCCCCTGGGTGACACCAGACTTGCCCCCCTGCTGTGACATCAAGACTTGCCCCCCGGTGAGATATCCAGAATGCCCCCCTGTGCTGTGACAGACTTGCCCTGGAAGACATTCAGACTTGTCCCCCCAGGTGACATCCAGACTTGCCCCCCCAGGTGACATCCAGACTTGCCCCCCCAGGTGACATCCAGACTTTCCACCCCCCATATGTGACATCCAGATTGCCCCGTGTGACATCCAGACTGCCCCCCAGTGATAGACTTGCCCTGGGTGAGATTCAGACTTGCCCCCCCTGCTGTGACATCCAGACTTGCCCCCCTGTAATATCCAGACTTGCCCTCCCCCCGGTGACATCCAGACTTGCGCCCCCCCGTGAAAGACTTGCCCTGGGCGACATCCAGACTTGTCCCCCCATATGTGACATTAAGATTTCACCCCCATGTGACATTCAGACTTGCCCCCTCCCAGGTGACATCCAGACTTGCCCTCCCCTGGTAACAGACTTGCCCCGTGTGACATCCAGACTGCCCCCCGTGACAGACTTGCCCTGGGTGACATCCAGACTTGCCCCCCGTGACAGACTTGCCCCCCCTCCGGTGACATCCAGACTTGCCCCCCCTCCGATGACATCCAGACTTGCCCCCCAGTGACATCCTGACTGCCCCCCAGTGACAGACTTGCCCTGGGTGACATCCAGACTTGCCTCCCCAAAAGACATCCGGACTTGCCCCCCCCGGTGACTTCCAGACTTGGCCCCCATATGTGACATCCAGACTTGCCCCCCCATATGTGAAATCCACCGGGGGAGGGCAGTCTGGATGTCACACGGGGCAGTCTGGATGTCCCCCCAGGTGACATCCAGACTTGCCCCCCCATATGTGACATCCAGACTTGCCCCCTGACATCCAGACTTGCCCCATGTGACATCCTGACTGCTCCCCGTGACAGACTTGCCCTGGGTGACATCCAGACTTGCCCCATGTGACATCCTGACTGCCCCCCCCCTTGACAGACTTGCACTGGGTGACATCCAGACTTGCCCCCCCAAATGACATCCAGACTTGCCCCCCCATATGTGACATCCAGACTTGCCTCCCCAGGTGACATCCACCGGGGGGGGGCAAGTCAGAATGTCACACGGGGCAGTCTGGATGTCCCCCCAGGTGACATCCAGACTTGCCCCCCCCCAGGTGACATCCAGACTTGCCCCCCCAAGGTGACATCCAGACTTGCCCCCTCATATGTGACATCCAGACTTGCCCCCCCATATGTGACATCCAGACTTGCTCCCCCCCATATGTGACATCAAGACTTGCTCCCCCCATATGTGACATCCAGACTTGCTCCCCCCATATGTGACATCCAGACTTGCCCCCCCATATGTGACATCCAGACTTGCCCCCCCCATATGTGACATCCAGACTTGTCCCCCCATATGTGACATCCAGACTTGCCCACCCCATATGTGACATCCAGACTTGCCCCCACCAGGCGACAGACTTGCCCTGTGTGAAATACAGACTTGCCCGGTGTGACATACAGACTTGCCCCCCTGTGACAGACTTGCCCCGTGAGACATCCAGACCTGCCCCCCCCTTTGTAACATCCAGACTTGCCCCCCTCTGTGACATCCAGACTTGCCCCCCCTCTATGACATCCAGACTTGCCTCCTCCCCTCTGTGACATCCAGACTTGCCGCCCCCCCTCTGTGACATCCAGACTTGCCGACCCCCCTGTGACATCCAGACTTGCCGCCCCCCCATATGTGACATGCAGACTTGCCGCCCCCCCATATGTGACATGCAGACTTGCCGCCCCCACCAGGTGACATCCTTGCCCCGTGTGACATCCAGACTGGCCCCCACCAGGTGACATCCAGACTTGTCCCCCCTGTGACAGACTTGCCCCGTGTGACATCCAGACTTGCCCCCCCATGTGACATCCAGACTGCACCCCCATGTGACAGACTTGCCTCGTGTGACATCCAGACTGGCCCCGCCGGTGACATCTAGACTGGACCCCCCAGTGACATCCAGACTTCCCCTCCCCCCGGTGACATCCAGACTTGCCCTTCCCCGGTGACATCCAGACTTGCCCTTCCCTCCGGTGACATCCAGACTTGCCCCTGGGTGACACCAGACTTGCCCCCCTGCTGTGACATCAAGACTTGCCCCCCGGTGAGATATCCAGAATGCCCCCCTGTGCTGTGACAGACTTGCCCTGGAAGACATCCAGACTTGCCCCCCCAGGTGACATCCAGACTTGCCCCCCCAGGTGACATCCAGACTTGCCCCCCCAGGTGACATCCAGACTTTCCACCCCCCATATGTGACATCCAGATTGCCCCGTGTGACATCCAGACTGCCCCCCAGTGATAGACTTGCCCTGGGTGACATTCAGACTTGCCCCCCCTGCTGTGACATCCAGACTTGCCCCCCTGTAATATCCAGACTTGCCCTCCCCCCGGTGACATCCAGACTTGCGCCCCCCCGTGAAAGACTTGCCCTGGGCGACATCCAGACTTGTCCCCCCATATGTGACATTAAGATTTCACCCCCATGTGACATCCAGACTTGCCCCCTCCCAGGTGACATCCAGACTTGCCCTCCCCTGGTAACAGACTTGCCCCGTGTGACATCCAGACTGCCCCCCGTGACAGACTTGCCCTGGGTGACATCCAGACTTGCCCCCCGTGACAGACTTGCCCCCCCTCCGGTGACATCCAGACTTGCCCCCCCTCCGATGACATCCAGACTTGCCCCCCAGTGACATCCTGACTGCCCCCCAGTGACAGACTTGCCCTGGGTGACATCCAGACTTGCCTCCCCAAAAGACATCCGGACTTGCCCCCCCCGGTGATTTCCAGACTTGGCCCCCATATGTGACATCCAGACTTGCCCCCCCATATGTGAAATCCACCGGGGGAGGGCAGTCTGGATGTCACACGGGGCAGTCTGGATGTCCCCCCAGGTGACATCCAGACTTGCCCCATGTGACATCCTGACTGCCCCCCCGTGACAGACTTGCCCTGGGTGACATCCAGACTTGCCCCCCCAAGGTGACATCCAGACTTGCTGCCCCCCAGGTGACATCCACCAGGGGGGCCAGTCTGGATGTCACACCGAGCAGTCTGGATGTCCCCCCAATTGACATCCAGACTTGCCCCCCCATATGTGACATCCAGACTTGCCCCCTGACATCCAGACTTGGCCCATGTGACATCCTAACTGCCCCCCGTGACAGACTTGCCCTGGGTGACATCCAGACTTGACCACCAAAAGACATCCAGACTTGCCCCCCCCACATATGTGACATCCAGACTTGCCCCCCAGGTGACATCCACCGGGGGGGCCAGTCTGGATGTCACACGGAGCAGTCTGGATGTCCCCCCAGGTGACATCCAGACTTGCCCCCCCAGGTGACATCCTGACTGCCCCCCCAGGTGACATCCTGACTGCCCCCCCCAAGGTGACATCCAGACTTGCCCCCCCAAGGTGACATCCAGACTTGCCCCCTCATATGTGACATCCAGACTTGCCCCCTCATATGTGACATCCAGACTTGCCCCCTCATATGTGACATCCAGACTTGCCGCCCTCCAGGTGACATCCACCGGGGGGCAGTCTGGATGTCCCCTCAAGTGACATCCAGACTTGCCCCCCCCAGGTGACATCCAGACTTGCACCCTGACATCCAGACTTGCCCCATGTGACATCCTGACTGAACCCCGTGACAGACTTGCCCTGGGTGACATCCAGACTTGCCCCCCCATATGTGACATCCAGACTTGCCCCCCCAAGGTGACATCCAGACTTGCTGCCCCCCAGGTGACATCCACCAGGGGGGCCAGTCTGGATGTCACACCGAGCAGTCTGGATGTCCCCCCAGGTGACATCCAGACTTGCCCCCCCATATGTGACATCCAGACTTGCCCCCTGACATCCAGACTTGGCCCATGTGACATCCTAACTGCCCCCCGTGACAGACTTGCCCTGGGTGACATCCAGACTTGCCCACCAAAAGACATCCAGACTTGCCCCCCCCACATATGTGACATCCAGACTTGCCCCCCCAGGTGACATCCACCGGGGGGGCCAGTCTGGATGTCACACGGAGCAGTCTGGATGTCCCCCCAGGTGACATCCAGACTTGCCCCCCCAGGTGACATCCTGACTGCCCCCCCAGGTGACATCCTGACTGCCCCCCCAAGGTGACATCCAGACTTGCCCCCCCAAGGTGACATCCAGACTTGCCCCCTCATATGTGACATCCAGACTTGCCCCCTCATATGTGACATCCAGACTTGCCGCCCTCCAGGTGACATCCACCGGGGGGCAGTCTGGATGTCCCCTCAAGTGACATCCAGACTTGCCCCCCCCAGGTGACATCCAGACTTGCACCCTGACATCCAGACTTGCCCCATGTGACATCCTGACTGAACCCCGTGACAGACTTGCCCTGGGTGACATCCAGACTTGCCCCCCCAGGTGACATCCAGACTTGCCCCCCCAAGGTGACATCCAGACTTGCCCCCCCAAGGTGACATCCAGACTTGCCCCCCCAAGGTGACATCCAGACTTGCCCCCCCAAGGTGACATCCAGACTTGCCCCCCCATATGTGACATCCAGACTTGCCCCCCATATGTGACATCCAGACTTGCCTCCCCCATATGTGACATCCAGACTTGCCTCCCCCATATGTGACATCCAGACTTGCCCCCCCTATGTGACATCCAGACTTGCCCCCCCATATGTGACATGCAGACTTGCCGCCCCCCCATATGTGACATGCAGATTTGCCGCCCCCCATATGTGACATGCAGACTTGCCCCCACCAGGTGACATCCTTGTCCCGTGTGACATCCAGACTGGCCCCCCGGTGACATCCTGACTGCCCTCGTGACAGACTTGCCCTGGGTGACATCCAGACTTGCCTCCCCCAAAAGACATCCAGACTTGCCCCCCCCCCCGGTGACTTCAAGACTTGCCCCTCCATATGTGACATCCAGACTTGCCCCCCATATGTGACATCTACCAGGGGGGGCAGTCTGGATGTCACACGGGGCAGTCTGGATGTCCCCCAGGTGACATCCAGACTTGCCCCATGTGACATCCTGACTGCCCCCCGTGACAGACTTGCCCTGGGTGACATCCAGACTTGCCCCCCCCAAGGTAACATCCAGACTTGCCCCCCCAAGGTGACATCCAGACTTGCCCCCCCATATGTGATATCCAGACTTGCTCCCCCCATATGTGACATCCAGACTTGCTCCCCCCATATGTGACATCCAGACTTGCTCCCCCATATGTGACATCCAGACTTGCCCCCCCATATGTGACATCCAGACTTGCCCCCCCATATGTAACATCCAGACTTGCCCCCACCAGGCAACAGACTTGCCCCGTGTGAAATACAGACTTGCCTGGTGTGACATACAGACTTGCCCCCCTGTGACATCCAGACTTGCCCCCCCATGTGACATCCAGACTGCCCCTCATGTGACAGACTTGCCTCGTGTGACATCCAGACTGTCCCCCCCAGTGACATCCAGACTTCCCCTCCCCCGGTGACATCCAGACTTGCCCCCTCGGTGACATCCAGACTTGCCCTTCCCCCGGTGACATCCAGACTTGCTCTCCCTCGGTGACATCCAGACTTGCCCTTCCCTCCGGTGACATCCAGACTTGCCCCGTGTGACATCCAGACTGCCCCTCTGTGACAGACTTGCCCTGGGTGACACCAGACTTGCCCCCCTGCTGTGACATCAAGACTTGCCCCCCGGTGAGACATCCAGAATGCCCCCCTGCGCTGTGACAGACTTGCCCTGGATGACATTCAGACTTGCCCCCCCAGGTGACATCCAGACTTGCTACCCCCCATATGTGACATCCAGACTTGCCACCCCCCATATGTGACATCCAGACTTGCCACCCCCCATATGTGACATCCAGATTGCCCCGTGTGACAACCAGACTGCCCCCCCAGTGATAGACTTGCCCTGGGTGACATTCAGACTTGCCCCCCCTGCTGTGACATCCAGACTTGCCCCCCTGTAACATCCAGACTTGCCCTCCCCCGGTGACATCCAGACTTGTGCCCCCCCGTGACAGACTTGCCCTGGGCGACATCCAGACTTGCCCCACCATATGTGACATTAAGATTTCACCCCCATGTGACATCCAGACTTGCCCCCTCCCATGTGACATCCAGACTTGCCCCCCCCATATGTGACATCCAGACTTGCCCCCACCAGGCGACAGAATTGCCCTATGTGAAATACAGACTTGCCCGGTGTGACATACAGACTTGCCCCCCTGTGACAGACTTGCCCCGTGAGACATCCAGACCTGCCCCCCCTTTGTAACATCCAGACTTGCCCCCCTCTGTGACATCCAGACTTGCCCCCCCTCTGTGACATCCAGACTTGCCCCCCCTCTATGACATCCAGACTTGCCTCCCCCCCTCTGTGACATCCAGACTTGCCTCCCCCTCTGTGACATCCAGACTTGCCGCCCCCCCCCTGTGACATCCAGACTTGCCGCCCCCCATATGTGACATGCAGACTTGCCCCCCATATGTGACATACAGACTTGCCCCCACCAGGTGACATCCTTGCCCCGTGTGACATCCAGACTGGCCCCCACCAGGTGACATCCAGACTTGTCCCCCCTGTGACAGACTTGCCCCGTGTGACATCCAGACTTGCCCCCCCATGTGACATCCAGACTGCCCCCCCATGTGACAGACTTGCCTCATGTGACATCCAGACTGGCCCCGCCGGTGACATCCAGACTTCCCCTCCCCCGGTGACATCCAGACTTGCCCCCCCGGTGACATCCAGACTTGCCCTTCCCCCGGTGACATCCAGACTTGCTCTCCCCCGGTGACATCCAGACTTGCCCTTCCCTCCGGTGACATCCAGACTTGCCCCGTGTGACATCCAGACTGCCCCTCTGTGACAGACTTGCCCTGGGTGACACCAGACTTGCCCCCCTGCTGTGACATCAAGACTTGCCCCCCGGTGAGACATCCAGAATGCCCCCCTGTGCTGTGACAGACTTGCCCTGGATGACATTCAGACTTGTCCCCCCAGGTGACATCCAGACTTGCCCCCCCATGTGACATCCAGACTTGCCCCCCCAGTGATAGACTTGCCCTGGGTGACATTCAGACTTGCCCCCCCTGCTGTGGCATCCAGACATGCCCCCCTGTAACATCCAGACTTGCCCTCCCCCCGGTGACATCCAGACTTGCGCCCCCCCGTGACAGACTTGCCCTGGGCGACATCCAGACTTGCCCCCCCATATGTGACATTAAGATTTCACCCCCATGTGACATCCAGACTTGCCCCCTCCCAGGTGACATCCAGACTTGCCCTCCCCTGGTAACAGACTTGCCCCGTGTGACATCCAGACTGCCCCCCGTGACAGACTTGCCCTGGGTGACATCATGACTTGGCCCCCGTGACATCCAGACTTGGCCCCCGTGACATCCAGACTTGCCCCCCCCTCCGGTGACATCCAGACTTGCCCCCCCTCCGGTGACATCCAGACTTGCCCCCCGTGACAGACTTGCCCTGGGTGACATCCAGACTTGCCTCCCCCAAAAGACATCCAGACTTGCCCCCCCATATGTGACTTCCAGACTTGCCCCCCCATATGTGACATCCAGACTTGCCCCCCCAGGTGACATCCACCAGGGGAGGGCAGTCTGGATGTCACACGGGGCAGTCTGGATGTCCCCCCAGGTGACATTCAGACTTGCCCCATGTGACATCCTGACTGCCCCCCGTGACAGACTTGCCCTGGGTGACATCCAGACTTACCCCCCCAAGGTGACATCCAGACTTGCCCCCCCAAGGTGACATTCAGACTTGCCGCCCCCAGGTGACATCTCCAGGGGGGCCAGTCTGGACGTCACACGGGGCAGTCTGGATGTCCCCCCAGGTGACATCCAGACTTGCCCCCCCATATGTGACATCCAGACTTGCCCCCTGACATCCAGACTTGCCCCTTGTGACATCCTGACTGCCCCCCGTGACAGACTTGCCCTGGGTGACATCCAGACTTGCCCCCCCAAAAGACATCCAGACTTGCCCCCCCAGGTGACATCCACCTGGGGGGCCAGTCTGGATGTCACACGGGGTAGTCTGGATGTCCCCCCAGGTGACATCCAGACTTGCCCCCCCAGGGTGACATCCAGACTTGCCCCCCCAGGGTGACATCCAGACTTGCCCCCTCATATGTGACATCCAGACTTGCCGCCCCCAGGTGACATCCACCGGGGGGGCAGTCTGGATGTCCCCCCAAGTGACATCCAGACTTGCCCCCCCAGGTTACATCCAAACTTGCACCCTGACATCCAGACTTGCCCCATGTGACATCCTGACTGCCCCCCGTGACAGACTTGCCCTGGGTGACATCCAGACTTGCCCCCCCAAGGTGACATCCAGACTTGCCCCCTCATATGTGACATCCAGACTTGCCGCCCCCCAGGTGACATCCACCGGGGGGGCAGTCTGGATGTCCCCCCAAGTGACATCCAGACTTGCCCCATGTGACATCCTGACTGCCCCCCGTGACAGACTTGCCCTGGGTGACATCCAGACTTGCCCCCCCAGGGTGACATCCAGACTTGCCCCCCCCCAAGGTGACATCCAGACTTGCCCCCTCATATGTGACATCCAGACTTGCTGCCCCCCAGGTGACATCCACCGGGGGGGCAGTCTGGATGTCCCCCCAAGTGACATCCAGACTTCCCCCCCCCCCAGGTTACATCCAAACGTGCACCCTGACATCCAGACTTGCCCCATGTGACATCCTGACTGCCCCCCGTGACAGACTTGCCCTGGGTGACATCCAGACTTGCCCCCCCAAAAGACATCCAGACTTGCCCCATGTGACATCCTGACTGCCCCCCGTGACAGACTTGCCCTGGGTGACATCCAGACTTGCCCCCCCAAAAGACATCCAGACTTGCCCCATGTGACATCCTGACTGCCCCCTGTGACAGACTTGCCCTGGGTGACATCCAGACTTGCCCCCCCAAAAGACATCCAGACTTGCCCCATGTGACATCCTGACTGCCCCCTGTGACAGACTTGCCCTGGGTGACATCCAGACTTGCCCCCCCAAAAGACATCCAGACTTGTCCCATGTGACATCCTGACTGCCCCCTGTGACAGACTTGCCCTGGGTGACATCCAGACTTGCCCCCCCAAAAGACATCCAGACTTGCACCCCCAAGGTGACATCCAAACTTGCCCCCCCAGGGGGGGCCAGTCTGGATGTCCCCCCAGGTGACATCCAGACTTGCCTCCTCCCAGGTGACTTCCAGACTTGCCCCCCCCCACAGACTTTTCCCCCCTTGTGACATCTAGACTCACCCCGTGACATGGAACCAGCCTGTGTCCCCGTTGTCATGGAGATTATGCGCTGATTATAAGACACAGGCAGGCAGAGCGGCGTCACTTTGTTGCTGCTGTTGCAGAGAGAGGTCGTGTGCTCTTCGCAGGCTGTTTTGACAGGACACAGCGCCCTACAGAGGACAAATCGGAGACTACACCCCCCCATTCTTCATAGCCGATCTATTGGAGTTAAAGTAAGTGTCATATGACCGATGTCACCTGATGGGGGCGGGTCCAGTGTCGGGATGTGGGCGGGCTTGTTAATGATCCGTCAGTGTTTTCTCGCCTCCTTTCTGGTCTGAGGGAAGAGAAATCCCAGGCAGTGACCCACCATACCGTTCGTGACAGGGGCCCCCGACACCATCCGTGACAGGGGCCCCCACACCCTCCGTGACAAGGGCCCCGACACCCTCCCTGACAGGGGCCCTGACACCCTCCCTGACAGGGTCCCTCGACACTCCCCGTGACAGGGGTCCCTGATACCTACAGTGACAGGGGCCCCCGACACCTTCCGTGACAGCCCCCCCACATCCTTTATGACAGGGCCCCCGACTCCCTTCATGACAGGGGCCCCGACAACCTCCATGACAGGGGCCCACCAACTTCTTTTATGACGGGGCCCCCGACACCCTCCATGACAGGGGACCCCCGACACCCTCCCTGACAAGGGCCCCCGACACTCCCCGTGACAAGGGCCCCTGAACCCTCTGTGACAGGGACCCCCGACACCCCCATTACAGGGGCCCCCCACACCCTCTGTGACAGCCCCCCCGAACCCTCTGACAGCCCCCCGACTCCCTCCATGACAGGGCCCCCGACTTCCTCCATGTCAGGCCCCCCGACTTCCTCCATGACAGGCCCCCGACTTCCTCCATGACAGGGCCCCCCGACTTCTTCCATGACAGGGGCCCCCGACACCCTCTAGACTTCCTCCATGACAGGGACCCCCGACTTCCTCCATGACAGGGGCCCCTTACTTCCTCCATGACAGGGGCCCCTGACACCCTCCATGAAGGGGCCCCTGACTTACTTCCTGACAGGGGCCCCCGACACCCTCTGTGACAGGGGCCCCCCGACACCCTCCCTGACAGGGGCCCCCGACACCCTCCCTGACAGGGGCCCCCGACACTCCCCGTGACAGGGGCCCCCGACACTCCCCGTGACAGGGGCCCCCGACACTCCCCGTGACAGGGGCCTCCGACACCCCCCGTGACAGGGGCCCCCGACACCCCCCGTGACTTGGGCCCCCAACTTCCTTTATGACAGGCCCCCCCCTGACTCCCTCCATGACAGGGGCCCCCGACTCCCTCCATGACAGGGCCCCCGACTTCCTCCATGACAGGGCCCCCGACTTCCTCCATGACAGGGCCCCCGACTTCCTCCCTGACAGGGGCCCCCCGACACCCTCCCTGACAGGGGCCCCCCGACACCCTCCCTGACAGGGGCCCCCGACACTCCCCGTGACAGGGGCCCCCGATACCCTCCGTGACAGGGGCCCCCGACACCCCCCGTGACTTGGGCCCCCAACTTCCTTTATGACAGGCCCCCCCTGACTCCCTCCACGACAGGCCACCCTGACTCCCTCCACGACAGGGGCCCCCGACACCCTCCATGACAGGGGCCCACCAACTTCCTTTATGACAGAATCCCCCGACTTCCTCCATGACAGGGGCCCCCCGACTTCCTCCATGACAGGGGCCCCCGACTTCCTCCATGACAGGGGCCCCCGACTTCCTCCATGACATGGGCCCCCGACTTCCTCCATGACAGGGGCCCCTTTCTTCCTCCATGACAGGGGCCCCCGACACCCTCCATGAAGGGGCCCCTGACTTACTTCCTGATATGGGCCCCCCGACACCCTCCGTGACAGGGGCCCCCCCGACTCCCTCCCTGACAGGGGCCCCCCCGACTCCCTCCCTGACAGGGGCCCCCCCGACTCCTTCCCTGACAGGGGCCCCCCGACACCCTCCCTGACAGGGCCCCCGACACTCCCCGTGACAGGGGCCCCGACACTCCCCGTGACAGGGCCCCCCGACACCCTCCATGACAGGAGCCCCCCGACACCCTCCGTGACAGGCCCCCCGACTTCCTTTATGACAGCCCCCCCCCCCGACTCCCTCCACGACAGGGGCCCACCAACTTCCTTTATGACAGAATCCCCCGACTTCCTCCATGACAGGGGCCCCCAATTTCCTCCAAGACAGGGGCCCCGATACCCTCCATGACAGGGGCCCCCGACTTCCTCCATGACAGGGGACCCCCGACACCCTCCCTGACAGGGGCCCCTGACACCCTCTCTGACAGGGGCCCCCCACACCCTCTGTGACAGCCCCCCCGACACCCCCTGTGACAGGGCCCCCCCGACTTCCTCCATGACAGGGCCCCCCGACTTCCTCCATGACAGGGCCCCCGACTTCCTCCATGACAGGGGCCCCCGACACCCTCCAGACTTCCTCCATGACAGGGGCCCCTTACTTCCTCCATGACAGGGGCCCCCGACACCCTCCATGAAGGGGCCCCCGACTTACTTCCTGACAGGGGCCCCCTGACTTCCTCTATGACAGGGGCCCCCCGACACCCTCCCAGACAGGGGCCCCCAACACCCTCCCTGACAGGGGCCCCCTGACTTCCTCTGTGACAGGGGCCCTCCGACACCCTCCCTGACAGGGGCCCCCAACACCCCCCGTGACAGGGGCCTCCGACACCCCCCGTGACAGGGGCCCCCGACACCCCCCGTGACAGGGGCCCCCCGACACCCCCCGTGACAGGGGCCCCCGACACCCCCCGTGACAGGGGCCCCCGACACCCTCCACGACAGGGGCCCCCGACACCCTCCACGACAGGGGCCCCCCGACTCCCTCCACGACAGGGGTCCCCGACTCCCTCCACGACAGGGGCCCACCAACATCCTTTATGACAGAATCCCCCTGACACCCTCCATGACAGGGACCCCAAACTTCCTCCATGATAAGGGCAACCCACACCCTCCATGATAGGGCCCCCTCGACTTCCTCCATGACAGGGGCCTCCCGACTTCTATCTGACAGGGGCCCTCAGACTTCCTCCCTGACAGGGGCCCTCGGACTTCCTCCCTGACAGTGGCCCCGACTTCCTACCTGACAAGGGCCCCCCGGCTCACTCCATGACAGGGGCCCCCCGGCTTCCTCCATGACAGGGGCCCCCCGACTTCCTCCATGACAGGGGCCCCCCCGACTTCCTCCATGACAGGGGCCCCCCCGACTTCCTACCTGATTGGGGCTCCGACTTCCTCCATGACAGGGGCCCCCGACACCCTCCAGACTTCCTCCATGACAGGGGCCCCTTACTTCCTCTATGACAGGGGCCCCCCGACACCCTCTATGACAGGGGCCCCCGACACCCTCCCTGACAGGGGCCCCCGACACCCTCCCTGACAGGGGCCCCCTGACTTCCTCTGTGACAGGGGCCCTCCGACACCCTCCCTGACAGGGGCCCCCGACACCCCCCATGACAGGGGCCCCCGACACCCCCCGTGACAGGGGCCCCCGTCTCCCTCCACGACAGGGGTCCCCGACTCCCTCCACGACAGGGGCCCACCAACTTCCTTTATGACAGAATCCCCCTGACACCCTCCATGACAGGGACCCCAAACTTCCTCTATGATAAGGGCAACCCACACCCTCCATGATAGGGCCCCCCGACTTCCTCCATGACAGGGGCCTCCCGACTTCTATCTGACAGGGGCCCTCGGACTTCCTCCCTGACAGGGCCCCCCCCCCCGACTTCCTCCATGACAGGGGCCCCCCGACTTCCTACCTGATTGGGGCTCCGACTTCTTCCATGACAGGGCTCCCCGACTTCCTGACAGGGGCCCCCTGACTTCCTTCATGACAGGGGCCCCCCTCCTCCTAGCGCAAATTCCCCCAATCCCTCCTACAACACTGGAAAGGGACACCCCATTACATTAAAGGATTACAAGAGAGAACAATTTTGGGCTCTTTCACACTTTGGGGGGGATGGGGGGATCGGCGGTAAATTGCCGCTATTTTTCAGTGTGAAAGTCGCCTCAGATTTCTCATCTCCCCCTTTACTTCGGAGTCGTCTGTTTATAAATCACTATTAATATTCTGCTGTCTTCATAGCAATCGCTGCACATTGACAGATGAATCCTCCGTATTTTATACATTCATCTCCACCTTCTTTTCATATATTTATTACTGTTATCAGCACCTAAAGTGCTCTGGATTGTATTATATGAATTCTCACGTGTTGGATATTTATTTGCTCATTATTGTCACATTATTGGAATCGCCATTAATTACATCCTTGTACACCGATGTCATGTCAGCTTTGATGCATCAATTCATTTGCCAATCACTACAGCAGCCCCTCCATTCCATATATATACCAATCACATTACATACCCATAAGATATCGGGTGCCTGCGGCAGCGGGTCACTTTTCATCATTATATCTAATTCAAAGTGGGAGTATCCACTACACAGTTATTATGCCCCCCCACCAACTCACATCCCACCCCTATCCCCCCTCCTAGCAGAAATCTACCCCCCAATCCCTCCTCCTTGCAAAAATCCTCCCAATCCCTCCTTCTAGCAACAACCCCCCAATCCATTCTCCCAGGACAAATCCCCCCAACCCCCCTCCTAACACAAATCCCCCCAACCCCCCTCCTAACACAAATCCTCCTCAATCCCCCGTTCTAGCAACAACCCCCCCAATCCATTCTCCCAGGACAAATCCCCCCAACCCCCCTCCTAACACAAATCCTCCTCAATCCCCCCCTTCTAGCAATAACCCCCCCCAATCCATTCTCCCAGCACAAATCCCCCCAACCCCCACTCCCAGCACAAATCCCCCCCAACCCCCACTCCCAGCACAAATCCCCCCCCCAACCCCACTCCCAGCACAAATCCCCCAGCCCTCACTCCTAACACAAATCCTTCCCCTAGCAAAAAAAATCCCTAAATCCCTTCTTCAAGAGTAAATCCCCCCACAAATCCACAACCCCCTCCAAATTACCCTTTTCCTAGCACACATTCTTCCTCCCTACCCAAATCTCCCCCCAGAAGAAATTTCCCCCTCTTAGCAGAAATTCCCACACCCTTAGGGCAAACATTCCCCGTCCGGCTCAAACCCCCCAAAACTGTCCTTGCACATATCCCCCCCATTTCTCCTTCTATTAAATACATCCCCCATCCTGATTACACCTCACAGAACAGATAAATGCCCATCCCCCTTCTGCACAAACATCCAAAGCACAAACTTTTACCCCCCCCTCCCCTCCTCCATTGTGTACAATTTCCCTGTAACCTTCCCCTCCTCATCCTCTCCTGTCACTACAGCGCTCCTCCAGCACATGCGACAGGATTGCTCTTAGATGACATTGGGCTGTACACACACAGTGTGATTACCACCCCCCATCCACATTTCCTGCTGCCGGTGTTCTGTCTAGAAGTGCCCCCCCATGGAATAGTGCCCGCGCATGTGCAGGACGGAGCCGCACTTCAGCTGATTTGCCGATCACCTGGAGTGAAGTGACCAGGGTGTCGTAGGTGGCATCTCTCAATGGGAGATACAATTTCAGGGCCACAATTGAAACCTATACAAACAGCGGGGGGAGACTGTAGTTCTCACATTGTGCCTCGCTGTTGCGGGCGGCTTTACAGCGTGCTGATGGTGCGGTTTTGTCTGTGTTGCAGGCGGGTTTGCTGTGTTGAACGGCCGGTTTTGCCTGTGGGAAAGGTCGGGTTGCAACACAGACAAAACCAGCTCTTCAACACACACTAGCCGCCCTCCAGCAGCAGCGATGCACAATCTGAGAACTACGGTCTCCCCCGCTGTTTGTATAGATTTAAATTGTACCTGTGAAATGGTATCTCCCATCGAGAGATACCTCCTACGGTGTGCGCATGCGCTCTGATTACGTCAGCCCATCTGATCAGCAAATCAGCTGCTGTGCTGTTCCTTACAGGGCATGCGCATTACATACCGGGCACTATTCGATGGGGGGGCACTTCTCAACAGAACACCAGGAGATGAGCAGCCCTTGGAGGAGATAGGGGGGCGGTAATCAAAGTGTGTGTGTACAGTCCGATGCCATCTCTCCACTCTGCCACTTCTCCTCTCACTGCTGCAGGATGCCATTGCCTTTTCCCAGCTCTTAGTGCGGGCGATGGTGGGGGGAGATCAGTGGCCAATCAGGCATCACATCAAAGGGAGGGCACAACTGAAATCTGGGTGTAAATCAGCACCCCCCTGGATCCTGCCATGTCTGTGCCTCTCCCACACCTAGGCAACCCTAGGTGTGGGTGTGAGGAGTGGGGGGGGGGGGGGGTGTGTGTGTGAGGAGTAGACGAGGGGGGGTGTGTGAGGGGTAGAGAGGGGGGTGTGAGGAGCGGAGGGGGGGGTGAGGGGTAAAGAGGGCTTGGCATTTTAACACAGTTTTCACATGCGGGCACAACTAACGTATGCGTTCTCTTCTGCGTGCGAGCTCGGCGGGTTACCTAAAAAAATAATTTTCTTCTTTATTTTACTTGTACTCTGTCCTTTTAAAAAAAAATATCATAGAAAAAAAAGCATGACAGGACCTCCTACATGTGAGTTCTGGGGGTCAAGCAGACCTCAGATATCACATTTACACTTAAATGTCTTTTTTTATTTACAAAAAAAAATCCCCTTGTAAGACCATTAGGGGGAAGTGACCTTTGAAGTCTCTTCCGCCATCCAATGGTATGGAGCAGAGTGGGGGCATCTTTCCCTCACGTGGCATCCAGCCTCACAGGGAAGAGGACGCGATCGTCTCTGCCACTACAGATGGCTCTGGTAAGCGGTGGAGATGACGCAGCACGGCGGGGGGGGGGCCCTTCTCCCTCCGATGATAAAAGTGATCTTGCGAGAAATCCACCGCAGAGACCACTTTTATCTGAAAGCTGACCGCCCGCTGTTGAAGAGGATACCAGGGTTGTGGCATTCCCAACGGTATGCCCACAGGGTGAGCCTGGGCACATCCTAATCACCACGTGCGGCACATATTCCCCTGTCTTACTGACACTGGCCACTGCCCTATTGACACCATCCATGATTTCATGTTTTAATATGTTTGTTTACATTTATTTCTAAACGCCTGTGTATACAAACACTATATTATCAAACGTATTGGGACATCTGCCTTTACATGAAATTTAATGGCATCCCAGTCTTATTCCGTAGGGTTCAATATTGAGTTGGCCCACCCTTTGCAGCTATAACAGCTTCAACTCTTCTGGGGAGGTTGTCCACAAGGTTTTGGAGTGTGTCTATGGGAATGTTTGACCATTCTTGCAGAAGAACATTGGTGAGGTCAGGCACTGATGTGGACGAGAAGTCCTGGCTCGCAGTCTCTGCTCTAATTCATCCTCAAGGTGTTCTATCAGGTTGGGGTCGGGACTTTTATATATTTAAAAAAAACAAAGTTGTCATGAAATACCACCAAAATAAGATGTATTAAACCTGGCAGATGTCAGGGGATCAAGGGCACCACATCCCAAAGAGATATATACAAATGTAGCACTAACCCCCGAAGGAGCTGCTGGTTAGATTGGGCCACGGGGTGTCCCGTGGTAGATGGCCCAGTAACTTGAGAGACTGACGACAGATCCACTTAAATGGATTTTATTTGCAAAAACCGTAGACAATGAACAGTCTCTTAACATGGGATCAGAGGGTTGGAAAGGAAGTTCAGGTACTCTTATGCCACGTACACACGATCAAACAATCCCCCTGTGTGTAGCCTCAGGCGGACTTTTTTTTACCCAAAAGTACGGAAGACTTGGAAAGTAGTTTTGCAGTCCAATCTTTCCGTCGGACTCGCATTTCAGCGGACAATCCGGCCGTGCGTGTGCCAGTCCGCCGTACTTTTGAAATGAACGGACTTTTCCCGCCCGGAGAAAAGTCCGCTCATTTTGAGCATGTCTGCAGGTAGCCGGGGCCAGCGAAGGAGGCGTCGCTGACTACAACCCCCCCCACTGACTACAACCCCCCACTCTGTCCTCTGTCCATGAGATACTGTTATAGCGCCATCAATTTACACAGCACTTTACATATACAGTAAAACCTTGGTTTGAGAGTGTTTTGCAAGACAAGCAAAATGTTTTAAATAAACTGTTTCCACGCCTATATCCATTGAGGTTCTTCGATCCTTGGTGTGTAATCACCGACAAGCCTGAAAAAGCTGCCACTGTGCCGCCCATCTCCCCAGCACTTGCCTTGTCTCGGGTGGGCATCGGGTGACGGTGATGTCCGGTGTCCCCCATTTCTTCCCTGACCCTGATGTCTTCTCCAGCCTGCTCCTCCTCTGCTATGATTGGACACCTATCACATGTCCAATCACAGAGCCTGTCGTTTCAACAAATCAGGTGACAGGTAACACAAACCCTGCGCACCTGATTGGCTGATAGGGGGTTCAATGTGAGCAAAATGAATCCCTTTGTTTTGTTAACATACAGCTGAGATTTTAGGCGCCTATTAGAGCCGACGGTGGGGATTAGAGTGGTGCCAGGAGACGGGGAGGGTTGGCGGCGCTCCTGTGCCCTTTATGAACACAACGCTGCTGGTGCCATGCAATTATGCTCTCCAACTGCTAGGAGAGCAGCTAGACTCAAAATCAGCTTACTACAGCAGATCAGGCAGCAATTGAGATTGGTTGCCAGAGAATACAGCACATCATTACCACTCAATAACTGGTTGCTAGAGGAAACAGCACACATTACGGCTGCTTTGTTGCTAAAAGTTACTGCACATTACAGCTCACTGATTGGTTGCTATAGGTCAGGGATCCTCAAACTACGGCCCTCCAGCTGTTGGAGCTACGCATCCCATGAGGCATTGTAAAACTCTGACATTCACAGACATGACTAGGCATGATGGGAATTGTAGTTTCTGACCAACTGGAGGGCCGTAGTTGGACGACCCCCTGCTATTGGTTACTGTGCATCATTACCACTTAATGGTTGCTAGAGATAACAGCACATCATTAAAGCTCACTGCTTCGTTGCCTGTGACATCTCCAGTAGGCACTGCAGCAAGGTCTATATCCTGGCAGTGGCTCAGCAACACATCTTCTCACTCTTCCAGTCTCCCCCACATAGTATTCGCTTGGTGGTTTTTCAGCAGCTCAGTCTCTCACAGGGGGAACTGTACTGCTGTACTGCTGTACCGCTCACCAACTCTCCCATAACACTGCACCATCCTGGTGAATTTTTGCCTGGGCAAATCTTGCTCCCTTTACAAAAAGCAGGGTTGAGTTCAGGCCCCATGGACTTTGGTGAATAGGCCATTCCTTGAGACTACATGTCCCATTCATGCCCCTCAAGTCTCTTCTGATTGGCAGCTCATTCTTCTTAGCTGGAGAGAGGGGGAAGAGGGAGCGAGCAGTGATTAGACAGGGCTGGTGCTGACAGGAGGGGGGGGGGGCAGGAGGTTGCGAGCGCACAGACAACCTGCAGCTGCGCCTTTTCCCTGTGATAGTACAGCAGACCCGAGACCTGTAATGCCTGTGCAGCGGTGTGAGGGGAGAGCGCTCAGCTGCACTGATATGATAGGGAGGCAGCATGGGCCCCTGTAGCTATGAACAACCCCTGGGCTCAAGGGGCAGCTGCTTTGGTCCCCACAAAAATAACTGGGCCCGGGGCAGCTTCTCCTTTTGCCCGCCTGACTGGATCTCTTCGCACACACCTTAGCCTGCTCAGGCCACATACCTCTGGTCCACTTTTCCCCGCTCATACCACACCCTGGCTTGGAGTTAGCGGAACACACTTTCACCCTGAATCTGATGGAGCCAATGCACCTCGTTAATATGTGGTCTGCAGTATACCCTTTTAATGCTGCAGAGGATGCATGAAAAAGACCATTTAAACAGCCTTGCAAATACCACACACAATGTCTGCTGGACTGAATAGAAAATAAATAAAAAAAGACACATTAACAAAACCATAATTGTGTTTTAATGTTTTTTTTTTATTTTTTTAAACAAATATATTATAATGGAGTCAATATCAGCAAATTGAGATATATACTGTAAATAAATGGGAAAAAAATGTCATTTTTCACACACAAGCAGTGGGGGGAAAAAAAATGAAGAGAGCAAGAAAATAAAGATTAATAAAAGTTGAAAATACTACTGGGGTAATGGGGGGGTTGTTTGAACCAAGAGTTGCACTATAAACGTTAGTCCTTTAAAAAAAACGAATAAAAAAAGCAGGGGGGGGGGGGGGCTAGAAATACATCTGGACGTCCATTTGTTTTCATTGAAAAAAAATCAAAAATGAATCTCCTGATGTAATAAAGAATATACAAAATCTAGAAATAATATGGCTTTAGTGCCTGCCCCAGATATTTAACCTGAATAGATCCCCAAGCAAAATACAGAATTAAAGTGCTTTGTAATATTAACCCCTTCAGATCCGCATTATAGCCGAATGACGGCTACACTGTGGACCTACATTGCCAGGAGGCCATCAATAGACGTCCCCCCCCCCCGCACTGTGATCACCGAGTCAATGAGAGGAGCGCGAGGAGAAAAAATAGCCAATCACTGGCTTCTGTGCAAAGGACATCAGTCCCGAAGAGGAAGATGCACAGCCATCTCATCTGTGCCCACCAGTGCCGCCTGCCAGTGCCCACAGTGGCACGAATCACAAATCAGTGCCATCTATCAATGCTCACTAGTGATGCCAATCAGTGCCACCTTGCAGTGCTGCCTATCAGTGTCACCTACCAGTGCCACCTATTAGTACCCCTTCTCAGTGCCCACCAGTGTCACCTATCAATGCCCTTCAGTGCCACCTCAAAGCAGTTTTATCATTTGTACATCAATGAAGGAGAAAAATTTCCAGTTTTCAACATTTTATAACAAAATATATATGTATATAAGGTATATATATTACCATTATCATTGAAAGTAAAGAAAATCCCACATTTTGGGGTGTCCCCAGAAAAGTAATTGAGACGAAATCTTCCAATGGGGACACCAGATCTGGTCACTTGGGGTTCCCCAAGGGATTCCCTTAAAGCGGTAGTAAACTGCAGTAAAACAAAACAAAAAAAAACTTCCCCCGTAAGGCAATGTCATAATGTGCTAGTATGTATCGTATACTAGCACATTAATAGAGACTTACCTTAAAACAAAGCCATGCAATGGCGCACTTTCACTGCTGACAGGACTTCCATCTTCATCCGGCCTCCCGGGTTCTTGGCCTCCGGGTACATGAGTGGCCAGGGGCGCTATGACGTCACTCCCGCACATGCGCATAGGAGCCACCATTTATGGCATGGGCTCTGACGGTCTGGCACTGTATGCTTCCTCTCACATCCTGTTTGGCTATGAGACAGGAAGTGAGGGAAAATCTCCAAAATGGGACACAGATGGTGAAAACAAATCATAATAATAATAATAATAATAATAATAATAATAAAAAAAATCTGGCAGGGGTTATAACCCTCTCTTGCTCTATCCAAAAATAAAACGTTTTACCTATACTTCCATTTTTAATTAGGGTTGCCCCAATACCACTTTAAGACGGAGTACAAGTACTGATCATTTTATTTATAAAATTCTTGCTGATACCGATTGCTGATACTTTTTTTTTATGTCATGTGACAGTGACACTAATATGCAGTACTGATGGGCACTGATAGGTGGCACTGATGAGGTGTGGACTTTGTAGGGCAGCTACAGCACTGGAAACAAGTTACATATTTCACCCTAAAATAAGGCGACCAGATTTTTAAAATGAAATACGGGAACATATTTTTATTTTTTACTAGTAATGGCAGCAATCAGGGACTCATAGCGGGACTGCGATATTGCGGTGGACAAATCGTACACTAATGCCACTTACACACGACTGGTTTTCCCGTCGGAATAAACTTCGAAGGTTTTTCTGACGGAAAATCACGTGTCTTGCCTACACACAATCACACCAAAGTCCGACCGCCTAGAACGCGGTGACGTGCAACACGTACGACGGGACTAGAAAAGGGAAGTTCAATAGCCAGTAGCCAATAGCTGTCGTCTCGTACTTGCTTCAGAGCATGCGTCGTTTGTGGAACAGCATACAGACGAGGGTTTTCCCCATAGGAATTGGTTCCGCCCAAAATATTTAAAATTATTTTCTATTTCTAGGTCCGTCAGAATTTTTGAAAAAAAATAAGTCAGATGAGGCCCACACTCGATGGGAATATCCAATGAAAAGATTCCGTCTGACTTTTTCTGTCGACATTCCACTCGTGTGTACGCGGCATTAGTGACACTTTTGACACTTTGTGGGAACCAGTGACACTAATACAGCGATCAGTGCTAACAATATGTACTGAGAGAGAGCCCCATGTAATCTCTTCTGACAGCAGCAATGTGCGGTTTGTTTTTCCCTGCAAAGCAGGAAGTAGAAAACAGCACAGAGCGCACACAGTACCACACGTTGGTCACACATTTAACCCTTTGATCGCCCAAGTTGGTAAACCCTTCCCTGCCAGTGTCATTAGTACAGTGACAGTGCATATTTTTAGCACTGATCACTGTATTGGTGTCACTGGTTCACAAAAATGTGATGTAAGGTGTCCAGTTTTAAAGCTGCAATCTCCCAGTCCCGCTATGAGTCCCTGATCACCACCATTACTAGTAAAAAAAATAAAAAATAAAAAAAATTCCATAAATATATCCCATAGTCTGTAAACACAATAACTTTTGTGCAAACCAATCAATAATCCCTTATTGGGATTTTGTACCAAAAATATGTAGCAGAATACATATTGGCCTCAACTGATAATGAAATGTGATTTTTTTTTTTTTTACATTTTTTATCGGATGTGTTTAAGGCTGGGTTCACACCAGTGCGATGCAGAAACCCTGCGAGTTCCCGCATCGCACCCGACTCGCACAGCACTTCACATTGCCATATGCGAACCACTCTGAGTGTCAATATAATGTTAATGACGCCCCCATTTCAGCTCGCATACCGCACTGCGAACTGTCAGTTCGGCCATGAATCGGATCGCATAGGTGTGAACACCCCTGCGATTCAATTCTTGTGCAGACCAGCAGACCAAAAATAGTTTCCTGTGCGAGTTTGGTCCGAATGCGACTATCTGTATGGCTGAAATCGCATTGCATGGGCATTGCATGTGAATTGCACTGCAGTGCGGTGAAAATCACATGCGATCTCACACAGCGAACCAGTGTGAATCGGCCCTTATAGCACAAAGCAAAAAATATTTATTTGTTCCAAAATTGTCTTTTTTTTTTCTATCTATATTGTTTCTAGAGCAAAAAAACAAAAAGCAGAGGTGATCAAATACCACCAAAAGAAAGCTGTATTTGTGGGGGGGGGGGGGGGAGGACATTTTATTTGGGTACAGAGTCGCATGACCGTGCAATTGTTAGTTAAAATAACGCAGTGCCATATCGCAAGAAATGGCTCGGTCATTGAGGGGGGAGGGGGGTAAATCTTCCGGACCTGAAGTGGTTAATGTCCGAAATATATATATAAAAAAAAAAACATAATTCACACCACATTCAGTCCAGTGCATTTTTCCCCCAAACGCATTGGAAAGTAGGTTATATGATTTCCAATGACATAGGTCCCCCCAGTGCAGTGCCCCGGGGCTTTCCAGTTCCATAGAAAACTGCACTGGAATGCATCAAAAATGCACCAGACCCCAGTACAGTGAAACTGAAAAAAAGAGAAAAAAGCATCTGGAAGTGCATCAAACACACACCGGAACGCACCAAAAACGCATTAAACACATTCATGCAAAACACATGCGGAAGGCGTTTTTGCAGAGTGAAGCAGCCCTAAGTGTTCCTGACATCTCCTTACATATGTCACCGTTATTTCCCACTTCAATCGTCTTCTCCATTGGAATATAACATGAAATGTACCTGAAGAGTAAATAAAGGAACTCGGGATGCACACAAACGTTTTGGCCCCTCCCACATGATCGGCGCGCTCTGATCTGTGCATTTTTCAGGTGCATCTGAGCGGGCCCCCCATTGACTCCTATGGGGAGACGGATGTCAGCAGAGATGTGCCCCCTGACACCCACCTGCCATCCGAACCGCTAAAAACAGACATATGGCGACACGTTCAGCCAGCCACCTGATTGGATGTCATCTATTGCAGCTTAACGATCAGTAGATGTGGTGGCTGTATTCGTTTTCTTTTTTAAGGACTCCTTCACATAGACGTGTCCGTGTACGGACTCTGCGATGCTCAGTAGGGATCGCTCCGTTGATCCCCGCTCAGCAGGTGGATGACAGCTCCATCTCTGTACACTGTGCAGGACGGACCTATCAGAGCTCCGCTCTCCCCTATGGGGGATGGGATGAAGATAGACTGTAGAGTTTGTCTTCATCTGATCCGCCAGACAGATGGAAAATAGGGTTTCCATCCGTCTGACTTTAGCGGGTCGGATGTCGGTGGACATGTCACCGCTGACATCCGACCCTCCATAGACCTGTATGGAGCCTCTGTTCAGGTCGCCCCTTAAAAACTGACAGGAGGACCTGAGCGGTCCGCCCGTGTGAAAGGGACCGAAGGCTTTTCCCCTTGGTAATCTGGCCAGTAACACACCTCCTGTACTAGATTGCCCCCACTCTGGATGAAGGAGCACAGGGGGCACATCTTAGGACAGAAGCATTGTTGGTCTGGGGGGAGGGGGTATTAGATGTACTAGCAGATTTACATATACTACCAAATTGGAGCCAATCTCCAGGTCACACTTTAGACTCACAAGCAGTTAGAACAGATTTAAATAATATAAAAGAGCTGATCACTGCAATCACCTATCAGTGGCACATGGTTTGGCTCAACCCTCTAACTGCTACATCTGCATGACAGCTTGTTTTGCTGATAAAAAAACAGACTTCTTCCAGGAGGATGACATGGAGGGGATAGAAATGTCCAGCTGAACGCATAAAATTTCACACCAACAATTCAAATATCAGCAAAAGTAATACAGGAAGTACTTATTGGGAATTGGTCATCTGATTCAGGTGGTGCTAAACACGGGGGGGGGGATAGTGAGCACTGAGGTGGATGATGGGGGGCAGATGAGTGAATACAGGGGTGTTGATTGGGGAAGGGGGGGTGATGAGTAAACAGGTGGGGGCAGATGAGTGAATGGGGGGTTAGTGAGCACGGAGGGAGGTAATTGGGGGAGGGGGGTGATACATGAATGAACATGGGGAGCAGATGAGTGAACATGGAGGGGGGGTGATGGAGGGGTAGATGAGTGAACACGGGGGGGGGGGGGGGTGATGGGGGGCAGATGAGCGAACAAGGAGGGGGGGTGATGGAGGGGTAGATAAGTGAACAAGGTTGGGTGATCCGGGGGGGAGTTATGAAGGGTAGATGAGTGCACACGAAGGGGGGAGTTATGAGGGGTAGATGAGTGAACACGGAGGGGGGAGTTATGAGGGGTAGATGAGTGAACACGGAGGGGCGAGTTATGAGGGGTAGATGAGTGAACACAGAGGGGCGAGTTATGAGGGGTAGATGAGTGAACACGGAGGGGCGAGTTATGAGGGGTAGATGAGTGAACACAGAAGGGGGGTGATGGGGGTAGATGAGTGAACACAGAAGGGGGGTGATGGGGGTAGATGAGTGAACACAGAGGGGGAGTTATGAGGGGTAGTTAAATGAACACAGAAGGGGGAGTTATGAGGGGTAGATGAGTGAACACAGAAGGGGGTTGATGGGGGGTAGATGTTGTTACACCCAACAGAGTTTTGCATTTTAGACGTATTTATAACAGTAAAGTTAGTTTCTATAGTGAAATACAGAACTTAGAACGTCTGACTGCTTAGATGTTGAATTTTAAAAGCAGCGAAATTCTGTCAGATTAGCAAACCTATGAGCTCCCGTATTTCACTGCGATTTTCAGCGACTGATGGCAAATAACCACAATTTTTATCATTTTTATTGATATTTATCGCTATTACTAACCCTTATTAGAATATTATCATTAATTTTGTAGTTTTTTGCAGGTATACAGACTTTCAACAAGATGCCTCGGCCTTCACGTCCCAGATCCCGGCGAAGGCGCTCACGCCAGGACAGCGACGAGTCACCAATCGCCCACAGGACGCGATCCAGAGCCCCACATCAGCGGAGACAGGAGGCAGACCCACCCAGGAACAGGAGCCGTTCGCCGAGAGACCGCGACAGGGTGGCTGAACATCTTCCAGCACCGCCGCCGGCCATGGAGCTGCGTGGCGAGGAGCAGGTGAGATGTACAATTTGTCTTCTAGGGTATGAACCTGGAGAAGACACGGCCATTCTGACCTGCGGTCACGAGTTCCACATGGGCTGCATCGAACATTGGATCGAGCAAAGCGCAACCTGTCCACTGTGCCGTGCTCTTATTCACATCCCCCAGCAGGACCAGCAGGACCAGCAGGACCACGGAATCCGCTTTTTTAACATTGTCATCGATGAGGGGCTCAACGACAGGTTTGAGATTGAGCTTGATGAAAATGAGTATGCGTTGTACTTTAACATGCAACACCTGATGCTTCACTTTCAGAATTTTGAAGAGGACGATGAGGACGATGAGGACGATGAGTATGCGTATGGGTGGTAATGTGGTAATGATCCCTATAGAGCAGGGCTCAACAAATCCCAGGCGCCAGGTCACCATTGCGACTAGAAATTGTGCCCCGGGGCCTGGGCTTTTGTCAGTGACAGGTGCCCCTGCTACAGGGCGGGCTGTGGGGTCTTGACCGGGAAAGTGGAGGTGCCTTGCAGGCCTCGTAGGCCCTCCACACACAGAGCACTGTCTGGTAAAGTGATTAGCGGCAGGAGTGGGGATGGAGCAGGAAGGGAGCAACGCAACAGCCGCTGACATGGCGAGAGCTTCCTCCTCCCTTCTTCACACTCTGTTGGCAGAGCAGCGCCACGGTGTGAAATTGTATGGAGAGAGAGAGGAGCTGTCAAAATTGAGGTTGAATGTCGGGGTGGGCGGGACCCGGGATGGGCGAGACCCAGCTATCCAACACCTGCCTCTTTCTTAAACAGCCCAATCATTGGCTGGATAGCTGCCGGGTCCCGCCCACCCCGTGTCCCGCCCACCCCGTGTCCCGACCACCCCGTGTCCCGACCACCTCCGACATCACTCTGAATTTGTCAGCTCCTATTTCTCCATACAGTTTCACACACCGCAGTGCTGCAGAGAGCATTCAGTTACACTATCTGCTGTGAAACCCACCATTGCCATCCAGTGCCATCTGCCAATAGCAACCAGTGACACATGCCAATTAGTGCCACCTGCCAGTGCCAACCATTGCCACCTGCCAGTGCCAACCATTGCCACCTGCCAGTGCCAACCAGTTCCACCTCAGTGCTGCCCAGTGCCACCTTTCAGTGCTGCCCATCAGTGTCACCTGTCAGTGCCACATGTTAGTGCTGCCTATCAGTGCCCATCAGTGCCACCTCAGTGTTGCCTATAAGTGCCACCTATCAGTTCCCATCAGTGGCACATCAGTGCTGCCTATTGGTGCCCATCAGTGCTTCCTGTCAGTGCCCATCAGTTCCAACCTCAAAGCCACCTCATCAGTGCAGCCCATCAGTGCTCATCAGTGCCATCTCATCAGTGCCCAAGGAGTTTCTGATGCAGCGTCAAGCTTTCCAGGTTGGCGCTCCAGACAATTACTACCGAAAAGGGGTCGCCTCATCCTGATGCAGCGTCACGCTTTCCAGGTTGGCGCTCCAGACAATTACTACCGAAAAGGGGTCGCCTCATCCTGATGCAGCGTCACGCTTTCCAGGTTGGCGCTCCAGACAATTACTACCGAAAAGGGGTCGCCTCATCCTGATGTAGCGTCAAGCTTTCCAGGTTGGCGCTCCAGACAATTACTACCGAAAAGGAGTCCCTTCATTCTGATGAAGTTGAGGATTCCAGACCAGACTACAAAATGTAGTTACAAACTCAACATATAAACAGCAAAACACTTTTTTTTTTAATCTTACAAAGATGGAGAGGGATTGTTGGGTATAAGGGGTGGAGGAGGCCGGATTTTTTTTTCCACTAAACAATATCCTTATTTTTCATTAAAAATTCATACACATCCATTAGTTAATGGTCCTCCTACACCCCTTCTTTTTCCCCTCACGTCTGTTTCGAATGAGCAGTGCACGTTAGTTGCAGTCATGTACACTGCTCTATGAACACTACAAAGCCCAGAGCCCAAAGATTATAGGCCAAATCTTATAGCCCAAAGCCCATAGCATAAAGTCTAAAGCCCATTGCCCTTTTCAGGAAGTTGGATGATAAAATAAATGAAGGGACCGGAGTTTAGTGTCACTTCTTTACCAAAGTACACAAAAGAAGTGTGATTGGGCGGCTAATTGGGGAGAAAGCCCACAGTCCAAAAGCCCATAGCTACTTTTTTGGGTTAAGAACACATACTTAAATTGAATATATACTTTTAAAACAGAGTTTACTATATGAGTAGTGTGTGACAGGTCCTCTTTATGGACCCCACATCTCTCCTCCAGGCTGGAAAGGCTGAGATCGTTAAAAATAAAAAAATAAAATGAACGCTCTCGGCTTTGTTTACATCCGCCAGCCCGGACGTGACATAACGTCATAAATCTCTACAGTAAACTTCCCTTGGTGACGATTCTTTCTCTGGGTCGCCAATTGTACAGGCAAGCCCACGAAGAGCACCAGAGAGTGGCGGGGGGGGGCATCCCCTCCCGCCGCCTGTAAGAACGGTCAAGCGGCTGAGCTGTTGGGATTGTTCTTACGGTGCGCAGTGTCGCTGGCCGAAAAAATACAATACATCATTCAGATATCCCCCTCAAAGTCTATGACATCATATCACATACTTTGGACATGAAGTGGTTAAACTACCGGACCTCTCCCTTTCCCCTCACCTCTGTTTGAAAAAAAAAAAAAAAAAACATTTTTTTTAGTAAACATAGATAAGATAGTGATATTTTAAGACAGTATGTATGATTTTTGTTCTTGTATAGATTTTTATAGATAAGATGGATATTATTAAGTCAATGTACTTGTAAATTATTTGTCATGAAATTGTTTCTTATGTGCGTTTCCGATTCCTCGTCACATCCTCTGTTAACTCCCAAACCCCTCCCTTTCCCCTCACCTCTGTTTGAAAAATAAAAAAAATAAAAAAATTATATATATATTTTGTAAATAGAGATAGGATAGTGATATGATAAAATAGTATGTATGTTTTTGGTCTTGTTTTAAAAAAAAAAAATCTAATATAAAGATAGACATTTTAGTTAACGTCCTTGTAAGCTATTTGTCATGGAATTGTCTCTGTATGTTTGTGCCTCCCTCTGTCATTCTCCATTAATTCCCAAACCTCTCCTTTAGCTCACAGTCCAAAGCCCACAGCCCATATCCCATATCCCAAAACCTGCAGCCCAAAGCCCAGTGGAGGTCCGTCCATAGGGGGCGCCCAGGAGCTGCCCACCCCCCTCCCATGTAGTAAAAAAAAAAATACAAAAAAAAAGATTTTTTTTTAAACATGTCCCTTTAAGAATTTTGTTTTTTTAAATTACCCTCCCTATGTGCACTGGCGCCGGGCGCAGTGCAATTAACCACTTCCCAACCGCCGCACGACGATGTACGTCGACAGAATGGCACGGGCAGGCATATGGGCGTACATGTACGTCCCTGCCTTCCCGCGGGTAGGGGGCCCGATCGGGCCCCCGCCCGGTGCCTGCGGCAGTCGGTATTCGTTCGGGAGCGATCCGGGATGAGGGGGCGGCCATTCATTCATGGCCACCCCCTCGCGATCGCTCCCGACGAATAGAAATGCTCGGTGACATCACTTCCTCTCCTGTAATATAAACACAGGCAGAGGAAGTGAAGTAATCTCTCCTCGTGTCGGTCTTTTTCGTTCCGGCACGGAGGAGAGAGGATCGGTGAGTTGCACCCAACACTACACTTACAGTAGAACACGCCAGGCACACTTTTCACCCCCCCGATCACCACCCAATCACCCCTGCCCCCCCCCAAGTCACAGTGACACCAATTGCATTTTTTTTTTTTTTTTGCATTGGTGTCATTTGTGACTGTAATAACTGTTAGGGCAGTTAGGGTTAGCCCCCTTTAGCTCTAGGGTGCCCCCCTAACCCCCCCAATAAAGGTTTAACCCCGTGATCACCCCCCGTCGCCAGTGTCACTAATAAGCGATCGTTTTTCTGATCGCTGTATTAGTGTCACAGGTGACGCTAGTTAGGCAGGTAAGTATTTGGGTTCGCCGCAGCTTTTTATAGCGTCAGGGACCCCCATATACTACCGCATAGCCCCCTGATTGCCCCCCAGTTAACCCTTTCACCAGTGATCACCATATAACTGTTACAGGTGACGCTGGTTGGTTAGTTATTTTTCTTTTGTTTCAGGGCACCCGCCATTTATTACCTAATAAAGGTTTAACCCCCTGATCACCCGGCGGGTGATATAAGTTTGAGGGTCAGATAAGGTCTGCGTCGCCCCAGCGTCAGGTTAGTGTCAGTACCGCTAACACCCACGCGCAAAGCATACACCTCCCTTAGTAATATAGTATCTGATCAGATCTATATTAGCGTTGCCAGCATTTTAGGTTTCCCAAAACGCATTGTTAGCGGGATCAGCCCAGATACCTGCTAGCACCTGCGTTTAGCCCCTCCGCCAAGCCCAGCCCACCCAAGTGCAGTATCGATCGATCGATCACTGTCACTTACAAAACACAACACACATAACTGCAGCGTTCAGAGTCAGGCTTGATCCCTGCGATCGCTAACAGTTTTTTTTTGTAGCGTTTTGAAACAGTCGCTGACAGGCTAGGTGCTTTTTTACCTGTGAGTCTCACTAGTGTACCCCTAAATTTAGAGCCCAAAATGGCAAAGCGAAGGTACACTAGTGAAGAGGCCTACACGTTTCTGAGCATGACAGATAGTGAAGAGGACGTCACTCATCTGTCAGATTCAGGCTCAGAATACGATCCTGTAGAGGACAGCGGCTCCATGACAGATAGCTCTGACGACGGAGATGAGGCCTCTGTTAAGGACAGGTGTGCCCAATCCCGAATGTATTCTGTTGTTCAGGTGCAGGAACTGCAGGTCACTCGTATGGAGCAGAGACGTACTAGAGCCGCTCATCCTTCTGGTGAACTGGCAAGCACCAGCGGCCTAGTACACCCTGGACCTACATCCAGCACTGCAGTAACACGTGGTGACGTGGCGAGTCCCATAAGTGCAGTTCAAGCTGGCGAGGTGGCAAGCACAAGTAGTGTCCCGCTGCCACCAAGAAGAAGACAAAGACAGGCCCGTCGTACCCATAATGCCCTTCCTGCAGAATTCGCCAATCCTATTTGGGTGCCCACCACTTCTGCAGAACCCGTACTTCCCCCATTCACTGGCCAACCTGGCATTAACGTGGAAACAGTTGATTTTACGACACTTGACTTTTACTCACTGTTTTTCACCAAAGATCTCTATAGATCTATTGTGGACCAAACCAATTTGTACACTGGTCAACACATCGCCACTATTCCCCAGTCCGCCCTTGCCAGACAATGGAAACCAGTTACGGTTTCCGAATTTAAAATCTTTCTGGGCCTCTCCCTCAACATGGGCATAACCAAAAAGAGTGAGTTGCGGTCATATTGGTCCACTGACCCAATTCACCATATGCGCGTGTTCTCTGCTTCCATGTCCAGGGCACGATACGAGATGATTTTGCGGTTCATGCACTTCAGCGACAATGAACTCTGTCGTCCTCGTGGAGACCCTGAATACGATCGGCTCTACAAAATTCGGCCCCTCATAAACCACTTCAACCAACGTTTTGCAGACTTGTTTACTCCCGATCAAGTTGTCTGCGTTGATGAGTCCCTGATTAAGTTTTCTGGTCGCTTGTCATTCAAACAATACGTCCCCAACAAGCGTTCCAGATACGGGGTCAAGATGTATAAGCTCTGTGACAGGGCCACAGGCTATACACATAGTTTCATGGTTTATGAGGGTAAAGATAGTCACGTAGAGCCGGAGAACTGCCCTGACTACATAGGAAGCGCTGGCAAGATAGTGTGGGACATGGTGTCACCCTTATTCGGAAAGGGGTACCACTTGTACGTGGACAATTATTACACAAGCGTGCCACTGTTTAGTCACTTGTTTGATCAGCAGATTGGAGCATGTGGCACCGTGCGACCTAATCGCCGGGGCTTTCCCCAGCGGCTTGTAGAGTCCCGTCTTAGGCTGGGGGAGAGAGCCTGCTTGCGCAGTAATAATTTGCTCGCTATGAAGTGGAGGGATAATAAGAATGTTTTCGTTCTTACCTCCCTTCATGCAGACACGACGGTCCAAATTCCTACGGCGACTGGTATTGTGGAGAAACCCCTCTGTGTCCACAAATATAACCTTAACATGGGAGGGGTGGACCTCAATGACCAGTTGTTGGCGCCGTATCTAGTTGCCCGTAAGGCCAGACGCTGGTACAAAAAAGTGTCTGTTTATTTATTCCAATTGGCTATACTGAATGCTTATGTACTACACAAAGCTTCAGGACAGACTGGATCCTTCCTTAAATTCTAGGAGGATATCGTCAGAGCCCTTCTGTATCCAGGCGGTGCTCCACCTCACCTTCCCCTACCAGATGCAGTAAGCCGGCTGCATGAGAGGCATTATTCTTATGTCATCCCGAGTACCCCTACCCAACGAGCCCCCCAAAGAAAATGTGGTGTCTGCAGAAAGCGCGGATATAGGCGTGACACCCGTTCTTATTGTCCACGCTGTCCTGGCAATCCTGGTCTTTGTCAGGGTGAGTGTTTTGAACGCTACCATTCACTAGTTGAGTATTAGCGTAGGGTACAGCATTGCACAGGCTAGGCACACGTTCACAGGGTCTCCCAAGATGCCATCGCATTTTGAGAGACCCAAACCGCTGGAACCGTTACAACAGAAGTGTTAAAGTTACATAAAAAAGTGTTTAAAAAAAAAAAAAAAGTAAAAAAACCAAAAAAATATAAAATAAAAAAAACAAAAATAGTTGTCGTTTTATTGTTCTCTCTCTCTCTATTCTCTCTCTATTGTTCTGCTCCTTTGTACTGTATTCTATTCTGCAATGTTTTATTGTTAACCATTTTTTGTTTTCAGGTACGCCATTCAGCTATAGCGTGGATTTATTTATCTTGACAGCAACAGCGTTTGCTCCCACGATACGTAAAGCCACGACTCCAGCGCTGTCGGAGGTGATTTCACCACCACAGTTAAAAAAGAGCATATATGCCGAAGCATGGGGGCATAAGGGGTGGAGGAGCGATTTTGCTCCTAATGCCGCGTACATACAGTCAAAATTCCGACGGAGGGCTTGCCCGTGGAAAAGTTTGAATGTATGTACGCGGCATAACTTTTTTGCGGGAGGATGCCCCCATGCTTCGGCATATATATATTTTAGACACAGATTGTGTTAAATGTGTTATTTTTTGCTATTTTTTTTGTATTTGCTTTGCAGGTATGGTAAGTCCTACTGTTATACTGTAATGTTACTTTGTTTTATTGTTAACCATCATTTGCTTAGCAGGTACGCCATTCTGCTGCAGAGCGGATTTATTTATCTTGACAGCAACAGCGTTTGCTCCCACGATACGTAAAGCCGCGACTCCAGCACTGTCGGAGGTGATTTCACCACCACAGTTAAAAAAGAGCATATATGCCGAAGCATGGGGGCATACGGGGTGGAGGAGCGATCTGCTCCTACCTTTTGCGGGAGGATGCCCCCATGCTTCGGCATATATATATTTTAGGCACAGATTGTGTTAAATGTGTTATTTTTTGCTATTTTTTTTTTGTATTTGCTTTGCAGGTATGGTACGTCTTACTGTTATACTGTAATGTTACTTTGTTTTATTGTTAACCATCATTTGCTTAGCAGGTACGCCATTCAGTTGCAGCGCGGATTTATTTATCTTGACAGCAACAGCGTTTGCTCCCATGATACATAAAGCCGCGACTCCAGCACTGTCGGGGGTGATTTCACCACCACAGTTAAAAAAGAGCATATATGCCGAAGCATGGGGGCATACGGGGTGGAGGAGCGATCTGCTCCTACCTTTTGCGGGAGGATGCCCCCATGCTTCGGCATATATAAATGGTGCATGTATGCCCACCATTAAAAGTGGGTGGATGAAGGGTGGTATCTAATGGTGGGCATACCCACCGATCAATATTTTTTTTTCGTTCAGCCCACAGGCTGCATGAAAAAAAAATTACAATATATGCCCAACCAGTTCCAGCAACATACTGGTATGTTGCGGGTCTTTGAGTGCTTATACCAGAATGATGCCTGCAGGTTTAGGTATCATCTTGGTATCATTCTTTTCAGCCAGCGGTCGGCTTTTATGTAAAAGCAATCCTAGCGGCTAATTAGCCTCTAGACTACTTTTACAAGCAGTGGGAGGGAATGTCCCCCCCCCGCACCATCTTCCATGGTTTTCTCAGGCTCTCCTGTCCCAACAGGGAACCTGAGAATGCAGCCGGTGGTTCCGCCAGCTGACCATAGAGCTGATCAGAGACCAGAATGGCTCCAATCATCTCTATGGCCTAAGACACCGGAAGCTACGAGCATTTCATGACAGATTTTGTGGGATGTAAACAGCGCCATTGGGAAATTGGGAAAGCATTTTATCACACCGATCTTGGTGTGGTCAGATGCTTTGAGGACAGAGGAGAGATCTAGGGTCTGATAGACCCTAATTTTTTTAAAAAAAGAGTACCTGTCACTACCTATTGCAATCATAGGGGATATTTACATTCCCTGAGATAACAATAAAAATCATAAAAAAATATATATAAATGAAAGGAACAGTTTAAAAATAAAATAAAAAAGCAAAATAAATAATAAAAAACAAAACAAAAAAAACACCCCTGTCCCCCCCTGCTAAGGCGCAACGTGGAACGCAAGCGTTGGTCTGGTGTCACATGTAAACAGCAATTGCACCATGCATGTGAGGTATCACCACGAAGGTCAGATCGAGGGTACTAATTTTAGCAGTAGACCTCCTCCGTAAATCTAAAGTGGTCACCTGTAAAGGCATTTAAAGGCTTTTAAAAATGTACGTAGTTTGTCGCCGCTGCACGTTTCTGCGCAATTTTAAAGCATGTCATGTTTGGTATCCATGTACTCGGCCTAAGATCATATTTTTTATTTCATCAAACATTTGGGCAATATAGTGATTTTTAGTGCATTAAAAGAAAAAAGTGTGTTTTTTCCCCAAAAAATGCGTTTGAAAAATCGCTGCGCAAATACCGTGTGAAAAAAAAATGAAACACCCACCATTTTAATCGGTAGGGCTTTTGCTTTAAAAAAACACTTCATGTTTGGGGATTCAAAGTAATTTTCTTGCAAAAAAAAAATATTTTTTCATGTAAACAAAAAGTGTCAGAAAGGGCTTTGTCTTCAAGTGGTTAGAAGAGTGGGTGATGTGTGACATAAGCTTCTAAATGTTGTGCATAAAATGCCAGGACAGTTCAAAACCTCCCCAAATGACCCCATTTTAGAAAGTAGACACCCCAAGCTATTTGCTGAGGGGCATGTCGAGTCCATGGAATATTTTATATTTTGACAAAAGTTGTGGAAAAAATACATTATTAGTTTTTTATTTTTTTTGCACAAAGTTGTCATTAAATGATATATTGCTCAAACATGCCATGGTTATATGTAAAATTACACCCCAAAATACATTCTGTTGCTTCTCCCGAGTACGGGGATACCACAAGTGTGAGACCTTTTGGGAGCCTAACCGCGTACGGTACCCCAAAATCCAAGCACCACCTTCAGGATTTCTAAGAGTGTAAATTTTTGATTTCATTCCTCACTGCCTATCACAGTTTCGGAGGCCATGGAATGCCCAGATAGCACAAAATCCCCCCAAGTGACCCCATTTTGGAAAGGAGACACCCCAAGCTATTTGCCGAGAGGTATGGTTAGTATTTTGTAGACCTTCATTTTTGTCACAAAGTTTTGAAAATTGAAAAAAAGAAAAAAAATATACATTATTTTTTTTTTCTTCATTTTCAAAAACAAATGAGAGCTGCAAAATACTCACCATGCCTCTCGGCAAATAGCTTGGGGTGTCTACTTTCCAAAATGGGGTCATTTTGGGGGGTTTTGTGCTATTTTGGCATTTTATGGCCTTCAAAACTGTGATAGGTAGTGAGGTGTGAAATCAAAAATTTACACCCTTAGAAATCCTGAAGGCGGTTCTTGGTTTTCGGGGCCCCGTACGCGACTAGGCTCCCAAAAAGTCCCACACATGTGGTATCCCCGTATCCCCTGGAGAAGCAGCAGAATTTATTTTGGGGTGTCATTTCACATATGCCCATGGCATGCGTGAGCAATATATCATTTAGTGACAACTTTGTGAAAAAAAAAAAAAAGTTTGTAATTTTTCCGCAACTTGTGGCAAAATATAAAATATTCCATGGACTCAACATGCCTCTCAGCAAATAGCTTGGGGTGTCTACTTTCTAAAATGGGGTCATTTGGGGGGGGGTTTGTGCTATCTTGGCATTTTATGGCCTTCAAAACTGTAATAGGTAGTGAGGCGTGAAATGAAAAATGTACGCCCTTAGAAAGCCTGAAGGCGGTGCTTGGTTTTCGGGGCCCCGTACGCGGCTAGGCTCCCAAAAAATCCCACACATGTGGTATCCCCGTACTCAGGAGAAGCAGCAGAATTTATTTTGGGGTGTAATTTCACATATGCCCATAGCATGTGTGAGCAATATATCATTTAGTGACAACTTTGTGAAAAATTTATAAAGTTTGTAATTTTCCCGCAACTTGTGGCAAAATATAAAATATTCCATGGACTCAACATGCCTCTCAGCAAATAGCTTGGGGTGTCTACTTTCTAAAATGGGGTCATTTGTGGGGGTTTTGTGCCATCTTGGCATTTTATGGCCTTCAAAACTGTGATAGGTAGTGAGGAGTAAAATGACATATGTATGCCCTTAGAAATCCTGAAGGCGGTGCTTGGCTTTCGGGGCCCCGTACACGGCTAGGCTTCCAAAAAGTCGACCACATGTGGTATCCCCGTACTCAGGAGAAGCAGCAGAATGTATTTTGGGGTACAATTCCACATATAACCATGGCATGTGTGAGCAATATATCATTTAGTGACAACTTTGTGTAAAAAAAAAAAATCGCTTGCGGCAAAAAAATTAAATATTCAATGGGCTCAACATGCCTCTTATCAATTTCCTTAGGGTGTCTACTTTCCAAAATGGGGTAATTTGGGGGAGTTTTGTACTGCCCTGCCATTTTAGCACCTCAAGAAATGAGATAGGCAGTCATAAACTAAAAGCTGCGTAAATTCCAGAAAATGTACCTTAGTTTGTAGATGTGACAACTTTTGCGCAAACCAATAAATATACAGTTATTGACTTTTTTTTTTACCAAAGACATGTGGCTGAATACATTTTGGCCTAAATGTATGACTAAAATTGAGTTTATTGGATTTTTCTAATAACAAAAAGTAGAAAATATCATTTTTTTTCAAAATTTGCGGTCTTTTTACGTTTATATCGCAAAAAATAAAAATCGCAGAGTCAGTCAAATACCTTTAAAAGAAAGCTCTATTTGTGGGAAGAAAAGGACGCAAATTTTGTTTGGGTACAACATTGCATGACCGCGCAATTACCAGTTAAAGCAGCGCAGTGCCAAAGTGTAAAAAGACCTCTGGTCATTTACCAGCAAAATGGTCCGGTCTGAAAGTGGTTAAGGAAGCGCCACATCTAAACAATCACAAGATTGCAGACGAGGCGCTTCCTTTGGCCAAAAAAGAGCGCTCTGCGGCGCAGTCGATCGCGCCACAGCTTCTGGCGCGATCGACTGACCGTGCAAGTGCATAGACTTGCACATGAGTGAGCAGTGGGCAGTGCTTCCGACGTCACTCAAGGAAGTGACGTTGGCACGGCACTTCTCTGTTCTGCCCGCCTGAGAGGTAAGGGGCTGCCGCATGGCAGCTTAGAAATTCTTGATTATTCATTCATTGTTAACCATCAATTGCTTAGCAGGTACGCCATTCAGTTGCAGCGCGGATTTATTTATCTTGGCAGCAACAGCATTTGCTCCCACGATACATAAAGCCGTGACTCCAGCGCTGTAGGAGGTGATTTCACCACCACAGTTAAACAAAAACAAAAAAGAGCATATATGCCAAAGCATGGGGGCAGCAGGGGTGGAGGATCAATTTGCTCCTAACTTTTGGGGCGGATGTCCCCATGCTTCGGCATATATAAATGGTGCGCGTATGCCCATCATTATGTGCGATTTGCATGTTGTAGATGTGTGCGATTTACAGGTTGTAGATATGTGCGATTTTCATGCTGTAGATATGTGCGATTTTAAGGTTGTAGATATGTGCGATTTACAGAATGCAGATATGTCCTATTTACAGGTTGTAGATGTGTGCGATTTACAGAATGCGATTTACAGGTTGTAGATATGTGCTTTTTACAGGTTGTAGATATGTGCGATTTACAGGTTGTAGATATGTGCAATTTACAGAATGCAGATGTGTGATTTACAGAATGCAGATATGTCCTATTTACAGGTTGTAGATATGTGCGATTAGCATGTTGTAGATATGTGCGATTTGCATGTTGTAGATATGTGCGATTTACATGTTGTAGATATGTGCAATTTGCATGTTGTAGATATGTGCAATTTACAGGTTGTAGATATGTGCGATTTACAGAATGCGATTTACAGAATGCAGATATGTGCTTTTTACAGGTTGTAGATATGTGCGATTTACAGGTTGTAGATATGTGCGATTTACAGGTTGTAGATATGTGCGATTTACAGAATGCAGATATGTGCGATTTACAGAATGCGATTTACAGGATGCAGATATGTGCTACTTACAGGTTGTAGCTATGTGTAATTTACAGGTTGTAGATATGTGCGATCTGCATTTTAACCATCATTTGCTTAGCAGGCACGCCATTCAGTTGCAGCGCGGATTTATTTATCTTGACAGCAACAGTGTTTGTTCCCACGATACATAAAGCCGTGACTCCAGCGCTGTAGGAGGTGATTTCACCACCACAGTTAAACCAAAAAAAGAGTATATATGCCGAAGCATGGGGGCAGCAGGGGCGGAGGAGCGATTTGCTCCTAACTTTTGGGGCGGATGCCCCCATGCTTCGGCATATATAAATGGTGCACGTATGCCCATCATTAGAAGTGGGTGGATGAGGGAGGTATCTAATGGTGGGCATACCCACCAATCAATCTTTTTTTCATTCAGCCCACAGGCTGCATGAAAAAAAAAAAAGATTACAATATATGCCCAACAAGGACCAGCAACGTACTGGTATGTTGCTGGACTGAGTGGTTATACCAGAATGATGCCTGCAGGTTTAGGTATCATCCTTTTCAGGCAGCAGTCAGCTTTCATGTAAAAGCAATCCAACGGCTAATTAGCCTCTAGACTGCTTTTCGAAGCAGTGGGAGGGAATGCTCCCCCCCCCCCCTCCATCTTCCATGTTTTTCTCTGGCTCTCCTGTCCCAACAGGGAGCCTGAGAATGCAGCCGGTGATTCGGTCAGCTGACTATAGAGTTCATCGGAGACCAGAATGGCTCCAATCATCTCTATGGTCTAAGAAATCGGAAGCTACAAGTTTTTCATGACTTAGATTTTGCCGGATGTAAACAGCGCCATTAGGAAATTGGGAAAGCATTTTATCACACCGATCTTGGTGTTGTCAGATGCTTTGAGGGCAGAGGAGAGATCTAGGGTCTAATAAAACCCATTTAAAAAAAAAAAAAAAAAAAAAGCACCCCTGTCCCCCCTGCTCTCGTGCAAATGCAAGCATCGGTCTGGCGTCAAATATAAACAGCAATTGCACCATTTGAGGCATCGCCGCGAAGGTCAGATCGAGGGCAGTAATTTTAGCAGTAGACCTCCCCTGTAAATTTAAAGTTGTACCCTGTAAAGGCTTTTCAAGGCTTTTAAAAATGTATGTAGTTTGACGCCATTGCACGTTTGTGCTCAATTTTAAAGCAGGTCGTGTTTCGTATCCATGTACTCAGCCAAAGATCATCTTTTTTTATTTCATCAAACATTTGGACAATTTAGTGTGTTTTAGCGCATTCAAATTTTAAAAAGTGTGTTTATTCCCCAAAAAAGCGTTTGAAAAATCGCTTCGCAAATACTGTGTGAAAAAAAAATTAAACACCCACTACTTTAATCTGCAGGGCCATTGCTTTAAAAAATATATAATGTTTGGGGGTTCAAAGTCATTTTCTTGCAAACATTTTTTTTTCATGTAAACAAAAAGTGTCAGAAAGGGCTTTGTCTTCAAGTGGTTAGAAGAGTGGGTGATATGCGACATAAGCTTCTAAATGTTGTGCATAAAATGCCAGGATAGTTCAGAACCCCCTCAAATAACCCCATTTTGGAGAGTAGACACCCCAATGACCCATTTGCTGAGAGGTATGGTGAGAATTTTGCAGACCGTTTTTTTGTGCCATCTTGGCATTTTATGGCCTTCGAAACTGAGATAGGTAGTGAGGAGTGAAATCAAAAATGTACAGCCTTAGAAAGCCTGCAGGCGGTGATTGGTTTTTGCGTGCCCCGTACGCGGCTAGGCTAGATATGTGCTATTTACATGTTGTAGATATGTGCTATTTGCATGTTGTAGATATGTGCGATTAACAGGGTGGAGATATGTGCAATTTACAGTTTGTAGATATGTGCAATTTACAGAATGTGATTTACAGAATGGAGATATGTGCGATTTACAGGTTGTAGATATGTGCGATTTGTATGTTGTAGATGTATGCGATTTACAGAATGCAGATGTGTGATTTACAGAATGCGATTTACAGGTTGTAGATATGTGCGATTTACAGGTTGTAGATATGTGCGATTTACAGAATGCAGATATGTCCTATTTACAGGTTGTAGATATGTGCGATTTAGAGGTTGTAGATATGTGCGATTTGCATGTTGTAGATATGTGCAATTTACAGGTTGTAGATATGTGCGATTTACAGAATGCCATTTACAGAATGCAGATATGTGCTATTTACAGGTTGTAAATATGTGCGATTTGCATGTTAACTATCATTTGCTTAGCAGGCACGCCATTCAGTTGCAGCTCGGATTTATTTATCTTGACAGCAACAGTGTTTGCTCCCACGATACATAAAACCGTGACTCCAGCGCTGTAGGAGGTGATTTCACCACCACAGTTAAAAAAATAAAATAAAAAGAGTATATATGCCGAAGCATGGGGGCAGCAGGGGAGGAGGAACGATTTGCTCCTAACTTTTGGGGCGGATGCCCCCATGCTTCGGCATATATAAACGGTGTACGTATGCCCATCATTAGAAGTGGGTGGATGAAGGGAGGCATCTAATGGTGGGCATACCCACCGATCAATCTTTTTTTCATTCAGCCCACAGGCTGCATGAAAAAAAAAAAAAAAGATTACAATATATGCCCAACAAGGACCAGCAACGTACTGGTATGTTGCTGGACTGAGTGGTTATACCAGAATGATGCCTGCAGGTTTAGGTGTCATCCTTTTCAGGCAGCAGGCGGCTTTCATGTAAAAGAAATCCTAGCGGCTAATTAGCCTCTAGACTGCTTTTAGCAGCAGTGGGAGGGAATGCCCCCCCACCATCTTCCATGTTTTTCTCTGGCTCTCCTGTCCAACAGGGAGCCTGAGAATGCAGCCGGTGATTCAGCCAGCTGACTATAGAGCTCATCAGAGACCAGAATGGCTCCAATTACCTCTATGGTCTAAGAAACCGGAAGCTACGAGCATTTCATGACTTAGATTTCACCGGATGTAAACAGCGCCATTAGGAAATTGGGAAAGCATTTTATCACACCGATCTTGGTGTTGTCAGATGCTTTGAGGGCAGAGGAGAGATCTAGGGTCTAATAGAACCCATTTAAAAAAAAATTGAAAATAAAAAAAAGCACCCCTGTCCCCCCCTGCTCTCGCACAAATGCAAGCATCGGTCTGGCGTCAAATGTAAACAGCAATTGCACCATGCTAGGCATCGCCGCGAAGGTCAGATCAAGGGCAGTAATTTTAGCAGTAGACCTCCCCTGTAAATTTAAAGTGGTACCCTGTAAAGGCTTTTCAAGGCTTTTAAAAATGTATGTAGTTTGACGCCATTGCACGTTTGTGCTCAATTTTAAAGCAGGTCGTGTTTCGTATCCATGTACTCAGCCAAAGATCATCTTTTTTATTTCATCAAACATTTGGGCAATTTAGTGTGTTTTAGCGCATTCAAATTTTAAAAAGTGTGTTTATTCCCCAAAAAATGCGTTTGAAAAATCGCTTCGCAAATACTGTGTGAAAAAAAATAAATAAAACACCCACCATTTTAATCTGCATGGGCCTTTGCTTTAAAAAATATATAATGTTTGGGGGTTCAAAGTCATTTTCTTGCAAAAATTTTTTTTCATGTAAACAAAAAGTGTCAGAAAGGGCTTTGTCTTCAAGTGGTTAGAAGAGTGGGTGATGTGCGACATAAGCTTCTAAATGTTGTGCATAAAATGCCAGGATAGTTCAAAACCCCCTCAAATGACCCCATTTTGGAAAGTAGACACCCCACTGACCCATTTGAGAGGTATGGTGAGCATTTTGCAGACCATTTTTTTTGTGCCATCTTGGCATTTTATGGCCTTCGAAACGGAGATAGGTAGTGAGGAGTGAAATCAAAAATTTACACCCTTAGAAAGCCTGCAGGCGGTGATTGGTTTTTGCATGTCCAGTATGCGGCTAGGCTAGATATGTGCAATTTACAGAATGGAGATATGTGCTATTTACAGGTTTGTAGATATATGCGATTTGCATGTTCACCATCACTTGCTTAGCAGGTACGCCATTCAGTTGCAGCGCGGATTTATTTATCTTGACAGCAACAGCGTTTGCTCCCACGATACATAAAGCCGTGACTCCAGCACTGTAGGAGGTGATTTCACCACCACAGTTAAACAAAAAAAAAAAAGAGTATATATGCCGAAGCATGGGGGCAGCAGGGGCGGAGGAGCGATTTGCTCCTAACTTTTGGGGCGGATGCCCCCATGCTTCGGCATATAAAAATGGTGCACGTAAGTCCATCATTAGAAGTGGGTGGATGAAGGGAGGTATCTAATGGTGGGCATACCCACCGATCAATCTTTTTTTCGTTCAGCCCACAGGCTGCATGAAAAAAAAGATTACAATATATGCCCAAGGACCAGCAACGTACTGGTATGTTGCTGGACTGAGTGGTGGTTATACCAGATTGATGGCTGCAGGTTTAGGTATCATCCTTTTCAGGCAGCAGTCGGCTTTCATGTAAAAGCAATCCTAGCGGCTAATTAGCCTCTAGACTGCTTTTACAAGCAGTGGGAGGGAATGACCCCCACCACCATCTTCCATGTTCTTCTCTGGCTCTCCTGTCCCAACAGGGAGCCTGAGAATGCAGCCGGTGATTCGGCCAGCTGACTATAGAGCTCATCAGAGACCAGAATGGCTCCAATCATCTCTATGGTCTAAGAAATCGGAAGCTACAAGCATTTCATGACTTAGGCCGCGTACACACGGGCGGACTGTCCGCCCAACTTAGTCCGCTGAAACGTGTTTCAGCGGACAGTCCGCTCGTGTGTGGGCTTCAGCGGACTTTTTCAGCGGACAGTCTGGCGGACTAAGTCTTTCGGAATTTCCGTAATATTGTCCGTCCAACTTTGGTTTCAGCGGACAGTCCGCTCGTGAGTAGGCCAGTTGGACGGACTAAGTATGGGGCATGCTCAGAAAGGATTTACACGGCCGAAGGTTGCATTGCAGTGTATTGGACGTCGTATTTCTAGTCCCGTCGTACGTGCTGTACACGTCATCGCGCAAGCTTTCAGCGGACTGTCTGTTCATCGTGTGTGGTCAAGTCCGTTCATTCAAAAGTAGGACGGACTGTCTGTCGGATTGTCTGACGGACTTAGTTGGCCAGACAGTCCGCCCGTGTGTACGCGGCTTTAGATTTCGCCGGATGTAAACAGCGCCATTAGGAAATTGGTAAAAACACATTTTATCACACCGATCTTGGTGTTGTCAGATGCTTTGAGGGCAGAGGAGAGATCTAGGGTCTAATAGAACCCATTTAAAAAAAAATTTAAAATAAAAAAAAGCACCCCTGCCCCCCCTCCGTTCCCGCACAAATGCAAGCATCGGTCTGGCGTCAAATGTAAACAGCAATTGCACCATGTGAGGCATCGCCGCAAAGGTCAGATCGAGGGCATTAATTTTAGCAGTAGACCTCCCCTGTAAATTTAAAGTGATACCCTGTAAAGGCTTTTCAAGGCTTTTAAAAATGTATGTAGTTTGACGCCATTGCACGTTTGTGCTCAATTTTAAAGCAGGTCATGTTTCGTATCCATGTACTCAGCCAAAGATCATCTTTTTTATTTCATCAAACATTTGGCCAATTTAGTGTGTTTTAGCGCATTCAAATTTTAAAAAGTGTGTTTATTCCCCAAAAAAAGCGTTTGAAAAATCGCTTCGCAAATATTGTGTGAAAAAAAATAAATAAATGAAACACCCACCATTTTAATCTGCAGGGCCTTTTCTTTAAAAAATATATGTTTGGGGGTTCAAAGTCATTTTCTTGCAAAAAAAAGTTTTTTCATGTAAACAAAGTGTCAGAAAGGGCTTTGTCTTCAAGTGGTTAGAAGAGTGGGTGATGTGCGACATAAGCTTCTAAATGTTGTGCATAAAATTCCAGGATAGTTCAGAACCCCCTCAAATAACCCCATTTTGGAAAGTAGACACCCCAATGACCCATTTGCTGAGAGGTATGGTGAGCATTTTGCAGACCATTTTTTTGTGCCATCTTGGCATTTTATGGCCTTCGAAACTGAGATAGGTAGTGAGGAGTGAAATCAAAAATGTACACCCTTAGAAAGCCTGCAGGCGGTGATTGGTTTTTGCGTGTCCCATACGCGGCTAGGCTAGATATGTGCAATTTACAGTTTGTAGATATGTGCAATTTACAGTTTGTAGATATGTGCAATTTACAGAATGGAGATATGTACTATTTACAGGTTGCAATTTACAAATTGCTTTGGCATATATTTAAGGCACAGATTGCGTTAAAAATGTTTTTTTTTTAATTCTTTTTTTATTGTATTTGCTTTGCAGGTATGATATGTCTTACTGTTATACTGTAATGTTACTTTGTTTTATTGTTAACCATCATTTGCTTAGCAGGTACGCCATTCAGTTGCAGCATGGATTTATTTATCTTGACAGCAACAGCGTTTGCTCCCACGATACATAAAGCCATGACTCCAGCGCTGTAGGAGGTGATTTCACCACTACAGTTAAACAACAACAAAAAAGAGCATATATGCCAAAGCATGGGGGCAGCAGGGGCGGAGGAGCGATTTGCTCCTAACTTTTGGGGCGGATGCCCCCATGCTTCGGCATATATAAATGGTGCACGTATGCCCATCATTATGTGCGATTTGCATGTTGTAGATATGTGCGATTTTAAGGTTGTAGATATGTGCGATTTACAGAATGCAGATGTGTGATTTACAGAATGCAGACATGTCCTATTTACAGGTTGTAGATATGTGCAATTTGCATGTTGTAGATATGTGCAATTTACAGGTTGTAGATATGTGCGATTTACAGAATGCGATTTACAGAATGCAGATATGTGCTATTTACAGGTTGTAGATATGTGCAATTTGCATGTTGTAGATATGTGCAATTTACGGGTTGTAGATATGTGCAATTTACGGGTTGTAGATTTGTGCGATTTGCATGTTGTAGATTTGTGCGATTTGCATGTTGTAGATTTGTGCGATTTACATGTTGTAGATATGTGCAATTTACAGGTTGTAGATATATGCAACTTGCATGTTGTAGATATGTGTGATTTACAGGTTGTAGATATGTGCAATTTGTATGCTGTAGATATATGTGATTTACAGAATGCAGATATGTGTGATTTACAGAATGCAGATATGTGTGATTTACAGAATGCAGATATGTGTGATTTACAGAATGCAGATATGTCCTATTTACAGGTTGTAGATATGTCCTATTTACAGGTTGTAGATATGTCCTATTTACAGGTTGTAGATATGTGCGATTTACAGGTTGTAGATATGTGCAATTTACAGGTTGTAGATATGTCCTATTTACAGGTTGTAGATATGTGCGATTTGAATGTTAACCATCATTTGCTTAGCAGGCACGCCATTCAGTTGCAGCTCGGATTTATTTATCTTGACAGCAACAGTGTTTGCTCCCACGATACATAAAACCGTGACTCCAGCCCTGTAGGAGGTGATTTCACCACCACAGTTAAAAAAATAAAATGAAAAGAGTATATATGCCGAAGCATGGGGGCAGCAGGGGCGGAGGAACAATTTGCTCCTAACTTTTGGGGCGGATGCCCCCATGCTTCGGCATATATATATGGTGCACGTATGCCCATCATTAGAAGTGGGTGGATGAAGGGAGGTATCTAATGGTGGGCATACCCACCGATCAATCTCTTTTTTTCATTCAGCCCACAGGCTGCATGGAAAAAAAAAAAAAAAGATTACAATATATGCCCAACAAGGACCAGCAACGTACTGGTATGTTGCTGGACTGAGTGGTTATACCAGAATGATGCCTGCAGGTTTAGGTATCATCCTTTTCAGGCAGCGGTCGGCTTTCATGTAAAAGAAATCCTAGCGGCTAATTAGCCTCTAGACTGCTTTTAGAAGCAGTGGGAGGGAATGCCCCCCACCATCTTCCATGTTTTTCTCTGGCTCTCCTGTCCAACAGGGAGCCTGAGAAAGCTGGCTGAATCACCGGCTGCAGACTATAGAGCTCATCAGAGACCAGAATGGCTCCAATCATCTCTATGGTCTAAGAAACCGGAAGCTACGAGCATTTCATGACTTAGATTTCGCCGGATGTAAACAGCGCCATTAGGAAATTGGTAAAAAAGCATTTTATCACACCGATCTTGGTGTTGTCAGATGCTTTGAGGGCAGAGGAGAGATCTAGGGTCTAATAAAACCCATTTAAAAAAAAATGAAGAAAAAAAAAAAAAGCACCCCTGTCCCCCCCTGCTCTCGCGCAAATGCAAGCATCGGTCTGGCATCAACTGTAAACAGCAATTGCACCATGCGAGGCATCGCTGCGAAGGTCAGATCGAGGGCAGTAATTTTAGCAGTAGACCTCCCCTGTAAATTTAAAGTGGTACCCTGTAAAGGCTTTTAAAAATGTATGTAGTTTGACGCCATTGCACGTTTGTGCTCAATTTTAAAGCAGGTCGTGTTTCGTATCCATGTACTCAGCCAAAGATCATCTTTTTTATTTCATCAAACATTTGGGCAATTTAGTGTGTTTTAGCGCATTCAAATTTTAAAAAGTGTGTTTATTCCCCAAAAAATGCATTTGAAAAATCGCTTTGCAAATACTGTGTGAAAAAAATAAATAAATGAAACACCCACCACTTTAATCTGCAGGGCCTTTGCTTTAAATAATATATAATGTTTGGGGGTTCAAAGTCATTTTCTTGCAAAAAAATGTTTTCATGTAAACAAAAAGTGTCAGAAAGGGCTTTGTCTTCAAGTGGTTAGAAGAGTGGGTGATGTGCGACATAAGCTTCTAAATGTTGTGCATAAAATGCCAGGATAGTTCAAAACCCCCTCAAATGACCCAATTTTGGAAAGTAGACACCCCAATGACCCATTTGCTGAGAGGTATGGTGAGCATTTTGCAGACCATTTTTTTGTGCCATCTTGGCATTTTATGGCCTTTGAAACTGAGATAGGTAGTGAGGAGTGAAATCAAAAATTTACACCCCTAGAAAGCCTGCAGGCGGTGATTGATTTTTGCGTGCCCCGTACGCGGCTAGGCTAGATATGTGCAATTTACAGTTTGTAGATATGTGCAATTTGCATGTTAACCATCATTTGCTTAGCAGGTACGCCATTCAGTTGAAGCGCGGATTTATTTATCTTGACAGCAACAGTGTTTGTTCCCACGATACATAAAGCCGTGACTCCAGCGCTGTAGGAGGTGATTTCACCACCAGTTAAACAACGAAAAAAAAGAGCATATATGCCGAAGCATGGGGGCAGCAGGGGCGGAGGAGCGATTTGCTCCTAACTTTTGGGGCGGATGCCCCCATGCTTCGGCATATATAAATGGTGCACGTATGCCCATCATTAGAAGTGGGTGGATGAAGGGAGGTATCTAATGGTGGGCATACCCACCGATCAATCTCTTTTTTTCGTTCAGCCCACAGGCTGCATGAAAAAAAAAAAAAAGATTACAATATATGCCCAACAAGGACCAGCAACGTACTGGTATGTTGCTGGACTGAGTGGTTATACCAGAATGATGCCTGCAGGTTTAGGTATCATCCTTTTCAGGCAGCGGTCGGCTTTCATGTAAAGGCAATCCTAAGGGCTAAATAGCCTCTAGACTGCTTTTACAAGCAGTGGGAGGGAATGCCCCCATGCCCCCCCACCATCTTCCATGTTCTTCTCTGGGTCTCCTGTCCCAACAGGGAGCCTGAGAATGCAGCTGGTGATTCGGCCAGCTGACTATAGAGCTCATCAGAGACCAGAATGGCTCCAATCATCTCTATGGTCTAAGAAACCGGATGCTACGAGCATTTCATGACTTAGATTTCACCGAATGTAAACAGCGCCATTAGGAAATTGGGAAAGCATTTTATCACACCGATCTTGGTGTTGTCAGATGCTTTGAGGGCAGAGGAGAGATCTAGGGTCTAATAAAACCCATTTAAAAAAAAAAAAGCACCTCTGTCCCCCCTGCTCTCGTGCAAATGCAAGCATCGGTCTGGCGTCAAATGTAAACAGCAATTGCACCATGCGAGGCATCGCCGCGAAGGTCAGATCAAGGGCAGTAATTTTAGCAGTAGACCTCCCCTGTAAATTTAAAGTGGTACCCTGTAAAGGCTTTTAAAAATGTATGTAGTTTGACGCCATTGCACGTTTGTGCTCAATTTTAAAGTAGGTTGTGTTTGGTATCCATGTACTCAGCCAAAGATCATCTTTTTTATTACATCAAACATTTGGGCAATTTAGTGTGTTTTAGCGCATTCAAATTTTAAAAAGTGTGTTTATTCCCCAAAAAAATGCGTTTGAAAAATCGCTTCGCAAATACTGTGTGAAAAAAATAAATAAAATATGAAACACCCACCATTTTAATCTGCAGGGCCTTTGTTTTAAAAAATATATAATGTTTGGGGATTCAAAGTCATTTTCTTGCGAAAAATTTTTTTCATGTAGATAAAAGTGTCAGAAAGGGCTTTGTCTTCAAGTGGTTAGAAGAGTGGGTGATGTGCGACATAAGCTTCTAAATGTTGTGCATAAAATGCCAGGATAGTTCAAAACCCCCTCAAATGACCCCATTTTGGAAAGTAGACACCCCAATGACCCATTTGCTGAGAGGTATGGTGAGCATTTTGCAGACCATTCTTTTGTGCCATCTTGGCAGTTTATGGCCTTCGAAACTGAGATAGGTAGTGAGGAGTGAAATCAAAAATTTACACCCTTAGAAAGCCTGCAGGTGGTAATTGGTTGTGGCGTGACCCGTACGCGGCTAGGCTAGATATGTGCAATTTACAGTTTGTAGATATGTAAAATTTACAGAATGTGATTTACAGAATGGAGATATGTGCTATTTACAGGTTGTAGATATATGCGATTTGCATGTTGTAGCTATGTGTGATTTACATTTTGTAGATATGTGCGATTTGCAGAATGCAGATATGTGCGATTTACAGAATGCAGATATGTGCTATTTACAGGTTGTAAATATGTGCAATTTACAGGTTGTAGATACGTGCAATTTACAGAATGCAGATGTGTGATTTACAGAATGCAGATATGTGCGATTTACAGAATGCGATTTACAGAATGCAGATATGTGCAATTTACATGTTTCAGAATGCAGATATGGGCAATTTACAGGTTGCAGAATGCAGATATGTGCGATTTAGAGGTTGCAGATATGTGCAATTTACAATATGCAGATGTGTGATTTACTGAATGCAGGTATGTGCGATTTACAGAATGCGATTTGCAGAATGCAGATATGTGTGATTTAAATGTTACATGTTGCAGAATGCAGATGTGCGATTTACATGTTGCAGAATGCAGATAACTGCATTCTGCAACCTGTAAAATGCACATACAGTGGTGTGAAAAAGTGTTTGCCCCCTTCCTCATTTCCTGTTCCTTTGCATGTTTGTCACACTTAAGTGTTTCGGAACATCAAACCAATTTAAACAATAGTCAAGGACAACACAAGTAAACACAAAATGCAATTTGTAAATGAAGGTGTTTATTATTAAAGGTGAAAAAAAATCCAAACCATCATGGCCCTGTGTGAAAAAGTGATTGCCCCCCTTGTTAAAACATACTATAACTGTGGTTGTCCACACCTGAGTTCAATTTCTATAGCCACACCCAGGCCTGATTATTGCCACACCTGTTCACAATCAAGGCATCACTTAAATAGGAGCTGCTTGACACAGTAAGGTCCACCAGAAGATCCTTAAAAGCTACACATCATGCCGAGACCCAAAGAAATTCAGGAACAATTGAGAAAGAAAGTAATTGAGATCTATCAGTCTGGAAAGGGTTATAAAGCCATTTCCAAAGCTTTGGGAATCCAGCGAACCACAGTGAGAGCCATTATCCACAAATGGCGAAGACATGGAACAGTGGTGAACCTTCCCAGGAGTGGCCGGCCACCCAAAATTACCCCAAGAGCGCAGCGACGACTCATCCAAGAGGTCACAAAAGACCCCACAACAACATCCAAGGAACTGCAGGCCTCACTTGCCTCAGTTAAGGTCAGTGTTCATGCCTCCACCATCAGGAGAAGACTGGGCAAAAATGGCCTGCATGGCAGAGTTCCAAGGAGAAAACCACTGCTGAGCAAAAAGAACATCAAAGCTCGTCTCAATTTCTCCACAACACATCTTGATGATCCCCAAGACTTTTGGGACAACATTCTGTGGACCGATGAGACAAAAGTGGAACTCTTTGGAAGGTGTGTGTCCAAGTATATCTGGCGTAGAAGGAACACTGCATTTCATAAAAAGAACATTATACCAACAGTAAAATATGGTGGTGGTAGTGTGATGGTCTGGGGCTGTTTTGCTGCTTCAGGACCTGGAAGACTTGCCGTAATAAAAGGAACTATGAATTCTGCTGTCTACCAAGAGATCCTGAAGGAGAATGTCCGACCATCTGTTCGTGTACTCAAGCTGAAACGAACTTGGGTTCTGCAGCAGGACAATGATCCTAAACACACCAGCAAGTCCACCACCGAATGGCTGAAGAAAAACAAGATGAAGACTTTGGAGTGGCCTAGCCAAAGTCCTGACCTGAATCCTATTGAGATGTTGTGGTATGACCTTAAAAAGGCCGTTCATGCTCGAAAACCCTCTAATGTAACTGAATTAGGACAATTCTGCAAAGATGAGTGGGCCAAAATTCCTCCAGGACGCTGTAAAAGCCTCATTGCACGTTATCGCAAACGCTTGGTTGCAGTTGTTGCTGCTAAGGGTGGCCCAACCAGTTATTAGGTTTAGGGGGCAATCACTTTTTCACACAGGGCCATGATGGTTTGGATTTTTTTTCACCTTCAATAATAAACACCTTCATTTACAAATTGCATTTTGGGTTTACTTGTGTTGTCCTTGGCTATTGTTTAAATTGGTTTGATGTTCCGAAACACTTAAGTGTGACAAACATGCAAAGGAACAGGAAATGAGGAAGGGGGCAAACACTTTTTCACACCACTGTATGTGCGATTTACAGAATGCAGATATGTGTGATTTACAGGTTGCAGAATGCAGATATGTGTGATTTACAGCTTGCAGAAGGCAAATATGTGCGATTTACAGGTTGCAGAAAAGGTGTCTGATGTGGTTATACACAAGATAGGCACGATTCATCTGCTTTAGTAGAGCCCTGTGTATAATGTGCAGCCTGGTATATGTTGATTTGATTTTGATATGGGGTGTGGCTTGTGAGAAGTGGGAGGGGCCAGATCTGAAGGGGTGGGGTGCCCCCTCATCCTAAAACTTCACCAGCCGCCACTGCCAAAGCCCACAGCCCAAAACCCATTTCAGGAAGTTAGGAAGGTTCAAGAAGGTGTTTTATTGTTATTATATTTCATCCTGTTTGCTTTTCAGGTATGCAATTTTTTTTATACTTTACTGTTTACTGTTTTATGGTTAACCATTTTTTTGTTTTCAGGTGCTCCATTCAGTTGCAGCGCGGATTTATTTATCTTGACAGCAACAGCGTTTGCTCCCACGATACATAAAGCCGTGACTCCAGCGCTGTAGGAGGTGATTTCACCACCACAGTTAAAAAAAAAAAAAAGTATATATGCCGAAGCATGGGGGCAGCAGAGGTGGAGGAGCGATTTGCTCCTACTTTTTGGGGCGGATGCCAAATTGCTTCGGCATATATATATTTAAGGCACAGATTGCGTTAAAAATGTTTTTTTTTTTTTTTGTATTTGCTTTGCAGGTATGATATGTCTTACTGTTATACTGTAATGTTACTTTGTTTTATTGTTAACCATCATTTGCTTAGCAGGTACGCTATTCAGTTGCAGCGCGGATTTATTTATCTTGACAGCAACAGCGTTTGCTCCCAAGATACATAAAGCCGTGACTCCAACGCTGTAGGAGGTGATTTCACCACCACAGTTAAACAACAAAAAAAAGAGCATATATGCCGAAGCATGGGGGCAGCAGGGGCGGAGGAGCGATTTGCTCCTAACTTTTGGGGCGGATGCCCCCATGCTTCGGCATATATAAATGGTGCATGTATGCCCATCATTAGAAGTGGGTGGATGAAGGGAGGTATTCTAATGGTGGGCATACCCACCGATCAATCTCTTTTTTTTTGTTCAGCCAACAGGCTGCATGAAAAAAAAAAAAAAAAAAAAGATTACAATATATGTCCAACAAGGACCAGCAACGTACTGGTATGTTGCTGGACTTTGGTTATACCAGAACGATGCCTGCAGGTTTAGGTATCATCTTGGTATCATTCTTTTCAGCCAGTGAATGGCTTTCATGTAAAAGCAATCCTAGCGGCTAATTAGCCTCTAGACTGCTTTTACAAGCAGTGGGAGGGAATGTCTCCCCTCCCGGATATAAACATTGCCATTGGGAAAGCATTTTCACACTGAACTTGGTGTGGTCAGATGCTTTGAGGGCATTTTTTTTTAAAAAAAGAGTACCTGTCACTACCTATTGCTATCATATGGGATATTTACATTCCCTAAGATAAAAATAAAAATGATAAAAAAAAACAAAACTGGAAGGAACAGTTGAAAAATAAATTAAAAAAGCAAAATAAAAGCACCCCTGCCCCCCCCTGCTCTTGCGCAAAGGTGAACGCAAGCATCGGTCTGGCGTCATATGTAAACAGCAATTGCACCATGCATGTGAGGTATCACCACAAAGGTCAGATCGAGGGCAGTAATTTTAGCAGTAGACCTCCTCTGTAAAGGCTTTTAAAAATGTATGTAGTTTGTCGCCACTACGCGATTGTACGCAATCAATCGCTCGGCTCTCGGCGGCTACCGCCGCCATTCTTGGTCAGGGAATCAGAAAGTGAAGCGTTGCGGCTTCACTTCCTAGTTCCCTACTGCACATGCACAATTCACGCAGCGTAATAGGAATGGTCTGCGCTGTCTCTGGGACCCGTGTGTGTCCCAGCAGACAGCAGCCGGGACAGGAAGAAGCATAAACTCCTGTGGGAGTCTATGCCCAGAAGTGGGTGCAAATACCTGTCTTAGACAGGTATCTGTACCCCCCCCCCCCCCGAAAGGTGCCAAATGTGACACTGGAGGGGGGAGGGTTCCGATGAGCGGAAGTTCCACTTTAGGGTGGAACCCCGCTTTAAGGACCAGGCCTCTTTTTCATACTTGGTGTTTACACGTTTAAAACGTTTTTTTTTTCTAGAAAATTACTTAGAACCCCCAAACATTACTGTTTTTTTTCTAACACCCCAGAGAATAAAATGGCGGTCATTGCAATACTTTTTATCACACCGTATTTGCGCAGCGGTCTTACAAGCGCAATTTAAAAAAAATCACTTTTTTGAATAAGAAAATAAGACAACAGTAAAATTAGCCCAATTTTTTTTTATATTGTGAAAGATAATGTTATGCCGAGTAAATTGATACCCAACATGTCACGCTTCAAAATTGCGCCCGCTCGTGGAATGGCGTCAAACTTTTACCCTTAAAAATCTGCATAAGCGACATTTAAAAAATTCTACAGGTTGCATGTTTTGCGTTACAAAGGAGGTCTATGGCTAGAATTATTCTCCCTCTACCGATCGCGGCGATACCTCACATGTGTGGTTTGACTACTGTTTTCATATGCGGGCACTACTCACGTATGCATTCACTTCTGCGCGCGAGCTCGTCGGGACTGGGTGTTTTAAAAATTATTATTTTTTCTTATTTATTTTACTTGAGTTTTTTTATTTTTACAGTGGTTTAAAAAAAAAAATAGATCACTTTTATTTCTATTACAAGGAATATAAACATCCCTTGTAATAGAAAAAAGAATGACAGGTGCTCTTAAATATGAGATCTGGGGTCAAAAAGTCCTCATAGCTCATATCTGGACTTAAAAAAAAAAATGTCATTTGAAAAAATGATATTGAACAAAATGTACCTTTAAGAGGTATGGGCGGAAGTGACGTTTTGACGTCGCTTCCGCCCTCCTATGGTATAGAGACGAGAGGGGGCCATCTTAGCCTCACTCGTCTCCATACCCAGCAGCAAGAAGGATCCGATCGCCTCCGCCCCTACCGACGGCTCCAGTAAGCGACGGAGGGTGCGGGGGAGTGGGGGTGGCACCTCTCCCACCGCAGATAACAGTGATTTCTCGGTGAATCCGACGCAGAGACCACCACTATCGCACACAGGACCGCCTCCTGTAAAGAGGGATATCTCGGTTGTGGCAGCAGCTGCTGTCGTTACCGAGTTATCCCTCTTCAAAGTAACGACGTATATGTACATGAAGCGGTCCTTAAGCGGTTAAAAAAAAAAAAGATTTGGGGGGAATCTGAGAGCAGTGAATAAAGGTACTTTCTGGGGGTCAAGAATACATACAAGAATAGAAAGTTTTTTTAAACCAGAGTTTAGAATCACTTTAACATCTTGCAAAAAAGGAGCGGATTGGCTGGTTATAAGGGGAAAGAGGAGGCCGGATTTAAAGAAAAATTTTTTTTTTAAACAATATCCTTATTTTTAATAGTATTTAATTTGGTCATTCGGACTGCTCTATACACTTTCATCTCAGGAGTGAGAAGCCACGCTCTATGCTCTTGCTTACAGTGGGACATGGAGAACTAATGTAGCTACCCTGCAACAACAAATCAGATAATCATTTTTTTTTTTTAAATGTAGATTTGGAGTCGGAGCAGTAAAAGGTACTTTTTGGGTTAAGAATACATATTTGAATACATATATTTTTTTCAAACAAGAATTTAGTGGCATTTTAGGCTGGGTTCACACTGCCGCATGGAGCGGGTCACAGCAGGGTCTGGTGGGTTCCTGTTCCCTATTTCAAGTCCGATTTCAGTCTGAATTTTTGGCTAAATTCAGACCTGAAACAGACCAGAAGACACACAGGACTAGTGATGGCCGAACGGTTCGCCCGGCGGTCGTTTCACAGCGAATTTCGGACGTTCGCGGTCCGCTCGTTCGGCGGACTATTGGCGTTGTTCGCCCGGCGGACTTTCGTGTTTAATGTGTAAAAGAACTTTGACCTATGATGACACATCCATCATGGGGTACAGGACAGCCAATTGAGACATTACAGCACATGGACACTTGGACATTCCCCCTAACCTATAAATACACCCAATCCAGTGGCCATTTTACATTCTTTCTTCTGTCACTATAGGGAAAGGTTGCTGTGTGGAGTAGGGACAGATAAAACGCTAGCTATTTGGTACACAAAAGTTCTTTTCAGGACTGGTATAGGTGTTAGGTGTATATAGGTTTGCTGTGCTACTGATTGTTGCAGCAGCCTGAGTGTCTTTTGTCAGTTTAGATAAAGGGACAGAGCGCTGTGTGATGCTATTTTAGGGACAGCCAGATTAGTCATCATCATCATCATCATCATTAGCTGTTACTATCAGGTCCACAAAAGTGCTATTCGAGTAACCAGTTATCGTTCCAGTCTCCTCTGTTTTGCCAGTTTGTATAGGGACAGAAAGGAAGCAGTGCATCAGGCAGTGAGGGTCAGTTTAAACAGTAGCTGTTACTATTAGTTCCACAAAGGTTCTTTTCAGGACTGGTATCAGTGGTATGGTAATAGGCTTGTACACGTATAATATTCTTTCTTCCAAATATAGAAAGAATATTATACTTGACTGCTGCAGTCTGCTAATCATTCACAACTCACTTGTTCCACAAAGCTCTTTATCAGGACTGGTAACTTGGTCTGTGTAGGGTGCTACAGTACATAGGGTTGAGTGAGGTACAGTCTGCCGTTCTGTAAGGACTGGTATCGGTCCACAATAGATAGGGTTGAGGTGCACCACTGCTGACCGATGCCCTATACTGCAGCAGTCCTTCAGCAGTATAAGGACTGACGTACAGTCTGCTAATCAATCACACACAACCCACTTGGTCCACAAAGGTCCTTATAAGGACTGGTAACTTGGTGAAGGGTTCTACAGTACATAGGGTTGACTGAGGTACAGTCTGCTGTTCTGTAAGGACCGGTATTGGTCCACAATAGATAGGGTTGAGGTGCACCACTGCTGACCGCTGCCCTATACTGCAGCAGTCCTTCATCGGTATAGGGACTAAGAGTTTTGTCACAGGGTCATTTAAAAAATGACAGGCAGAGGAAGAGGCAGGCCCTTCCGCAGGGGTGGTAGGGGTAGGGCAGGAGCAACAGCCTTGAGCCAAAGTGGGAAGTTGCAGAAGGTGCGTTCAATTACTTTAAAGGACGCACCAGACTTGGTTGAGTGGCTCACTCAGCCTTACTCTTCTGCATCCTCCTCATCCTCTCGATCTGCACCCTCTTCTTCACTCTCTGCTATGTGCACCCCCAAAGACACTACCACCAACAACACCACCACCACATACCTTCCGCTTGAGTCACAGGAATTATTTTCCGATCCATATCAAGAGGACATTTCTGATGCGCAGCCACTCATGGTATTGGATCAGGAAGATGAGGTAGCAACAACCGCTACTCAGCAGTCTGACGACAGTACCCAGATCAGCCCAAGGAGGAGGTTGGTCCCCGGTGTTGCTGCCTACTCCGAGATCTCTACTTATAGCGGTGGGGAAGGTGACGTTGATGATGACGTGTCTAGTGATGTCACGTGGGTGCCCACAAGAGAGGAAGAGGAGGGGAGTTCAGAGGGAGATATGGACCAGCAGATAGGGAGGAGAAGCAGGAATAACTTACATTGCACAGGAGGGACAAAGCAGACTGCAAATGTATCAGGAGCGAGTCATCGACCATGTACGGTCACATCTGGCGCTCCCAGGACACCGGCACATGGCTCCGCAGTGTGGGCTTTTTTTAACGTGTCCGCTGCTGACAATAGCGTTGCCATCTGCAATCTTTGCAGTCAACGCATTAGTCGCGGTAAGCCCAACACTCACCTAGGGACGACCGCCTTAAGAAGGCACATGGGCAGCCATCACCGAGCCGAGTGGGAGCAACGGAACACACAAAGCCACACTGCAGGCTCTCACCGTCCAGCCTCGTCTTCTACTTCTCCTTCTCCTCTCTCCTCACAATTGTCCTCCACCTTCCATCACGCCAAGCTCACATTTTTCTGCAAAAAGGCAGGCTTCCGTGGGCCTAATGTTCGAGCGTAAAAAATGATGACGCCGGATAACCCTCTTGCCCAACGATTGACGGCTGGCTTGTCAGAACTCATAGCCCGCCAACTACTGCCATATAAACTGGTGGACTCGGAGGCCTTTCGCAAATTTGTGGCCATTGGAACACCACAATGGAAGGTCCCAGGAAGGAAGTATATTTCTCAGAGAAGGGCATCCCAGAGCTATATGGCCATGTTCAGCGGCAAGTTAATGTATCTCTGGCACATAGTGTCAGTGCCAAGATACATCTGACCACAGACACGTGGTCTAGCAAACACGGGCAGGGGAGGTATATCACTTTTACTGCCCACTGGGTGAACCTTCTGACGGCCGCCAAGCACCCGTGGCACCCGTGTAGATTTGGTTTTACCTCCACGGATTGCATGCAGGCCTGACTCTTCTTCTCCTCCTCCTCCTACTCCATCCTCCTCCCTCTCCTCCTCAGCTGCCTCCTCCTTTTCTGCTGCTAGCGTCTCTTCCGCTGCACCGCCCAAGCTCCCCTGAACCTATTCCACATGCCAGGTGAGACGTTGCCATGCCGTGCTGTGTCTGTTGTGCCTGGAAGCCAAGAGCCACACTGGCCCGGCACTCCTTTCAGCTTTGCGTTCACAGGCAGATCAGTGGCTAACACTGCTCAATTTGACAGTTGGTAAAGTGGTGTGTGACAACGGTGCCAATCTGCTTAGCGCATTGAAACAGGGCAAAATCACGCACGTGCCATGCATGGCACACGTCTTAAACTTGGTCGTGCAGCGATTCGTTGTCAAATACCCTGGGGTCCAGGACATCTTGCGGCAGGCAAGGAAAATCTCGGCCCATTTCAGAAGATCTTACACGGCCATGGCTCGCCTTGCTGACATTCAGCAGCGACACAATCTGCCGGTCAGACGTCTTATTTGCGATTGCCCGACGCGATGGAACGCAACCTTCTATATGCTTGATAGGCTGCTCCAGCAGAAACGTGCAGTTAACGTCTACCTGTATGAACTCTGCGGAAGAACCGGTTCTGGGGAGCTGGGTTTTTTTTCACCGCGCCAGTGGCTGCTCATGCGCGACGCATGCAGACTTCTGTGCCCATTTGAGATCACCAAACTGGTCAGTCGCAGCCATGGCACCATCAGTGACATGGTACCTTATGCCTTCTTTATGGAGCGTGCATTGCGTCGTGTCATTGATCAAGCTGTGGAGGAGCAGGAGCGGGAAGATGAGGAAGTCGCAATGCTGGATGAATTCCCAGGGGGGGCTACTCTATCTGAGACAAGTCAACAACAGGAGTCTGAAGAGGAGTCAGAGGAGGATGGTGCCGGGGCGGATGAGGTGGAGCAAGAAGAGCATGCTTTAAACCTTTCTGGGATCCCTGTTGTGCGTGGATGGGGAGAGGAGAATGAAGAGGACGACATTATCCTGGATGATGAGCAGGAGCCAGGCCACCACACCGCTCCCACTTTAGTGCAAATGGGGGCCTTCATGCTCCAGTGTTTTAATAGGTGGCAACGTACTTAGACCCCCGGTACAAACACAAAATGGCAGAAATGTTACCGCCGTCACAGAGGGCTGTCAGAATGCAGCACTTCCAGGCCTTGCTTCGAGAAATGCTGCATTCTGCTTTTGCGTGCGCTGGCAGGGGAGCAATTCCCACTCCCAGAAAAGGAGTTGCGGGTACCAATCCAACAGCGCCTGCAAGAGGCCGGTTTGAAGATGTGCTGGTGACTTCGGATATGAGGTCATTCTTTCAGCCGGCCCATCGACAGGTGTCATCCAGATCCAGCATCAGGGAACGCCTAGACCGTCAGGTGTCCGACTACATCGGGTTAACGGCCGATGTGGACGCTCTGAGTGATGAACCCCTGGACTACTGGGTGGGCAGGCTTGACCTTTGGCCAGAGCTTGCCCGATTTGCAATGGAACTGTTGGCTTGCCCCTCATCCAGTGTCCTGTCCGAAAGGACGTTCAGCGCAGCAGGGGGGATTGTGACCGATAAGCGTACTCGCCTAGCTCACGACAGTGTTAACTACCTCACATTTCTAAAAATGAATGAGGCATGGATCTCGGAGGAATTCAACACATGTGACCAGTAGACCATGTATATGTCTATAAACTATTTTTTTAATCGAGCACAGAGACCTTCTTTCTTTATTTGGCTCACTTCCTTGTCCAAAAAAAGCACACCGTACTATATGCCCGCACCCTCCTCTTTGAAGAGGTTGAGCGGTGTCATATTTCTACTGGGGCTGCTTATTATGAGGGGCTCCCACCATCCCTGTGCTGTGCTGACATCCTCCTGGGGCTGTACCTCTGTTGTGCAAATTATGAGGGGCTCCCACCATCCCTGTGCTGTGCTGACTTCCTCCTGGGACTGTATCTCTGCTGTGCATATTTTGAGGTTCTCCCACCATCCCTGTGCTATGCTCATTATGAGGGGCTCCCACCATCCCTGTGCTATGCTGACTTCCTCCTGGGGCTGCTTAAGGTGCTGCTGTCAGTGCTGTATATCACGGTGCAGGTGTCATTGCTGTATGTCACGCTGCTGATGTCAGTGCTCTCTATCACGGTGCTGCTGTCAGATCACTATCACGGTGCAGATGTTATTGCTGTATGTCACGCTGCTAGTGATCATCTCCTGCACCCTCTTCTTTGCCTACCCTGCTCCCAGACCTTCCCTCTCCTCCATTGCCTTCATGCGCTCCACATTCCTGAATTGTCACAACATTTTCCCATATAAAAAAAGAATGCTTGTAGTTGTCGATCCCAGATTCACCTCATACATGTGTTATGTCATTAGCCATGTGGTGGGACTATGTTTGCACAGCTATTAATTCTTTTGTGGCTGCAAATTTGACCTGTAGGTTTGCGAAGTTCGCCTCCCATTGAAGTCAATGGGGCCCGCCGCGAACGATCGGCCGCGTTCGCGGTCCGCGTTCGCGAAACATCCCGTCGGAAGTACATCCATCACTACACAGGACTTCTGTGCAATTCGCTCCGGAGATGTGTGAACCGGCTCCATAAAGAGTCGATCACAATCTTCTGACATGCAAATTGGATGTGGAGAAAACCCACATCCAATTTTCACTAGTGTGAACCCAGCCATAACATCTTACAAAAAAGGAGCGCAATTGGCTGGCTATAAGGGGGAGGAGGAGGCCAGATATAATTTTTTATTACACTAAACAAATTCCATGCATGCAGGCTCCCTCTGTTATTGCACCTGCATTTGCTCTGGGCCATCTGCAGGCGGCCTATAGAGGTGGATGAGGACACAGCATCTGCACGGACACCACCACATGTCAAAAATAACATGCAGGCAAGAGTGGGTGCACAGATCTGAACACACACTGAGGTTGATTTACTAAAACCAGAGAGTGCAAAATCTGGTGCAGCTGTGCATGGTAGCCAATCAGCTTGTTCAAACCAAGCTTTGACAAAAATTCATGGAAGCTGATTGGTTTCCATGCACAGCTGCACCAAAGTTTGCACCCTCCAGCTTTAGTAAATCAACCCCACTGTGTAAAGTTGAATTCCGGGTGCAAAGTAGGTCTATAGGTAGAAGGTTTTTTTATTTGAACGCATTATATGCATTAAGATAAAAAAAAAACCTTCTGTGTGTGGCAGCCCGTCCCCAATACTTATCCAAGCCCTATCTCAATCCAGCGATGTTGCACAAGAGCCTTAGCTGTCCGAGACTCTCACTCCTTTATGGCTGAGATAGCAGCGGGTGCCATTGGCTCCTACTGCTGTCAAAGTCGGTGAGCCAATGAGGAGAGAGTGGGCGTGGTGTTCCGTGTCTGAATGGATGCACAGAGCAGCAGCTCGGCTGTCCCCATAGCAAGCTGCTTGCTGTGGGGGAACTTGGCAGGAGGGAGGAGTCAGAAGCCCTGGCAAGGGAACCCGAGAAGAGGAGGATCTGGGCTGCTCTGTATAAAACCACTGCACAGAGCAGGTGAGTATGACATGTTTGTTATTTTTAAATACTTTAACCACTTCCCACCCTGCCTATAGCAGAATGATGGCCGGGTGGTGGTTCCGTTATCCTGACTGTACATCATATGATGTCAGGCAGGATAAGCCACGGGGGCGCACTGTGCGGCGAATAGTGGTGTGGTGTGTCACTCCGACACAGTGCAACTCCAATCAGGGTGAAGAGCCTCTCACTTAGGCTCTTTACCACATGATCAGCTGTGACCAATCACAGCTGATCATAGCGTGTAACCAGGAAAGTACCTGTAAATGACTTTCCTCGGTTCACGCTGACAGGAGAGCCGATCAGCGGCTCTCCTGTTAGAGGGGGGGTCTGAGCTGATACTGCATTGATTATCAGCTCAGCCCCTATCAGAGCTGCCGCCACAGCTGCCAGTCAGTGCCAACCAAAGTGCCAGTCAGTGCCCATGTTAGATGCCAATCAGTGCCTCATCATCAGTGCCCCCTATCAATGCCAAAAAACAGTGCCCATCAGTGCCCTTCAATTATACATATTAGTGCCCTATCAGTGCGTGTCAGTGCAGCCTCATCAGTGTGTCAGTGAAGGAGAAAATAACATTTTATAACAAACAAGGAAAAACTTTTTTTCCCCAAAAATGTCAGTCTTTTTTAGTGTGTTTAGCAAAAAATAAAAAACCCAGACTTGATCAAATACCACCAAAATAAATCTCTATTTGTGGGAAGAAAATTAAATTATACAAATTTAGTTTGGGTACAGTGTTGCATGACCGCACAATTGTCATTCAAATTGTGACAGCACTGACAGCTGAAAATTGGTCTGGGCAGGAAGGGGGGGGGGGCGGTATTGAATTGGTTAAGGAACCCTTAATATTGGCGCAAGTTCTGAACCTGCTGAGAAAGAGAAAAAAAAAAAAGAAGTACAGCTCTCACCTAATTGACAATGGAGACCAAACGGGAGAGATTTGTTCACTTTGGTTTTCTCACAGTTTTCATTTAATTTTATCTTTTATTGCTTGCGAATTGTGTGCCACTCGCGAATCCCTCGCTCTTCATGATCTGAAATGCAGTAAAATCATTCATTACTTGGATCGTGCAAAATAATTCATCTGTAGAAGAGCTCCAATTTCTATGTGGAGGAGGGATAAAAACTAAGTAAACTCAATTAAAACCTGGTTTTTCTTTTTATTTATTTATGATTGCATTCATAAAAAAAGTCATTGCCCAGCTCTCTGGAGCCCAGTCTGCAGCCCACTGGCACTGGTTTGCACCCCCTAGGACCCCAGCAGTATTAGGGTCCAGTCTCTGACCATCTCCTGTAGCATGCCCCCAGTCTATGACCATATCCCGTAGCATGCCCCCAGTCTCTGACCATCTCCCGTAAGCATGCCCCCAGTCTCTGACCATCTCCCGTAAGCATGCCCCCAGTCTCTGACCATCTCCCGTAAGCATGCCCCCAGTCTCTGACCATCTCCCGTAAGCATGCCCCCAGTCTCTGACCATCTCCCGTAAGCATGCCCCCAGTCTCTGACCATCTCCCGTAAGCATGCCCCCAGTCTCTGACCATCTCCCGTAAGCATGCCCCCAGTCTCTGACCATCTCCCGTAAGCATGCCCCCAGTCTCTGACCATCTCCCGTAAGCATGCCCCCAGTCTCTGACCATCTCCCGTAAGCATGCCCCCAGTCTCTGACCATCTCCCGTAAGCATGCCCCCAGTCTCTGACCATCTCCCGTAAGCATGCCCCCAGTCTCTGACCATCTCCCGTAAGCATGCCCCCAGTCTCTGACCATCTCCCGTAAGCATGCCCCCAGTCTCTGACCATCTCCCGTAAGCATGCCCCCAGTCTCTGACCATCTCCCGTAAGCATGCTCCCAGTCTCTGACCATCTCCCGTAAGCATGCCCCCAGTCTCTGACCATCTCCCGTAAGCATGCCCCCAGTCTCTGACCATCTCCCGTAAGCATGCCCCCAGTCTCTGACCATCTCCCGTAAGCATGCCCCCAGTCTCTGACCATCTCCCGTAAGCATGCCCCCAGTCTCTGACCATCTCCCGTAAGCATGCCCCCAGTCTCTGACCATCTCCCGTAAGCATGCCCCCAGTCCCTGACCATCTCCCGTAAGCATGCCCCCAGTCTCTGACCATCTCCCGTAAGCATGCCCCCAGTCTCTGACCATCTCCCGTAAGCATGCCCCCAGTCCCTGACCATCTCCCGTAAGCATGCCCCCAGTCTCTGACCATCTCCCGTAAGCATGCCCCCAGTCTCTGACCATATCCCATAAGCATGCCCCCAGTCTCTGACCATATCCCATAAGCATGCCCCCAGTCTCTGACCATCTCCCGTAAGCATGCCCCCAGTCTCTGACCATCTCCCGTAAGCATGCCCCCAGTCTCTGTCCATATCCCGTAGCATGCCCCCAGTCTCTGGCCATATCCCGTAGCATGCCCCCAGTCTCTGACCATCTCCCGTAGCATGCCCCCAGTCTCTGACCATCTCCCGTAGCATGCCCCCAGTCTCTGACCATCTCCCGTAGCATGCCCCCAGTCTCTGACCATCTCCCGTAGCATGCCCCCAGTCTCTGACCATCTCCCGTAGCATGCCCCCAGTCTCTGACCATCAAATGCTCCATGGTAAGTGAACATATTCTGCCAGTTGCAGACAATTCGATCCCCTCAGCTTGATGTGATATCAATCTGACCATCTGCCTATATAAAAACTTGATCTATTTTTAGGTAGGCCACAACACTAAGTAAAGGTTGGCATGAGGCTCACGCAAAGCATTTGTTACCCAAACACTTCATATTCCTGATATGTGCCTGCTGTACGATATACTTGTATGAGAAAGGATCCTGTTCTCTCTGTGTTGCTTCCTTTGTGTGAAATCCCTGGTGTTCCTGCCGTCCCTCTGCTTTCCATTAAAAACTGACCACAGGTAGGTAGGCCACAACACTTTTATTCCTATTACAAGGAATGTAAACATCCCTTGTAATAGAAAAAAGAATGGCAGATTCGCTTTAAGGAGAGATCTGGGGTCAAAAAGATGCCAAATCTCTCCTTTACCTTTAAAAGACCAAAAGAATTCTGACCATTTGCTTTATATAATAAAAAAAAACCCTGGACTAGAAGTGACTTCATTGTGTTGCTCTGGTCCTCCAGGGCCATAGAGGCAGAGGACAGGGTGCCACTGCCTGGAGGGAGATCAGGACCTGGTGGCTGAGTACCATTGGCAATGCTCTGTAGTGTTCCCCTTTACCCCCAATATATAAAAAGGTTATCAGGAGCCTAAAGTAGGGGTTAAAGAGCTGTGCTACCACAGAGAATAACATTAGACCCCAGCAGAGGCAAGGGATATGGCGTGTAAGGGGGCCTTGTTAGGGAATTGACTCTTCCTGGAGTAGTATGTGCAGCATAGTGGCTCAGTGGTTAGCACATATGCCTTGCAGCACTGGGGTCCGTAGTTCACAACCCGGTCCCCCCCACACTCTACAGACAGGCTTGTTGGTTAATTGTCCATGTTTTGAGATTTTACAGAGAGTGTACAAGATGGCGGCCTCCCCTCCAACCTGACGATCGCTCTGAGCCGCAAGCAGAGAAGATCTGTAGAGAGATCCATTCACAAAAAGAAGAGTCACATCTCCCAGCAAGTTCAACATCACATCACAAGAGAAGAGAAATGGATTTATGGAAAGAAATTTTTTTGTAATAAAAGCTGTTATATCCTGGAAGTGTCTGAGCTTTTCTCTGCCATGTGATCAGGTGGATCTCTTTGTGTTCTGTATACAGTGGGGGAAGGGTTAGAAGGGGTATGGGGGAGGTAATGCTGTGTGGGGCCCCATTGAGATTTCCCCTCACTTCTGTCCTTGGAGTTTTCCCTAATGTCAGAACATGAGCGGGGGTCACTAGCACAGGAAGCGAGTGCAAACCTCCCCAATGGGGACAGGATTACCTGTTTTCATCATATATGCTCCCCTATATCCAGCTCCTATACTGACAACATCTCCAGTGTCTATCCATCTGCATATGTGAATGTCTTTGGACAACACACTGCTGCTCTCTCCACATTGCTGACTCAATTAGTGGCTATTTCTTCAGACTGGTATCTCCGGCTCTAAATCGGGGACACCATCCTTGCATTACTGGATTCAAGGGTTTCTTGAACTTTATGCCACTCTGTATTTGCTGTCACTGGATGACCCCTTTTAGGTTTTGACCATCTAGCAACCCCTGTGTGTGTGAGGAATTAATTGTGTGTGTGTAAGTGAGCCCGGGCTGTTTTATCTCATTGCGACAACATTGCCATAACAGGGTTGATTTACTAAAGGCAAATCCACCCTGCACTACAAGTGCATTGCAAGTTCACTTGGAAGTTCACTTGGAAGTGCAGTTGGAAGTGCAGTTGCTGTAGATCTGAGGGGAAGCTCTGAAAGGAGTGGAAGCTCTGCTGATTTTATCATCCAATCATGTGCAAACTAAAATGCTCCCCCTCGGATCTACAGCAACTGCACTTTCAAGTGCACTTTCAGTGCCTTTAGTAAATAACCCCCAGTGTTTTAGTATGTTTGGTGAAGGTTTTGATTATTTCCTGGCTAATTAGCCATGCTGTTATTTTTTCATGCAGCTTTTTCATATGATAAACTTTTGTTCTTTATTCCGCCGAGTGTGTTTTCCCATTGAAGCCCTGTCTTTTTTCTTCCCGTTTTAATCCATGCTCTTCCCGCCTGCAGAATACAATAGCGCTGCTGGAAGGTTTCTCCCATCAACACTGACTGTGTTGATCGGGGGAATTGAGCAATTTTCATTCCTTACACTTCTGGTAGAAGGAAAGAAAATTGCATAATGTATGGCCTGCTTTAGAATTTGAGCTCCCTAGTCGCAGCATATTGCCGCGTACACACGGCCGGAATTTCCAAAGGAAACAGTCCGATGGGAGCTTTTCATCAGATTTTCTGACCGCGTGTATGCCCATCGGTCTTTTTCTGTCGGCATCTCCAACGAACTTTAGATTGAAAGCCTGTTCGGAAAACCTTTCTATCAGATGTATGCAATTCTGACACGCAAAATTTCCGACGCATGCTCGGAAACAATTCGATGCATGCTCGGAAGCATTAAACTTCCCTTTTATAGTGCCGTTGAACGTGTTGTATGTCGCGGTGCTTTTGACCGTCGGAATTTGGTGTGACCGTGTGTAGGCGAAACAGTTTGAGCGAAATTCCGTTGGAATTCCAATGGGAAAACCATCAGAACTTTTTCCGATGAGAATTCTGATCGTGTGTACGCGGCATATCTCTAAACGAAGGGTGCAGACTGGTAGCTACAGATATCAGTAAAGAAGCCCATCAGTTACCTCTTCACCTGTACTGTTATTACTCAGTTGCCATCTGATGTTTAGCAGAGTTGCTGAATTTGTCACGATCTACTTTATCATGAAACAATTTTTATATGTGATCCCCATGTAGACCTAACACAGTGGGGTTGATTTACTAAAGGGAAAAAGACTGTGCACTTTGTAAAGTGCAGTTGCCCTCTGCAAAAGCAGTTGCTTCAGAGCTTAGTAAATAAGCAGAAGCTCTGCTGACTTCCATCATCCAATCATGTGCAAGCAATAATGTTTTTTTTTTTTTTTTTTCCTTGCACAGGATTTGGGTACTCATTGCAAAGTCAAGCCTTACCTCATTTACTGAGCTCTGGAGCAATTGCACCTGCAAACTGCACAGTCTATTTGCCTTTAGTAAATCAACCCCATTGTCTCTGCTAGATAATTTTCCAAGCAATCAGATAAAAATGCAGTTTAACCACTTCAGCCCCGGACCAATTTTCAGCCAGAGGTCTTTTTACAATTTCGCACTGCACTGCTTTAACTGGTAATTACGCGGTCATGCAATGTTGTACCCAAACGAAATTTGTGTCCTTTTCTTCCCACAAATAGAGCTTTCTTTTGATGGTATTTGAATGCCTCTGCGATTTTTATTTTTTGCAATATAAATGGAAAAAGAATTTTGAGAGAAAAATATATTTTCTACTTTTTGTTATAAAAAAAATCAAATAAACTCAATTTTAGTCATACATTTAGGGCAAAATTTATTCAGCCACATGTCTTTAGTAAAAAAAATGTCAAGCGTATATTTATTGGTTTGCGCAAAAGTTATAGCATCTACAAACTAGAGTACATTTTCTGGAATTTACACAGCTTTTAATTTACGACTGCCTATCTCATTTCTTGAGGTGCTAAAATGGCAGGGCAGTACAAACCCCCCCAAATGACCCCATTTCGGAAAGTAGACACCAGCTAATTGCTGAGGGGCATGTTGAGCCCATTGAATATTTTTTTTTTTTGTCCCAAGTAATTGAATAATGACACAAAAAAAGAAGTTTACAAAAAGTTGTCACTAAATGATATATTGCTCACACATGCCATAGTTATATGTGGAATTGCACCCCAAAATATATTCTGCTGCTTCTCCTGAGTACGGGGATACCACATATGTGGGACTTTTTGGGAGCCTAGCCGCGTACGGCACCCCGAAAACCGATCACTGCCTTCAGGATTTCCAAGGGTGCTAATTTTTGTTTTCACTCCTCACAACCTATCACAGTTTTGAAGGCCATAAAATGCCAAAATAACACAATCCCCCCCCCCCCCCAAATTACCCCATTTTGGAAATTAGACACCCCAAGCTATTTACTGAGAAGCATGTTGAGTCCATGAAATATTTTATATTTTGCCACAAGTTGCAGGAATATTACAATTTTTTTTTTTTTTTTGCACAAAGTTGTCACTAAATGATATATTGCTCACACATGCTATGGGCATAAGTCAAATTACACTCCAAAATAAATTCTGCTGCTTCTCCCGAGTACGGGGCTACCACATGTGGGGGACTTTTTGGGAGCCTAGCCATGTGCGGGACCCCGAAAACCAAGCACTGCCTTTCGGATTTAAATATAAAACGCTACCAAAAAAAACTGTTAGCGATCGCAGGGATCTGGCCTGACTCTGCGATCCCTGCAGTTATGTGTTTAGTGTTTTGTAAGTGACAGTGATCGATCGATACTGCACTTGGGTGGTCTGGGCGGAGGGGCAAAATGCAGGTGCTAGCAGGTATCTGGGCTGATCCCGCTAACAATGCGTTTTTTTGGAACCCTAAACTGCTGGGGACGCTAGTATAGATCTGATCAGATCAGATATTGATCTGTTCAGATTCTATACCACTACAGGAGGTGTATGCTTTGTGCGTGGGTGTTAGCGGTACTGGCACTAACCTAGCGCTGCCTCGCGCGACCCTGACCCTAAAACCTAATTGATATAACCCGCCAGGTGATCAGGGGGTTAAACCTTTATTGGGTAATAAATGGTGGGTGCCCTGACGCTATAAAAAGCAAACTAACCAGAGTCACCCGTAACACTAATACAGTGATCATTGGTGAAAGGGTTAACTAGGGGCAATCAGGGGGTTCAAATTTTTATTAGGTAGTATATGGGGATCCCTGGCACTATATAAAAACCTGATGGGGAACTTAAATAACTAACTGGCTAACCAGAGTCACCAGTGACACTTATACGGTGATCGCTGGTGAAAGGGTTAACTAGGGGCAATCAGGGGGTTAAAACCATTATTGGGTAGTATATCGGGGTACCTAGCACTATAAAAACTTTGCGGTGAACCTAAAAAAATAACTAGCTACCTAGCGACACTAATGCAGCAATCAGAAAAACAATCGCTTAGTGACACTGGCAAAAGGGGGTGAAAGGGTCAACTCTAGGGGCAATCAGGGGGTTAAACCTTTATTGGGGGCTACCCTGGACCTAACACCATCTGCCCTGACAGTTTTTACTGTCACAACTGACACTGAATGCAGTGATCAGTAAATAAATGATCACTGCAATCAGTGACACTGTGACTGGGGGGGGGGGGGGGGTTGTTGTGCCTGTGTGTGCCTACGTGTTAGTGTAGTGATGGTGCACACTTACTTTCACTTCTCCTCGTAGTCCAGTCAAAAAGACCACCCCGAGGAGAATGACATCACTTCCTCCCTGCCTGTGTTTACTATACACAGGCGGGGGAAGCTTCTCATTCGCCAGGAGCGATCGAGAGGGGATGGCCAGAAAACAACGGCCATCCCCTCATCCCCAGCGAAATGGACCGCCGCATCCAGCAGGGGGGGGTCCGATCAGACCCCCCACCCGCTGGAAGGCAATGGCATGTACGTGCTTGTGCCTGTACATGCCATTGTGATGACGTACATTGGCATGCGGCGGTCCTTAAGTGGTTAAATATGTATGTGGGAACTGTGTAAGCCACCAAAGTGCTTGTAAGTTTTTTTTAAGCCACTTCTGTGATCCAGGCACCCCTGCCAGATAAATGTAACTATGCCGAAGACCTCAATTTTCACAGTGCAGTTAAAGAGGAATTTCACTTGTTTTTACAAAAGTAGAAGATACTGTAGCTGCTGATTTCTAAGAAAGACGAATCTACCAGTCTGCAAGGTCCAGCATTATCTTCCTAGTGTTACACGGCTCCTGAAGAGCACACACTATGTGTTTTTCAAACTTAAGGTCACACCTGAACTGCAGTTTGGTTTGGGTACAATTGTCTAAATTTAGACCTCCGCATAAGTCTGACTGGACTATGAGATATTCAGCCTGACCATAGGGGGCACTGTCTCTTCTGGAAGGCATGGAATTATGGTCTGGTTGGGTGCTTAAGTTACTCTTTCTTGGAACCCGCCCAGTGGGAGTGGCGCTCTTGCTGTGCTTTCTGGGAGAGGGTATTTAAAATGCGGATGTCATGTGGTTTGGGGTTACCGGTCCAGAAGGATGTACTGACTTCATGGTCCTGGTCTTCCTGACCAGCCCCCAGGAAGGCTATGTCCTGGGGTGTGGATCCACCCGATCTTGTCTCGGGACTGGCTAGCCCGAGGCAAGGTAACTAAAGGAGGATTCTGAGGTGTTTGGGTGCCGTCTCTGGTTTGGGAGAGACCCAGTGACTTCACGCTATGCAGGGGAGGACTCTTCAGAAGAAGGCCACATACAGGTTGGTTTCTTAGCCAGAGCCTGGAGGAGCTGAAGTCCCCAAGAGAATCCGGTCTCATGGATATCGCCAAGCTGGCTGAAAGATCCAGGTATCACACGAGTGTTCTACAAGTTTAGTTTTCCTACGTGTTCTACAACAACGTCTGTGGCAGAGACTTGTTCCTGAGTAAGCACCTTGTTGGCTGCTAAGCCTTGTGAGAGAGGGACTGTCCAACTTGAGTGAACATCCAGTTGTGAATGGCTATTCTTTGGATGCAGTCAAAGTAAGCAAGTTCTTCAATATTGACTTTGACACTAAGAGTACCTGAACTTCCTTTCCCATTTTAAGAGACTGTTCATTGTCTACGTTTTTGCAAATAAAATCCATTTAAGTGGATCTGTCGTCAGTCTCTCAAGTTACTGGGTCATCTACCACGGGACATCTCTAGACGTGAAGTGAGGAAAAAGAAGGTAACGGTAAGCCCAATCTAGCCAGCAGCTCCTTCGGGGGTTAGTGCTACACTAGCACCCTAAAGCCCTATACACACTTGCAGATTTTCTGCTGAATTTTATCTTCAGATTTACCAAAACCATGTAGTAGACATGTGCGAATCGCAAATTCGTACGAATTTCCCAAAATTCGTACGTTCGGGAGGATCCGAACTATGAATTGCCGTGCGTCCGAATTCTGTACGGAATACGAACTTTTGTTTACGAATTTCGAATTTATTATGACTTGCAAAAGACTTCTATAATAGAAGTCAATGTAAGTTGCCTGAAGACATCAGTGAAGGACTTTCCTCCTCTCTGGGCAGGCTGCCAAGAAAAGATCAAAGTGATACAATGTTTCTTCTTCAATGGGCTGAACTCTGTGTGTAGAAGTTCTCAGTTTAACCATTTAAAGACTAAATCTTTTCTGACACTTGTTGCTTACAAGTAAAAATCCAGTATTTTCTGCTAGAAAATCACTCCGAAGCCCCAAAAATTATATATATTTTTTTTTAGCAGAGACCCTAGGGAATAAAATAGCGGTTGTTGCAATATTTTATGTGACGCAGTATTTGCGCAGAGGTCTTTCAAACGCAAGTTAGCCCTTTTTTCGGTCGACCTCTAGAGAGCACTGACATTAGCAGCGTGACATACAGCAACGACACCTGCACCGTGATAGAGTGATCTGACACCTGCACCGTGATAGAGAGCACTGACATCAGCATCGTGACATACAGCAATGACACCTGCACCGTGATAGAGTGATCTGACACCTGCACCGTGATAGAGTGATCTGACACCTGCACCGTGATAGGGTGATCTGACACCTGCACCGTGATAGAGAGCACTGACATCAGCAGTGTGACATAAAGCACTGACACCAGCACCGTGACATAAAGCACTGACACCAGCACCGTGATATACAGCACTGACACCAGCACCGTGATATACAGCACTGACACCAGCACCGTGATATACAGCACTGACACCTGCACCGTGATATACAGCACTGACACCTGCACCGTGATATACAGCACTGACACCTGCACCGTGATATACAGCACTGACACCAGCACCGTGATATACAGCACTGACACCTGCACCGTGATATACAGCACTGACACCTGCACCGTGATATACAGCACTGACACCTGCACCGTGATATACAGCACTGACACCTGCACCGTGATATACAGCACTGACACCTGCACCGTGATATACAGCACTGACACCTGCACCGTGATATACAGCACTGACACCAGCACCGTGATATACAGCACTGACACCTGCACCGTGATATACAGCACTGACACCTGCACCGTGATATACAGCACTGACACCTGCACCGTGATATACAGCACTGACACCTGCACCGTGATATACAGCACTGACACCTGCACCGTGATATACAGCACTGACACCTGCACCGTGATATACAGCACTGACACCTGCACCGTGATATACAGCACTGACACCTGCACCGTGATATACAGCACTGACACCTGCACCGTGATATACAGCACTGACACCTGCACCGTAAGCAGCCCCAGGAGGAAGTCAGCATAGCACAGACATGGTGGGAGCCCCTCATAATAAGCAGCCCCAGGAGGAAGTCAGCACATCACAGGGATGGTGAACTTTACAAACCTACAGGAGTCTGACTTCTCCCATGACCCCCATCCTGACTCCTCTCCAGACTCCCTCAGAGACTACAGACATGATACAAGAGATGGTCAGAGACTGCAGACATAATACCGGGGATGGTCAGAGACTACAGACATGATACAAGAGCTCAATGCAGCCTCACCAGTGCCCATCAAATGCAGCCTCACTGTGCCCATCAATGCAGCCTCACTGTGCTCATCAAATGCAGCCTCACTGTGCCCATCAAATGCAGCCTCACTGTGCCCATCAATGCAGCCTCACTGTGATCATCAAATGCAGCCTCACTGTGCCTATCAATGCAGCCTCACTGTGCTCATCAAATTCAATCTCACTGTGCCCATGAATGCAGCCTCACTTTGCACATCATTGCAGCCTCACTGTGCACATCATTGCAGCCTCACTGTGCACATCATTGCAGCCTCACTGAGCCCATCAAATGCAGCCTCACTGTGCCCGCCATTGCAGCCTCACTGTGCCCATCAATGCAACCTCACTGTGCTCATCAAATGCAGTCTCGCTGTGCCCATGAATTCGGCCTCACTGTGCCCATCATTGCAGCTTCACTGTGCCCATCAAATGCAGCCTCACTGTGCCGTTAATGCAGTCTCGCTGTGCCCATCATGTCAGCCTCTCCTGTGCTGCATGTCCCAGTCTGCAGTCCCTGTCTGTGGGAAGGTGTGCTGTTGATGCTCGGTACAGTACCTTGCATGTCAGCAGGATATCCATGACGGCCAGCAGCAGGCAGAGCCTGTTCTCGTTTTGGATGAGGACGGTGCTCCTTCCGGAGGATCTGTTTGCTGTGAGATGGAGTGGTCCTTGGCCACCTGCAACCTTCAGCCGTCCTTATTATTTGGCCCCAGTCAGCCTGTCCTCTGGTCCTGGGGAAGTGGAGAGCACTGGGTGGGAGCTGGAGAGAAGGGGGAGCAGAGAGTGCTGCTGGGGTTGGAGAGCACATGGGTGGGGGCAAAGAGCAGGGGCGAGTGGAGATCACAGGGGTGTGGAAAGCACGGGGACTGGCGAGCACTATGGAGGACGGAGAGCACTGGCAGGGTTAGAGAGCACATGGGTGGGGGCAAAATGCAGGGGAGTAGAGAGTATAGGGGTGGGGAGCGGAGAGTGCTGGGGGGAAACTTGAGAGCAATGGTGGGGGCCAAAAAGAACAGGGGTGGAGAGCACAGGAGGCTGAGAGCACTGGGGGGGCTAAGAGTGTGGGGTGGCGAAGAGCACTGGGGGGAGCTTGAGACTACTGGGGGGAAGAAAAACAGGGCTGGAGAGCACTGGGGGGTACAAAGAGCAGGGAGGAGTGGAGAGAAATGGGGGTAGCTTGAGAGCACCAGTGGGGGCCAGAAAGAACAGGGGTGGAAAGCACGGGGGACTGGAGAGTGCTATGGGGGGCGGAGAGGACTGGCAGAGTTGGAGAGCACATGGGTGGGGGCAAAATGCAGGGGGGAGTGGAGAGTACAGGGGTGGGAGCGGAGAGTGCTGGGGGGGAGCTTGAGAGAGCACTGGAGGGGGAGCCAAAAAGAACAGGTTTGGAGAGCACTGTAGGGGCTGGAGAGCACTGTGGGGGATGGACAGCACTGTGAGGGGGGGGTGGACAGCACCGTGGGGGTCTGGAGAGCACCGTGGGGGTCTGGAGAACACACTGTGGGGGGGGGTGGACAGCACTGTGGGGGGGGTGGACAGCACTGTGGGGGTGAACAGCACTGTAGGGGGGGCTGGAGAGCACTGTGGGGGGGTGGACAGCACTGTGGGGGGGTGGACAGCACTGTGGGGGGGTGGACAGCACTGTGAGGGGGGGGTGGACAGCACCGTGGGGGTCTGGAGAGCACCGTGGGGGTCTGGAGAACACACTGTGGGGGGGGTGGACAGCACTGTGGGGGGCTGGAGAGCACTGTTGGGGTGAACAGCACTGTAGGGGGGGCTGGAGAGCACTGTGGGGGGGTGGACAGCACTGTGGGGGGGTGGACAGCACTGTGGGGGGGTGGACAGCACTGTGGGGGGGTGGACAGCACTGTGGGGGGGGGGGGGTGGAGAGCATTGGTGGGGGGGGTGGAGAGCACTGGTGGGGGGGGTGGAGAGCACTGGTGGGGGGGGTGGAGAGCACTGGGGGGGGGGGTGGAGAGCACTGGGGGGGGGGTGGAGAGCACTGGGGGGGGGTGGAGAGCACTGTGGGGATTGGGGATTGGAGAGCACTGTGGGGGGGCTGGAGAGCACGGAGGGGTGGAGAGCACTGTGGGGGGCTGGAGAGCACAGTGGGGGGCAGGAGACTACTGTGGGGGGTGGAGAGCACTGTGGGGGGGTGGAGAGCACTGTGGGGGGGGGGGTGGAGAGCACTGTGGGGGGGGGGGGTGGAGAGCACTGTGGGGGGGGTTGGAGAGCACTGTGGGGGGGGTTGGAGAGCACTGTGGGGGGTAGAGAGCAGTGTGGGGGTTGGAGAGCAGTGTGGGGGCTGGAGAGCAGTGTGGGGGCTGGAGAGCACTGTGGGGGCTGGAAAGCACTGTGGGGGCTGGAAAGCACTGTGGGGGGCTGGAAAGCACTGTGGGGGGCTGGAGAGCACTGTGGGGGGCTGGAGAGCACTGTGGGGGGCTGGAGAGCACTGGGGGGGGGGGGGGGTGGAGAGCACTGTGGTGGGATGGACAGCACTGTGGGGGCTGGAGAGCAAGGTGGGGGGTGGACAGCAAGAGAGCACTGTGGGGGGCTGGAGAGAACTGTGGGGGGTGGACAGCACTGTGGGGGGTGGACAGCACTGTGGGGGGTGGACAGCACTGTGGGGGGGGGGGCTGGAGAGCACTGTGGGGGGGGGGCTGGAGAGCACTGTGGGGGGGGGGGCTGGGGAGCACTGGGGGGCTGGAGAGCACAGTGGGGGGCTGGAGAGCACAGTGGGGGGCTGGAGAGCACAGTGGGGGGCTGGAAAGCACTGTGGGGGGCTGGAAAGCACTGTGGGGGGCTGGAAAGCACTGTGGGGGGGGTGGAGAGCACTGTGGGGGGGTGGAGAGCACTGTGGGGGGGGGTGGAGAGCACTGTGGGGGGGGGGTGGAGAGCACTGTGGGGGGGGGGTGGAGAGCACTGTGGGGAGGGGTGGAGAGCACTGTGGGGGTGGACAGAACTGTGGGGGCTGGAGAGCAAGGTGGGGGGTGGACAGCACTGTGGGGGATGGACAGCACTGTGGGGGGTGGACAGCACTGTGGGGGGTGGACAGCACTGTGGGGGATGGACAGCACTGTGGGGGATGGACAGCACTGTGGGGGATGGACAGCACTGTGGGGGATGGACAGCACTGTGGGGGGTTGGACAGCACTGTGGGGGGTTGGACAGCACTGTGGGGGGTTGGACAGCACTGTGGGGGGTTGGACAGCACTGTGGGGGGTTGGACAGCACTGTGGGGGGAGCACACTGTGGGGGGGGGGGGGGTGGACAGCACTGTGGGGGGGGGGGCCTGGAGAGCACTGTGGGGGGGTGGACAGTACTGTGGGGGGGTGGCTGGAGAGCACTGTGGGGGGGTGGCTGGAGAGCACTGTGGGGGGGGGGGGGGGCTGGAGAGCACTGTGGAGGGCTGGAGAGTGTGGTGAGGGAGGAGAGCAGGGGGGGCAGGGAGCACAAGGACAACTGGAGGGGGCAGTAAAAGAAGTTGGATTGGATAGGAGGAGAAGCAGCGGCTACATGGAGGAATATAGAAAGCTCATCACCTCTATATGTCCTGCTTCTCCTCCTATCCGGGCACAGGGCGGCATTTTTTACTGTGTATCACAGAGCTGGCTGGCTGGCTCTGTGTTTGGCCGCCGTGCTATAACACGGCCCCGCCCCCCTAGTGTGATAGCAGATAGAATCAATATTCCGCCTATCACACAAGCAGGTCTAGGGGGGTGGGGCCGTGTTATAGCACGGCCAACAAACACAGAGCCAACCAGCCAGCTAGCTCTGTGATACACATGAGAAGGAGAGTGTAGCAGTGCAGCCGCAAAACGGCCCCAGGGCAGGCGGCCTACCGGGAAATCTCCCGGTATCCCGAAAGGCCAGTCAGGCCCTGCCTGGGACTGCTTACGGTGCAGGTGTCAGTGCTGTATATCACGGTGCTGGTGTCAGTGCTGTATATCACGGTGCTAGTGTCAGTGCTTTATGTCACGCTGCTGATGTCAGTGCTCTCTATCACGGTGCTGGTGTCAGATCACTCTATCACGGTGCAGGTGTCAGTGCTCTATATCACGGTGCTGCTGCTGGTGATCATCTCCTGCACCCTCTTCTTTGCCTACCCTGACCTTCCCTCACTTCCATTATCTCAAGATTCCTGAATTATCAGAATTTCACATATAAAAAAAGAATGCTTGTAGTTGTCGATCTCAGATTCACCTCATACATGTGTTATGTCACGGTGCTGGTGTCAGATCACTATCACGGTGCAGGTGTCAGTGCTCTATATCACGGTGCTGGTGCTGGTGATCATCTCCTGCACCCTCTTCTTTGCCTACCCTGACCTTCCCTCGCCTCCATTATCTCAAGATTCCTGAATTTTCAGAATTTCACATATAAAAAAAGAATGCTTGTAGTTGTCGATCCCAGATTCACCTCATACAGGTGTTATGTCACGGTGCTGGTGCTGGTGATCATCTCCTGCACCCTCTTCTTTGCCTACCCTGACCTTCCCTCACCTCCATTATCTCAAGATTCCTGTATTTTCAGAATTTCACATATAAAAAAAGAATGCTTGTAGTTGTCGATAGGGATGGCCGAACAGTTCGCCCGGCGGTCGTTTCGCGGCGAATTTCGGCTGTTCGCGGTCCGCCATTTCGGCGGACTATTGGCGTTGTTCGCCCGGCGGACTTCCGTGTTTTTACTGTGTAAAGGAACTTTGACCTGATGACACATCCATCATGGGGTACAGGACAGCCAATTGAGACATGACGGCACATGGACACTTGGACATTCCCCCTAACTTATAAATACACCCGATCCGGCGGCCATTTTACATTCTTTCTTCTGTCACTATAGGGAAAGGTTGCTGTTTGGAGTAGGGACAGATAAAACGCTAGCTATTTGGTACACAAAAGTTCTTTTCAGGACTGGTATAGGTGTTAGGTGTATATAGGTTTGCTGTGCTACTGATTGTTGCAGCAGCCTGAGTGTCTTTTATCAGTTTAGATAAAGGGACAGAGCGCTGTGTGCTGCTATTTTAGGGACAGCCAGATTAGTCATCATCATCATCATTAGCTGTTACTATCAGGTCCACAAAAGTGCTATTCGAGTAACCAGTAATTGTTCCAGTCTCCTCTGTTTTGCCAGTTTGTATAGGGACAGGAAGGAAGCAGTGTGTCAGGCAGTGAGGGTCAGTTTAAACAGTTGCTGTTACTATTAGTTCCACAAAGGTTCTTTTCAGGACTGGTATCAGTGGTATGGTAATAGGCTTGTACACGTATAATATTCTCTCTTCCAAATATAGAAAGAATATTATACTTGACTGCTGCCCTTCTGCTGCAGTCTGCTAATCATTCACAACTCACTTGTTCCACAAAGCTCTTTATCAGGACTGGTAACTTGGTCTGTGTAGGGTGCTACAGTACATAGGGTTGAGTGCGGTACAGTCTGCCGTTCTGTAAGGACTGGTATCGGTCCACAATAGATAGGGTTGAGGTGCACCACTGCTGACCGCTGCCCTATACTGCAGCAGTCCTTTAGCAGTATATGGACTGACGTACAGTCTGCTAATCAGTCACACACAACCTACTTGGTCCACAAAGGTCCTTATAAGGACTGGTAACTTGGTGAAGGGTGCTACAGTACATAGGGTTGAGTGAGGTACAGTCTGCTGTTCTGTAAGGACCGGTATCGGTCCACAATAGATAGGGTTGAGGTGCACCACTGCTGACCGCTGCCCTATACTGCAGCAGTCCTTCAGCAGTATAGGGACTGACATACAGTCTGCTAATCAGTCACACACAACCTACTTGGTCCACAAAGGTCCTTATAAGGATTGGTAACTTGGTGAAGGGTGCTACAGTACATAGGGTTGAGTGAGGTACAGTCTGCTGTTCTGTAAGGACCGGTATCGGTCCACAATAGATAGGGTTGAGGTGCACCACTGCTGACCGCTGCCCTATACTGCAGCAGTCCTTCAGCAGTATAGGGACTGACGTACAGTCTGCTAATCAGTCACACACAACCTACTGTGTGTATGCGTTTCTCCCCCTGTGTGTCCCTGTGTGTGTGTGTGTCCCTGTGTGTATGTGTTTCTCCCCCTGTGTGTGTCTCTGTGTGTGTCCCCCTGTGTGTGTCCCCATGTGAGTAACCCCCTGTGTGCATGTGTGTCCCCGTGTGCGTGTCCCCGTCTGAGTGTCCCCCAGCGTGCGTGTCCCCCTGTGTGCGTGTGTGTCCCCGTGTGAGTGTCCCCCTGTGTGCGTGTGTGTCCCCGTGTGAGTGTCCCCCTGTGTGCGTGTGTGTCCCCGTGTGAGAGTGTCCCCCTGTGTGCGTGTGTGTCCCCATGTGAGTGTCCCCCTGTGTGCGTGTGTCCCCGTGTGAGTGTCCCCCTGTGTGCGTGTGTGTCCCCCTGTGTGCGTGTGTGTCCCCCAGTGTGCGTGTCCCCCAGTGTGCGTGTCCCCCTGTGTGCGTGTGTGTCCCCGTGTGAGTGTCCCCCTGTGTGCGTGTGTGTCCCCGTGTGAGTGTCCCCGTGTGAGTGTCCCCCTGTGTGCGTGTGTGTCCCCGTGTGAGTGTCCCCCTGTGTGCGTGTGTGTCCCCCTGTGTGCGTGTGTCCCCGTGTGAGTGTCCCCCTGTGTGCGTGTGTGTCCCCATGTGAGGGTCCCCCGTGTGCGTGTGTGTCCCCGTGTGCGTGTCCCCCTGTGTGCGTGTGTGTCCCCGTGTGAGTGTCCCCCTGTGTGTGTGCGCGCATTCTCCCTCCAGTTTCCCCCTGTGTGCTCCCCCCCCCCCGCCGTGTCCCCGTGTGCTTTCTCCACCCCAAGTCTCCCTGTGCAGGTGTGTGTGTGGCTTGAGTGTGGCACCCAAGGGGCCCCATGAGCTTCTATTGCCCGGGGGACCCATGAGTTGTCAGTCCGCCCCTGGTCTTAACCATTCCCTATAGTATTTAAAATGTAAAAACAATTGGCTATAAATTATCTAAAAGAAATACTAGTTTGGTATGTGTAATTGTGTCTATGCCTCAACGAGTTATGGTGGCTGATCAGTGCATGTGTCTGAACCTGTCCTGCACAGCAGCGCTCAGACTGGCAGGGGAGGGAGGGGCAGAACTCTAAGCCAGGGGTCTCCAAACTGCAGCCCTTTGCTCGCCTTTATCCGGCCCTTGGGGAACTTTTCCTTCCACTGATACATGACACTATTCCTCCCTCTGATACCAATAATGGGGCACTATTCCTACCATTGAAATCAATGATATTGCTCTATACCTCAAACTGACACCAATGATGGGGCACTATTCAGCCCACTGACAGCAGCAATAGGATGCTATTTCACCCCCTACTACCAAAGATGCATTGTTTACTCCCACTGATGCCAGGATAGTTTTTTTTAAATCCTGATGACCACAATTCAGCCCTCCTAAAGTCTGGAGGATATTAAACTGGCCCTTTGTTTAGAAAGTTTGGAGACCTCTGCTCTAAGCCAATCGAAGCTTTAAAGTGGTTCTAAAGGCTCAAGGTTTTTTTTACCTTCATGCGTTCTATGCATGAAGGTAAAAAGCCTTCTGTCTGCAGCCCGAGATAGATCTTCCTCCAGCAATGAGCGCTGGTGGGGGACCCTAGAAGAGGAGAATCAGGGCTGCAAAAAAGTGCCTTTAATATTACTTTAACGCTTGTGAGCACAAAGATCACTTTTTATTGTGCTTTTCTCTTTCTGTGCATTAATTGGCTGCCGAAGAAGGGTAGAACGTCATCATCCATTTTTTCTACAGGTCACCCATCAGATGGGCGAGTACCATTACCAGAATTGAAGGTGGGTTGTAGGAATGGGGATAAACGCAGAGCATGCCTATACCAAAACATTGTTTTCCCCAGGATTTCAGCTTTAAAAAGAAACCTCTCATTAAAAGTATATAAAAACATTAACAATGAACATCTCTTATTTGCTCTCTTTTGGCCTGTTCAGTATACCACTGAATTGGTTTTGTTATAATCGGTTTGATAAGCGCTTTACATTTTGATTCGTCCCTTAAAATTATGAGACTGTCAAAGTGCTTTCAGTTTCTGAGCCATGTTGATAATCTCACTGGGGTGCTAAAAGTTTTGGGATGTCTCACCTGGATCAGAGGATCCCTGCTGAGAGGAAGCTGGATCTGCCATAGGACCACTGAGATCTTCCACAGAGGATGGCACAGAGGCCAAAATACCTAAATAAGCAAAACAATTTCTCTTAAAAATTGATAATGCATACTAGGGCCGAAACAACTAATCGATTAATCGGCAACTAATCGATTATGAAAATAGTTGACAACAATTTTCTTAATCGATTAATCGGCCAGCCGATTAGTTTGTCTGCGTACAGAATGCATTATGTGTTTACATATCAGGAAATACAGTGCAGCACACATACAGCTCATTACACCGTCCATACATGTCAGTAAGTGCCTGAGAACTTGCGAATGTGTGAGGAGCAATGCCTCATGGGACATGTAGTCCTGGGCAGGAAGTGAGTGGTTCTAAAGGCAGAAGAAGTTGTTTTAACTTGCTATAGCGGCACTCTATATTACACTTTGCAGCTTGTTATAGGGGGCACTCTGAATGCAGGAGGAGCCAGAAGCGTCAGTGGGGGACCCCAAAAGAGAAGAATCAGGGCTGCTCTGTGCAAAACCATTACACAACACAGGTAAGTAGAAGATATTTGTTGTTTAAAAAATAAAATCACTATAAAGACCCTGTGCAGGAAAGATGAGCATCTGAACCCAGAGAAGGTGGAGGCTGATAGACTGGAGGTAATAGAAGGCATTACAATTACATTTAAAGCAGCGTTCCAATTAAAAAAAAAAAATTAAAAAGTCAGCAGCTACAAATACTGCAGCTGCTGATTTTTAATAATCGGACACTTACCTGTCCCAGGGTCCAGCGATGCGTGGGAACGAAGCCCTGCTGGTCTCCCCCTCCTCTCTGCGGCGCCGGCATTGTCACAGAGGGTGCCTGGCTGTGCTGCGACTAGCCAGGCAATCATCTGGGACCTGTGACGTGCCCCAGAAGATTGCAGGGAGGGAGAGGGGAGAGGTGATCTTCCTTCTGGCACCGCAGGTGCGCCAGGAGAAAGTGGGAGCTGGAACCCTCTAAAAAGAGGGTCCCACCCCTCCCAAAAAAATGACATGCCAAACGTGGCATGTCAGGGGTTCACCTTCCCTTAAAGCGCAAGTTGCATTTTTGGGTTTGGCTGCTTTAAAGTAAACGTCTCCCAGTATTGTGCATTATATTTAAAATGATCATATCCAAAAAAAAAAAAAAAAAAAGTCTCAGCTTTTAGTACTACTATAATATACTGTAATATAAAAGATTTAGATTTCCCTTCCACCCTTCATATAGCTTCATATCTGACTCCTAGTTAAAATGCCCATATATCCCACTTCTGGGTGTATTTATTATTTTCTATATGTACAAGTAATATATATTACTTTACAGTATAAATTAACTCCTTATAGAAGCGATTATCTGCTCTTTTTGTACTATAAAGGGCTACTTTTAGTTGAACCCCATTATGACAGGCGATACAAAGCATGCTGCTGCTAATAAACGTCTTAGGTCTGGTTCACACCTATGTGTTTTTTTGGTGCTTTTTGCAGAAACGCACTACAGTTCATGTAACAATTTCCTATGGGACACATTCACAGCTACGCTTTTTTCAGCCACTTTGAAAAAGCTCAAGACTTCTTTTCAACATAAAACGGTTCTTTTTTTGGTTCAATAGACTTCAATGGAATAGCTTCAGAAAAGCATATAGTGTGTTTTTTCAGCGATTTTCCTAATCTGCCCAACAACAAAGTGGCCAAATAAAAAAGCATAAAAAGCAAAATGCAAATCGCAGCAAAATTGGGTGTGCAAAAATACAAAATGCACAGCAAAAAGCACTGCAGAAATGCATCAAAAGCAAACGGCATAATGTGTGAACCGAGCCTTATGCTGGCCATATACATATCTATTTTCTGACGAGAATATTCAGACGAAAAATCTTTGTACATTTGCTGAATGAAAGACTGTTTGAAAATTTTACTTGTTTTTAACATTTGGTTTTAAAAAGAATGTAATTTCTGAACGAAAACGCATACACTGTCTGAAAATTCCTCTGATCAAGAAGTTTTCTATTCTGCTCCTTCAAACATTTCCCATCACTGTGGTCTAAAACGAACGTCGATTTGGCCCCACTAACTATTAGAAAATCAAAACGAACGTTCTTAAAATTCTATTTGTTTTTTTGAAGGAAGACATTGGGGGTTATTTATGAAAGGTAAACCCACTTCCCACTTGGAAGTGCAGTTGCTGTAGATCTGAGGGGTAGATCTGAAATGAGGGGAAGCTCTGCTGATTTTATCATCCAATCATGTGCAAGCTAAAATGCTGTTTTTATTTTCCTTGCATGTCCCCCTTGGATCTACAGCGACTGCACTTCCAAATGCACTTGTAGTGCAAAGTGGATTTGCCTTTTCGTAAATAACCCCCAATATTTTTGTATGGCCAGTATATAATATATTACAGTTCTGTCTGAAATTGGCAAAACAGTCTTTAAATTTTTTTTCTTTAAACAAAAAAAATGTGATCTGAGTTTCATATTTACCAGATTCAACCTCTAATAGTATATACATTATATATTTTCTGTCTGTTATTTTCAGAGTGGATTAGAGCTTTTGTTCTCTAACCATATATTTGCTTATTTATATTTACCACTGAATTTCTGAATAAATTGCTTTTTTTTTTAAACTTTACATATTAACTAAATTATACACACACTTTAAGGTTATTATAACATCTAAATAATAATCGGCTAACAAATCGATCATGAAAATAATCGTTAGTTGCAGCCCTACTGCATACTACATTAGTAAGCATGCAAAGTACTGAGAGTTTATGCGAAGAAATGAAGGAGGAAGGCCTGGTATCATTCCCCACTTTTTTGGCTGCCTCAGCTGGAGTACAGAACAATGATTTCCCTGATTAGGGCTTCATTCGGACTTACTCCATACAATGTCGTTTATGCAGCTGAGAAGTCCATAAGATGACCATACACAGTTTGACAGACTGCCAAAACCCATGCTGAAAGACCAAACTTCATTTTGAGTTGGAAGGATTTTAGGACACTTTCGAGAAAGGATAACAGGCGCTGGATACTCACAGAGCCCTCGATAGCGAGACAGCTGCTGATAGGTCTGTTTCATGCGTTCTATGTTCAATCTGCTGGCTTCAGCATGGTTGACAACGGGTTTGGGGTAATCGACACCCACAATGCACTTGGCTTCCTTCTGCACAGATTCCGGGGCGTTCCATGGCTCATATATGTAACGGGAAGGATAGCCTTTGACCACCGGCAGGTACCGTCTACAAGACAAAAAGAGGTAAACCATTTAAGAAATGTACCCAAACAAACATACACACACACACACACACACACACACACACACACATATATCTCTCAATCACACAAAAAAAAACATTACCCATTACCTTCTGTATTTATAAAATGTCAATATATTGAGTGAGTGACTTGTATAGCGCTACCTATGCAAACTGAATCGCCTCAGGGCGCTTTCTTGCCACCAGAGTCAATCTGCGGCTTTTTTTTCTTTGGCGTGGTCCTTTACCCCGTAAGGTCCTGACATGCTTACAAACACATACAACATTGACATACACATACACATATTAAGGCCAAGATATTCATAGACTTAACACAGCCAACCATGTGGGACTACAGGTCCCGATAGCCAAAAGGCATGACCCCCCAGGAGCAGAGTTGGAGAGTCAAGGTTGTCCACTAACAGATCACACAGATGCATTAACAAAGGTCCCCCGCATCAGAGCATATTACAATCTAATGTCCCCATCATAGTCATCATTCAAGCCCAAAATTAACAAACACTGAGAGGTATGGGCAGACAGCTGACACAGTCTGCAGGATCCTGGCATTGCTCCCACAATCTGCTGATCACAGGTGCAATGCTTTACAGGTTGCAGAGAAAAAAAAAAATAAATGCACGTTTTTTTTGTTTTGTTTTTTTACCTGCAATAAGATATGCATTTATTTTTTACAAAAGGCGAACTTGGCCTTTAACTTGATATTCGTCTCCTGCAGTCCCCTGTACAGCAGAGCTCGGACTGGGAGAGGGAGATGCAGCTCAGGGAGCCAGTTAGTTGTGCTGCAGTGTTCAATGCTAAGAGGTGACATGCTAATAGGAGGCAGAGCGAAAGAGATGGGCTCATCAGCTTCTCCTTTCACGGTCAAGTCATGGTTTGGAGGGGAGACAAAACCTCAAAGTTTTATTTAAAGTTGTGGTAAAGTCAAAGAAAGAGCACTGCCAGATTAATCTGTTTTACTAAGCCATACTACACAGCGTAAATGTTTGTATAAGAATTATGCCTCTAAAATACCTTATTGCAGATCGTTTTTGTTCGGTCACATGACCCCTGGCTGCTTTCCTTCCCCAATCTAAGGGCGACAGCAGGAGGGGCTGAGTACCCCCTCTGACGTCAGCTGGGAGGTCACGTGACCGCTGTGATGTCTGCTCTGCCCCTCCCGCTGTAGCACTTACGTTGGGGGAGGAGATCAGCCGGAGGTCATGTGACCGAACAGAAATGATCTGCAAAAAAGGTATTTAGAAGCATAATTTTATACAAACATCTACACTGTGTAATATGGCTTGGTAAAACAGAGGGACTTGCAGTAACCCTTCTATTACTTTACTGCTAGCTACGAATAGCACCAGGAGGGGAGGTGCAGGGCAAGTTTGGAGACCGTTCACATACAGGAGCTAACAGGCCAGGAGGGAGGGGAAAAGAGGAGAACAGCAGGAAGGTGGAGGCACATAAACTGACCACGGTGTTATGGAGCAGCAGCCATGATTACCGTGGTCAGTTTACATAGGGGGACATAGGAACAGGTTGGATCAACCAAGTTTTTTACAGCATAGAAAGTAACAGATAAGACAGAACAAGCACTGTGCTGTTTAACCTGCTATAACAGAAACAGGATATTTTTTTTTCTTAGGGTTACAACCTCTAACTGCAATATAGAAAAAGAGGAATTTTAACTTGCCTATAAATTCCATATCTTGGCGTACAGTAGAGTACACCGACAAAATATTGACATCAGAACTTGGGATACAGTCTTGTACCTTCAGGTGATTGGACACTGGCAACCTTCCAAGGACAGGCCCCCTGGACACCTCCCCTACAACCCTACCCCACTCCGTGGCTCCTCAATTTTATAGCAAGCAATGTCGCGTAACCAAGGAATGGAGGAGAGGTTGTCCCGTAACGTTCTCCAAGATATGGCATTTACAGGCAAGTCAAAATGTCTCTCATCTTAAATCAAAGTACAGGACACAGACAAAGTATTCATACACTCTGGGATCTCCCCAAGCAATGAACAAGAAGGATGGGCAACAACTGGGCAAACAGAACTGTGCCAGCAGGCCCAATAACAAGGATAAACAATACTCATCTTCAGAGTGCCGCTGGAAGATCCTTGCAGCCAAAGGATGCATCTGCAGAAGAATGGATATCTGACTGGTAGAACTTGGAAAAAAGTATGAACAGAGGACCAAGTACACAACACAATGTGTCCTTGAGTGTAAGTTTGAGCAATCAAATTTCTCATCCATCTTGCAATGGTGGACTTGGAAGCAGGGGTGACCCTTGCGAGGTCCTGAGGACAGGACAAACAGGGAATTAGTCTGCTTGCTTAAAGCTGTAGCTTTGAGGTGACTATTGGCTTTAACAATGCCCAGACAACGAAGAGAGGTTTCCTTTGAATGTTGTGGAGCAGAGATAGTAGGACTATGACCTTGTTAGGTGCAAGACTGATGTCACTTTGAGAAGAAAGGATGGTCTTGGGTGTTAGGCAACCTTGTATTTGTAAACGGATGAGGAACGGCTCCTTACAGGAGAGCCACCAACTCAAAGACATGTCTGACAGCAACCAAAAAGGCTATTCTGCAGGTAACGTCATCTAAGGGAATATCTAAGGGGAGTCTCTGCAAGTCACAGAGAATTCCAGGAACTATGACATCACCCATCAGCTTCCATTGTCTCCCCTGCAGCAGTCACTCCATGACACAGGAAAGCAAAATCTTCTGCATCACGTGATCAGAACAGGGTGGATTAGAAAGGTATTTACACAGGTTTTTTTTTTTTTACAGCACTATTGGAAGCTGAAGATGGTTGGGGAGCAATGGTTTTAAATATTGTTATATGTAGCCTTTGCTTCCACTTCAAGACCTGATTTTAGGAAGGCCGGAAATTGAGGCACAGTGTAATCTCTGGGGCTAAAGCATCTGTGTTCACACCATTCAAAGAAGGATTTCGGGATATGATAGTAGATCAACTTGGAAGCAGCTTTTCTTGCTTTTAGCAAGGTAGGAATATCAAACTCAGCCACCCCTCTGTTTACTAAGACCTGGGCTTTAACAGCTGTTCTGTTAAAGACAGTTACCATGCAGCAGGTTGGATAAGAAGGCCTTAAGATAGCAGATCTTGTCTGTTGGGAAGAGGTTAAGGATTGTCTGCTAGAAGTCTAAATATGTCTGTGTACCAGGTTCTTCTGGGCTGATTCTATGCAACAAGAATCACCATTTTCCGCCAACAAACTTGCACTGGAGAGAAGGCCTGATCACCACAGGTCTGGGACCCAGAGAAAGGCCAAGCACCAGACGTCCTCCACTTCTGAGTGAGGGTGCCCCTTCATTGGGAAGAGGGCTTCAGGGAAGACTTTCTGGGCTTGTGGCCCAAGTCTTGTGACAAAAGGGAAGGGCTAAACTTCGGGTTGGAAGTTGAAGTCTGCATAAATCAGTTAGGTGCTCTGAGGTTTGAGAAGGTAGAGAGGATTTTGGGATCTTTCGCTGAGAGGGTAAAACCTTCCCTCTGGTGACATCTTTGATGAATTGGTCAAGTGCCTCTCCTTTTAACAGACAGCTTCAGCTGTCCAGACTTTTTGCCACAAGATTCTGTGCATGTGAATGGAAATTAGAGCCTTTCTGGAAATTGGTCTCAGGACAGGTTTGGGGCATCCACACAAAAGAGCAGAGCAGAAGGGAATTCCTCTTTTAATGCACAATCCTGGAAAACAAGGTTATTCATTGCCCCAGTTAGCTGCAGTTTGACATACTGAAATTGCAGCATTCGCTGGTTGTCATTCTGGACCTGCAAAAGTAAAGAGAGTCTTTAAGAGCATCTCAAACTTTCTATCTGCAGAATCTTTGCAGCATAAAGGGTGGGAGGAAGCACCTGAGCCCTTTATAAATGGGAAGGAATTGCCAGCAAAATGTGCTACCTGTGGTGTGATGTACACTGGTGTGAAAAAGTGTTTGCCCCCTTCCTCATTTCCTGTTCCTTTGCATGTTTGTCACACTTAAGTGTTTCGGAACATCAAACCAATTTAAACAATAGTCAAGGACAACACAAGTAAACACAAAATGAAATTTGTAAATGAAGGTGTTTATTATTAAAGGTGAAAAAAAATCCAAACCATCATGGCCCTGTGTGAAAAAGTGATTGCCCCCTAAACCTAATAACTGGTTGGGCCACCCTTAGCAGCAACAACTGCAACCAAGCGTTTGCGATAACGTGCAATGAGGCTTTTACAGCGTCCTGGAGGAATTTTGGCCCACTCATCTTTGCATAATTGTCCTAATTCAGTTACATTAGAGGGTTTTCGAGCATGAACGGCCTTTTTAAGGTCATACCACAACATCTCAATAGGATTCAGGTCAAGACTTTGGCTAGGCCACTCCAAAGTCTTCATTTTGTTTTTCTTCAGCCATTCGGTGGTGGACTTGCTGGTGTGTTTAGGATCATTGTCCTGCTGCAGAACCCAAGTTCGTTTCAGCTTGAGTACACAAACAGATGGTCGGACATTCTCCTTCAGGATCTCTTGGTAGACAGCAGAATTCATAGTTCCTTTTATCACGGCAAGTCTTCCAGGTCCTGAAGCAGCAAAACAGCCCCAGACCATCACACTACCACCACCATATTTTACTGTTGGTATAATGTTCTTTTTCTGAAATGCAGTGTTCCTTCTACGCCAGATATACTTGGACACACACCTTCCAAAGAGTTCCACTTTTGTCTCATCGGTCCACAGAATGTTGTCCCAAAAGTCTTGGGGATCATCAAGATGTGTTGTGGAGAAATTGAGACGAGCTTTGATGTTCTTTTTGCTCAGCAGTGGTTTTCTCCTTGGAACTCTGCCATGCAGGCCATTTTTGCCCAGTCTTTTCCTGATGGTGGAGGCATGAACGCTGACCTTAACTGAGGCAAGTGAGGCCTGCAGTTCCTTGGACGTTGTTGTGGGGTCTTTTGTGACCTCTTGGATGAGTCGTCGCTGCGCTCTTGGGGTAATTTTGGGCGGCCGGACACTCCTGGGAAGGTTCACCACTGTTCCATGTCTTCGCCATTTGTGGATAATGGCTCTCACTGTGGTTCGCTGGATTCCCAAAGCTTTGAAAATGGCTTTATAACCCTTTCCAGACTGATAGATCTCAATTACTTTCTTTCTCAATTGTTCCTGAATTTCTTTGGGTCTCGGCATGATGTGTAGCTTTTAAGGATCTTCTGGTGGACCTTACTGTGTCAAGCAGCTCCTATTTAAGTGATGCCTTGATTGTAAACAGGTGTGGCAATAATCAGGCCTGGGTGTGGCTAGAGAAATTGAACTCAGGTGTGGACAACCACAGTTATAGTATGTTTTAACAAGGGGGCAATCACTTTTTCACACAGGGCCATGATGGTTTGGATTTTTTTTCACCTTTAATAATAAACACCTTCATTTACAAATTGCATTTTGTGTTTACTTGTGTTGTCCTTGACTATTGTTTAAATTGGTTTGATGTTCCGAAACATTTAAGTGTGACAAACATGCAAAGGAACAGGAAATGAGGAAGGGGGCAAACACTTTTTCACACCACTGTACACCTGATCATCATCCGGAGACCCCGCTCTGAGTGGTTGCATTTTAGCGCTAAATTGGAATTAAAAGACAGTAAGGTGGGTTTTTTTTTATAAGAATTTGAAGATAAAACTATAAAGAATTTGTTTAGGCTAAGAAGGGGTAGAGCTATTTGTATGAGGGAGGGGCCAACCAGGAGACATGTCCTCAAAAGCTTGCCAGTGTCCAATTACCTGAAGGTACGAGCCTATAGCTCATGGGGTATGAATACTTTTCTATGTCTTGTACTGCAAGATAAAGATAGAACAGTGCTGTATGGTAAGGCTGGGTAAATTCCAAGACTGGATGGACAAACACAAATCCTTTGGCTGGTAAAACAGCTTCCTTATATGTATTATGCTATTGTACAGTGAGGGAAAAAAAGTATTCGATCCCCTGCTGATTTTGTACATTTGCCCACTGACAAAGAAATGATCAGTCTATAATTTTAATGGTAGGTTTATTTTAACAGTGAGAGACAGGACGAAAATATCCAGAAAAACACAGTTCAAAAAAGTTATACATTGATTTGCATTTTAATGAGTGAAATAAGTATTTGATCCCCTATCAGCAAGATTTATGGCTCCCTGGTGTCTTCTATACAGGTAATGAGCTGAGATTAGGATCACTCTCTTAACCACTTGAGATCCGCGCTATAGCCAAATGACGACTACAGCGCGGATCTCCTTTTCCGGGACGACGTCAATAGACGTAGTCCCGTGTACGAGCGGCCTGCGCACCCCCTGAGGGGCGCACGCGGCGCGCTCTGTGATCGGCGAGTCCATGAGACTCGCCTGATCACCGATCCGTGCAAGGGGTCGATCCAGACCCCTTATCACGTGATCAGCTGTCAGTCAATGACAGCTGATCATGTGATATAACGGAGCCGGTAATCGGCTATTATTCCTCCTCGCGCTGACAGCGAGGAGAAAAAAAAAAAAGCCGATCATCGGCGGCCGTGATCGGAACATCAGTCCCGATCACGGCCAGCCCTGCTAGCGCCCACCTGCCCCCTGCCAGTGCCCACCTGCCCCCTGCAGTGCCACACTTATTAAAAGTGCCCCCCATCAGTGCCACCCAGCAGTGCCCACAGTGCCACCCAGCAGTGCCACCCACAATCTGCCTCAAAGGTGCTGCACCCCAGTGCCACATATCCGTGCCCATCAGTGTCATCTACCAGTGCCCAGCAGTGCCACCTATCAGTGCCACCTATCAGTGCCCATCAGTCCCATCTATCAGTGGTACCTACCAGTGCCCATCCGTGCCACCCATCCGTGCCATCTTATCTGTGCCCATCTTTGCCGCCTTATCTGTGCCTATCAGTGCCCACCAATGCAGCCCATCAGTGCCCACCAGTGCAGCCCATCAGTGCCCACCAGTGCAACCTATCAGTGCCGCCTAATCAGCGCACTTCAATGAAGGAGAAAAATGATCCGTTTGCAAAATTTTATAAACAAAACTATTAAAACATGATTTTTTTTTTTTGCATCTTTTTTTGTTTGTTTAGCAAAAAATAAAACTCCCAGCTGTAACTAAATACCACCAAAAGAAAGCTCTATTTGTGGGAAAAAAATGATAAAAAATTTAATTTGGGTACAGTGTTGTATGCCCGCGCAATTGTCATTCAAAGTGCATCAGCGCTGAAAGCTGAAAATTGGTCTGGGACTGAGGGGGGTTTAAGTGCCCAGTAAGCAAGTGGTTAAAGGGGGGTGCTCCTAATATCAGCTTGTTACCTGTATAAAGGTCACCTGTCCACAGAAGCAATCAGATTCCAATCTCTCCACCATGGCCAAGACCAAAGAGCTGTCCAAGGATGTCTAGGACAAGATTGTAGACCTACACAAGGTTGGAAGGGACTACAAGACCATCGCCAAGCAGCTTGGTGAGAGGGTGACAGTGTACAGGCCCGTCGGAATTTTGCTAATGAACATCTGAATAATTCAGAGGAGAACTGGGTGAAAGTGTTGAGGTCAGATGAGACCAAAATTGAGTTCTTTGGCATCAAATCAACTCGCCGTGTTTGGAATAGGAGGAATGCTGCCTATGACCCCAAGAACACCATCCCCACCGTCAAACATGGAGGTGGAAACATTATGCTTTGGGGTTGTTTTTCTGCTAAGGGGACAGGACAACTTCACTGCATCAAAGGGACAATGGACGGGGCCCTGTACCGCCAAATCTTGGGGGAGAACCTCCTTCCCTCAGCCAGGGCATTGAAAATGGGTCATGGACGGGTATTCCAGTATGACGACAATGACCCAAAACACACGGCCAAGGCAACAAAATAATGGCTCAAGAAGAAGCGCATTAAGGTCCTGGAGTGGCTCAGCCATTCTCCAGACCTTAATCCCATAGAAAATATATGGAGGGAGCTGAAGGTTCGCGTTACCAAACATCAGCCTCAAAACCTTAATGACTTGGAGGGGATCTACAAATAGCAGTGGGACAAAATCCCTCCTGAGATGTGTGCAAACCTGGTGGCCAACTACAAGAAATGTCTGACCTCTGTGATTGCCAACAAGAGTTGTGCCACCAAGTACTAAGTCATGTTTTGCGAAGGGGTCAAATACTTATTTTACTCATTAACCACTTCAGGACCGCCGTATTGCCATTGTACGTCAGCACAATGGCACAGGCAGGCACAATCACGTACATCTACGTGATTGCCTTCCAGCGGGTGGGGGGTCCGATCGGACCCCCTCCCGCTGTTTACGGCGGTCCGATTCGGTCCAGGAGCGCTCCGTGATGAGGGGATGGCCGTTGGTTTTCGGCCACCCCCTCTGGATCGCTCCTGGCCAATGAGAAGCTTCCTCCCCTGTGTATTGTTTACACAGGAAGGAGGAAGTGATGTCATTCTCCTCGGGGCGGTCTTTTTGACCGGACTACGAGGAGAAGACTAAAAGTAAGTGTGCACCAACACTACACTGACATGTAGGTACACACAGGCACACAAACCCCCCCCCGATCCCCCCCCGCCCCCCCTCCCCCCCAGTCACAGTGTCACTGATTGCATTGATCATTTCTTTACTGATCAATGCATTCAGTGTCAGTTGTGACAGTAAAAACTGTCAGGACAGTTAGTGTTAGGTCCAGGGTAGCCCCCTATCACCCCCCAATAAAGATTTAACCCCCTGATTGCCCCTAGAGTTAACCCTTTCACCCCCTTTTGCCAGTGTCACTAAGCGATCATTTTTCTGATCGCTGCATGTGTCGCTAGGTAGCTAGTTATTTTTTTAGGTTCACCGCCAGGTTTTTATATCGCTAGGTACCCCGATATACTACCCAATAATGTTTTTAACCCCCTGATTGCCGCTAGTTAACCCTTTCACCCCCTTTTGCCAGTGTCACTAAGCGATCGTTTTTCTGATCGCTGCATTAGTGTCGCTACAGTCGCTAGGTAGCTAGTTATTTTTTTAGGTTCACCGCCAGGTTTTTATAGCGCTAGGTACCCCGATATACTACCCAATAATGGTTTTAACCCCCTGATTGCCGCTAGTTAACCCTTTCACCCCCTTTTGCCAGTGTCACTAAGCGATCATTTTTCTGATCGCTGCATGTGTCGCTAGGTAGCTAGTTATTTTTTTAGGTTCACCGCCAGGTTTTTATATCGCTAGGTACCCCGATATACTACCCAATAATGGTTTTAACCCCCTGATTGCCGCTAGTTAACCCTTTCACCCCCTTTTGCCAGTGTCACTAAGCGATCGTTTTTCTGATCGCTGCATTAGTGTCGCTACAGTCGCTAGGTAGCTAGTTATTTTTTTAGGTTCACCGCCAGGTTTTTATAGCGCTAGGTACCCCGATATACTACCCAATAATGGTTTTAACCCCCTGATTGCTGCTAGTTAACCTTTTCACCCCCTTTCACCAGCGATCACCGTATAAGTGTCACTGGTGACGCTGGTTAGCCAGTTAGTTATTTAGGTTCCCCGTCAGGTTTTTATATAGCGCCAGGGACCCCCATATACTACCTAATAAAAATTTGAACCCCCTGATTGCCCCTAGTTAACCCTTTCACCACTGATCACCGTATAAGTGTTACGGGTGACTCTGGTTAGTTTGTTTTTTATAGCATTTTATATTCAAATCCGGAAGGCAGTGCTTGGTTTTCGGGGTCCCGTACGTGGCTAGGCTCCCAAAAAGTCCCCCACATGTGGTATCCCCGTACTCGGGAGAAGCAGCAGAATTTATTTTGGGGTGTAATTTGACTTCTGCCCATAGCATGTGTGAGCAATATATCATTTAGTGACAACTTTGTGCAAAAAAAAAAAAGTTTGTAATATTCCCGCAACTTTTGGCAAAATATAAAATATTCCATGGACTCAACATGCCTCTCAGTAAATAGCTTGGGGTGTCTACTTTCCAAAATGGGGTCATTTGGGGGGGTTTTGTGCTATTTTGGCATTTTATGGCCTTCGAAACTGTGATAGGTAGTGAGGAGTTAAATCAAAAATGTGCACCCTTAGAAATCCTGAAGGTGGTGATTGGTTTTCGGGGTGCCGTGCGCGACTAGACTCCCAAAAAGTCCCACACATGTGGTATCCTCATACTCGGGAGAAGTAGCGGAATATATTTTGGGGTGCAATTCCACATATAACCATGGCATGTGTGAGCAATATATCATTTAGTGACAACTTTTTGTAAAAAAAATTTTTTTTTTTGTCATTATTCAATCCCTTAGGACAAAAAAAATAAATATTCAATGGGCTCAACATACCCATCAGCAATTTCCTTGGGGGTGTCTACTTTCCAAAATGGGGTCATTTGGGGGGGATTTGTACTGCCCTGCCATTTTAGCACCTCAAGAAATGAGATCGGCAGTCATAAATTAAAAGCTGTGTAAATTCCAGAAAATGTACTTTTGCGCAAACCAAAAAATATACGCTTATTGACATTTTTTTTACTAAAGACATGTGGCTGAATAAATTTTGCCCTCAATGTATGACTAAAATTTAGTTTATTCGATTTTTCTTATAACAAAAAGAAGAAAATATCTTTTTTTTTCAAAATTTTCGCTCTTTTTCCATTTATAGCGCAAAAAAAAAAAATCGCAGAGGCAATCAAATACCATCAAAAGAAAGCTCTATTTGTGGGAAGAAAAGGACGCAAATTTCGTTTGGGTGCAATATTGCATGACCGCGCAATTACCAGTTAAAGCAGCGCAGTGCGAAATTGCAAAAAGACCTCTGGTCCTTAAGGTGTTTATTGGTCCGGAGCTGAAGTGGTTAAAATGCAAATCAATTTATAACTTTTTTGAAATGCATTTTTCTGGATATTTTTGTAGTTCCGTCTCTCACCGTTTAAATTAACCTACCATTAAAATTATAGACTGATCATTTCTTTGTCAGTGGGCAAACTTACAAAATCAGCAGGAGATCAAATACTTTTTTCCCCTCGTTGTATTTAGCTGGTTACCTGGAGTTCACTTTTAACCTACCATTATGAGGATTAGTTTGGACTGCTTTTGGATTTACTTGCCAGGAATCACTTTAATTAATAAATAACAGTTTCTTTGAAGGCAAGCACAGCACTATCACATTTAACATGTGAAATACATCTGAACACTTCAAGTCCTATTATGGTGTATAGAGAGTGATGCCCCAGTGCAGTCATACAGGTAAGATCTCAAGGCCCCTTTCACACCGAGGCGGTTTTCAGGCGCTACAGCGCTAAAAATAGTGACTGAAAAAAACGGCCCCTTTCACTCCAGTGTGAAAGCCGGAGGGCAGTGCGCTGGCAGGACGGTGAAAAAAGTCCTGCTAGCCGCATCTTTGGAGCGGTGAAGGAGCTGTGTTATTCACCGATCCTAAACTGCTCCTACCCATTGAAATCAATGGGGCAGCGCGGCTATACCGCCGGCAATTGTTTTAACCCTTTTTCGGCTGCTAGCGGGGGTTAAAACCGGCCTGCTAGTGACTGCTAAAATGACGGTAAAGCGCCTCTAAAAATAGCGTTGCTTTACTGCCGACGCCCCAGTGTGAAAGGGGCCTAAGTGACTCCCAACAAGTGAATTCAAGTATAATGCAAGTAAAGTTCATTATTATTATGATGATGAAGGGCAAAGCTTCAAACATGACACAGTCACCTAAAACTTAGCCTTATCACTAGACATGGGTTCCAACATTTTCTGCAAAAAGGCTAAAAAAAAAACTACATGGCAACAAAACACTAGTTTAGGTTTCATCAGAGTGACTCCCATAGAAAAATACAACATGAAGTTCTGTGGCTGAAAATGTATTGGCAGCAAATTGTTCATCTAACAGCGGCCTTAATCTGGACCCAACACGGGCCGCAATATTAGATTAGGTACTTTAAGCTATTAAGTCTTACCTTATCCTCAGCGTCTGACCACAGTGTGACGTCAGCGTCCTGGAGATATCCTGGGCATACCCCATATAGCTTTTGAATACATGGAGTGTGCAACTGTGCTGCTGCATTCCTTCATGAGAGCTTGGGATTTTAACATTCTCCAGGATTTCAACAGAAGCAGCGCGACATCACCCCATGCAGGGGTAAAAGGAATATTTACCTACTTCCTTTTCATACAGTTTTTTTATTTTTTATTGTAAAGCTGAAATATATGATGGCAGAGGGGGTTTATGTATCCCTAATCTAAACCCCAAGACCTTTTCTATCTGTATTCTATTCTATTGGTCCTGCACAGAACACACAGTACTAAAGTAAACTTCCTTGTAAAAACAGAGGAGCTACAGGATCTCACAAAAGGAAGTACACCCCTCACATGTTTGTAAATATTTTCTTCTATCATTCCATGTGACAACACTGCAGAAATGACACTTTGCTACAATGTAAAGTAGTGAGTGTACAGCTTGTATAACAGTGTGAAAGTGAGTACACCCCTAAGTGAATATGTCCAAATTGGGCCAAAAGTATCAATATTTTGTGTGGCCACCATTATTTTCCAGCACTGCCTTAACCTCTCTTGGGCATGGAGTTCACCAGAGCTCCACAGGTTGCCACTGGAGTCCTCTTCCCCTCCTCCATGATGACATCACAGAGCTGGTGGATGTTAGAGACCTTGTGCTCCTCCAGCTTCCATTTGAGGAGGCCCCACAGATGCTCAATAAGGTTTAGGTCTGGAGACATGTTATGCCAGTCCATCACCTTTACCCTCAACTTCTTTAGCAAGGCAGTGGTCGTAATCATGTTGGAATACTGCCCTGTGGCCCAGTCTCGGAAGGGAGGGGATCATGGTCTGCTTCAGTATGTCACAGTACATGTTGTTATTTATGGTTCCCTCAATGAACTGTAGCTCCCCATTGCCGGAAGCACTCATGCAGCCCCAGATCATGACATTCCGACCACCATGCTTGACTGTAGGCAACACACACTTGTCTTTGTACTCCTCACTTGGTTACCGCCACACCTTGACACCATCTGAACCAAATAAGTTTATCTTGGTCTCATCAGACCACAGGATATGGTTCCAGTAATCCATGTCCTTAGTCTGCTTGTCTTCAGCAAACTGTTTGCGGGCTTTCTTGTGCATCATCTTTAGAAGAGGTTTCCTTCTGGGATGAAAGCAATGCAGACCAATTTGATGCAGTGTGCGGCGTATGGTCTGAGCACTGACAGGCTGACCCCCCAACCCTTCAACCTCTGCAGCAATGCTGGCAGCACTCATACGTCTAATTTCCAAAAACAACCTCTGGATATGACACTGAGCAAGAGCACTCAACTTTTTTGGTTGACCATGGCGAGGCCTGCTCTGAGTGGAACCTGTCCTATTAAACCGCTGTATGGTCTTGCCCACCATATTGCAGCTCAGTTTCAGGGTCTTGACAATCTTCTTATAGCCTAGGCCATCTTTATGTAGAGCAACAATTCTTTTTTTTTAGATCCTCAGAGAGTTCTTTGCCATGAGGTGCCATGTTGAACTTCCAGTGACCAGTATGAGCGAGTGAGAGCGGTAACACCAAGTTTAACACACCTGCTCCCCATTTACAACTGAGACCTTGTAACGCTAATGAATCACATGACACCGGGGTGGGAAAATGGCTAATTGGGCCCAATTTGGACATTTTCACTTAGGGGTGTACTCACTTGTGTTGCCAGTGGTTTAGACATTAATGGCTGTGTGTTGAGTTGTTTTGAGGGGACAGCAAATTTACACTGTTATGCAAGCTGTACACTCACTACTTTACATTGTAGACAAGTGTCATTTCTTCAGTGTTGTCACATGAAAATATAGAATAAAATATTTACAAACATGTGAGGGGTGTACTTACTTCTGTGAGATACTGTATATATGGGCCGACACTGGTAAGTAATATAAGAGATCTGAATAAAGCTTGGGCACAGCTCACTAATGCATGCTGAAATCTCATTGTTCAAGTACCGTTCCCTTTTCGGATTAGAGATGGGAAAGGTACCAGCATGGCATGCACACCACACCTATTCGTGTGAAGTCCCAATAGTGTGTGACAACTAAAGACTTATTGATCTGATCTATCATGCTCTGTAAATTATCTGTCTGATATGACCACCTTAGGAGGTCCAAAGCAGGAAAAAAAGGAACGTAGACCCAAAACAATTACAGCAAGAATGCCAATGTGCTCAAATGATGTCATACTAAACCTCCAACAACATAATTCCCCTTTATCATATGATATGGAAGGGGGGGGGGGTGTACAAACAAGTGGACATGCAGTACAGATTTAGGCCGCGTACCCACGCGGGGACTGTTCGCTCAACTTTGTCCGTCAAAGAGTTTCAGCGGACAGTCCGCTCAAAATTAGCATGGACGGACTTGCCCACACACGACGAACGAACAGTCCGCTGAAACCGTGCGCGATGACGTGAACGGCACGTACGACGGGACTAGAAAACGACGTCCTATACACTGCAATACAACTTTCGGCGTGTAAATTCTTTCTGAGCATGCGCGGAACTTAGTTTGACGAACAAGCCTACACACGAGGGGACTGTCCGCTCAAACAAAGTTTCAGCGGACAGTTTTTCGGAAATTCCGAAAAACTTTGTTCAGCAGACTGTTCGCTGAAACTGTCCGCTGAAAGCCCACACACGAGCGGACTGTCCGCCGAAACACTGTTCAGCGGACAAAGTTGAGCGAACAGTCCCCGCGTGTGTACGCGGCCTCAGGTCTGCTTCAATGTGACCCCAACTGCTAAATGCATACCTTAATCTGAACTTTAATACCATCATGGTTATAAACTCATTTTGTACAAACTGGATACACACTTCAAAATTCGCCAACTTTGTGTATCATCACAGCGCCACACACAACCCTACCCCAGCCGCTACTTAAATATATGAGTACATAAACCAGAAGGTGAATAAAGAAATATATATAAATTACCACATAAACCACCTTGTAGCGCTCGACTTATAAAAAAAATATATGCAACAAAATTTTTTTATCATTGATTGCAATACTGTGTTTTCCCAAAATCTATATAAATTCGCATATGCAAAATCACTTATAATCAAAAAGCGATAAAATACAATACAGATGTGAAACAAAATAGTCCATAAGAAAAAAATCTAAAATGAAAAAAAACTTTTCCTTGTGTGAAAAATCAGTGTCCATATAATGAAAGCCTTCACCACACCCTTGGTGTTCGTGACCCCCCTCGTTGGAGCACTCACCAGCTGCAGCGCTCATCACTCTCGTGTTGAGCTAGATAAGTGTTTAAGATCTTTTTAATGATGTCAGTAGATGTTCGGCAATCACTTGCAGTATAATTCCCTTAAGGTATCACTGGAATTCCCCCTAAAAATACCTCAGAGAGAAAGAAAGACTTTCCATAGTGTAACACTGTAAAAATATTTTAATCTCGATGCACTCACATGAACATAACTTGAATGAAAGCACTTACAAATCACTTCACTCCTCAGCAACAGCTCCCTTGTCTCCAAGGCATTGGTGGTCACACTAGATACTGGCAGGATTAGCGGCACAAATACTGTCTCTAACTCTTATTTACTGCTGTTTGGTACCTGACAGCGAAGCATAGAGTTTGAATCCAGCGCCACAATCTTCCAGTCCTCTCTCCTGTGTCACCTCCTCCCTCCGCCTCAGCTGTAATCCTTAGTATGTCAAAAGATAGTTGCCAGATAGCCACGCCGCCGACATGTTTCGTCACAAGACTTCCTCATGGGATCCCTATCGCTTTTTGATTATAAGTGATTTTGCATATGCGAATTTATATAGATTTTGGGAAAACACAGTATTGCAATCAATGAAAAAATTTTGTTGCATATATTTTTTTATAAGTCGAGCGCTACAAGGTGGTTTATGTGGTAATTTATATATATTTCTTTATTCACCTTCTGGTTTATATAAACTCATTTTATTTTCACTGGGATAGACGCCATCATGGTGGTACTGATGTCAAAAAATGTTGCGCAATAAAATTCTGTTGCCCATTTACCATGTGTCAAATATAGGCACCGAAAAACCTACTCCAAAATGAAGCAATACACTCCCCTGAAAACATAAGCACAATAATTTAGTCCTTACAAATATTTGTGTCACCACACACCTGACATAGTCCCCGCTGGGATCCGTCTGTCTTCCGAAGCCCACAGGGCAGTAACAGTGGAAGAACTGCTGGAAGAATGCGCTGCACGACAGCCACATCCAACTTCCTGCGTTTACGCTGAAATCCGCGTCCAGCAGAAGTTCATCAAACACCTGCAGACAGAGACACAGACTAATGAACAGAATTATAGAGGAATTGGCAGTCAGCAGCTCGGTCTAAACACTGACCCTCCCTGCATAATGCTGCAGTTTGGCAAATCACAGGCATCCTAGGAGTCAATAATCCAAAGGATTGCAAAAGAAAGGCAATGCTTTTCATCTCTCAGTACCTTCTATTATTACTAATTAAAGTGTTACTAAACCCACAACAGTAAAAGCTGTCTGTATTAGGGGTGGATCCAGAGTCTAGTCTTGGGAGGGGCACTGCCAGAAAATAAAAAAAATTGAGGGGAATTTATCGGGGAAATGGCTGGTATTGGTGCGCCAATCATCCTGGCACCATGGTTGTTATGGTGTCAGGATGATTTAAGTGCATTTGTTCTTATATTACATTGTTAAATAAAATGAAATAGTTAAACTCACAATATTGCAGAATCAGTGGGAGCCCTGAGTGTGTCACTAGCCACCGTTGCCTGCCACAAGTTATGGATAGTCACAAGTTGTGAATTGTCACTTGCCACAAGTTGCAGATTGTCACTTGCCACAAGTTGCAGATTAGGGGTGCAATGGATCAAAAAACTAACGGATTGGATCATTCCTTGGATCAGAGTCACGGATCGGATCATTTTTAGGATCAGCAAATAATAATTGAATTTGCAAAAACCTGTGAAAATAACACCATCATATAGTCCCCACTGTAATATCCACGTCATCTCCCCCACTGTAATATTGGTTGATTATGGCTGGGTATGGCAGAGTATTGGTAGAATATTGGCTGGGTATGGTAGAGTATTGGCAGAGTATTGGCACACAGCGCTGCTGCCATCCAATCTCTCCCCTCCACTGTAAAGATCAGTACAGAGAGGGGAGAGAGGGGAGAGAGGAACCAGCGTCATGACATGATTTGACGGAGCAATCACATTGTAAACGGTTGCCGGGTGTACAAAGATGGCCGCCTCTCCGGAGCTAGGCCGAAGCCGCATCCTTTCCTAAGGCTGAGGCCACGGAGCACTCCGCGGATCACAGCGTGTGCTGATCCGAACAGGGTGACCCGTTCGGATCACAGATCGGTGACGATCCCTTGCATCCCTATTGCAGAATGTCACTTGCCACGTCACCTGCCAGAGGTTGCGGATTGTCACTTGCCACAAGTTGCGGATTGTCACTTGCCACTTCAACTACAACACGTTGAGGATTGTCATTTGCCACACAGTGTGGACTGTCACTTCCCGTGTCCCAGACTGAAGTCAGGCAGCAGAGAGATGATGTAATCTCTCTGCTGCCAGCGAGGGAGGACCTGCAGGGATGCAGGGCGGTGAGAGATATCATCTCTCTGCTTCCCCCGCCCGCCGCCCACTCACCTGCCCACTGGCCCGCCCTTCGAGGCGCCCGCTCACTCACCCGCAACAAAATTTCTCGTCAATTGCCCTGTTGCGCCCCCCCCCCCGGTCTATATAAAGCATTCTTGTTAGACTCACCAGTGGAACTTAAGGGGTTGATCCTCTGCATTGTGTAAAAAAGGCTGTTCTATCCTGTATGCACAGATCCTCCCCCTCCTGCACTGTCTATCTACGAACAAACAGCTAAAGCAGGCAGAGTAGCCAACCTGCACATGCTCAGTTGTGTCTTTTATGCTGGAGAGAATAATTACTTATTCTCTGCGCTAGCCAGGTCACATGATTTTGGCATCACACATGCGGGTGTGTATACAGGCTGTAGTGGAAATCTCCTCCTTCCTGAATTCTCAGCACTGGAGAAACTGTGCAGTTTATCACTGACCGTGGTATACAGATCAGCCAAAAAGGTATATATAGTGGCAGTATTTTAAATTTAAAAAGAAGATTTATAAGCTGTGGGCACAGTGGGGGGGGGGGGGGGTGAATTATTTTCATATTACTGGATTTAGTAACACTTTATTTAACAAAGAGATAAAAAAGACAAAACAAATGCAAGGCATGTCAAGATTCCTAATCCTTTTTCAAAGTATAAAGTGTATATAAACAAACACTAAGAAGGTGTGTGTGTGCATTATATATTCTTTAGTCCCTACACACTTGCAGTCATAGAGTGACAATGCAGCTCCTCCATAAATATATCATTTTAGCAACTAAGTGTTGTCACCGGGTTTCAGAAGTGTGCTGCTGGCAGATCTCCACATAAAAACAAAGGGGGGAAGAAAAGTTTGAAAAAGAAAAAGCAAGGACTGGTAGGCTGCAATATATTACATTTTTGCTCTTGGGTTTAAATGTGATAAGTACAGCTTTTGAAACAAATAAAAATAAATAATAATTATAAATGCACTTTTGCAGGTACAAAATGCATTTATTATTATTATTTTTTTTTCTAAGGAGCTTGCACAGAATGGCACCCACAATCAGCTGACTGTCAGCATAGCAGTCTGCCCATACCTTCCATAAGGGCAGGCAGTTATCCGAGAGCAGAAAGATCAATGGACTACGAAAGTGCTCACCAGCACCCTCTCAGTTCAAGTGACATTCCTCCCTTTCCTGAAACTAAAATTCCGCTGTCACTAACTACAAGCAGGCTGGCACCTGTAATGTCTCTTCTGCGATAATATACACCTACCTGCCTGCTTATGGTCTTCTCCTTCATGTAAACTGAGCTGTCCAAGCTCAGTTCAAGCCATGCACAGGAATTCCATCATCCCGTGCCGGCCAATGAAGATAGATGAAGACCAGAGCTGACGAGGCACAGGGACTGTTGAAGGAAAAGTTAGTTTATAGCTGCGCTTCAAGCTTTTGCCTGGGTCTAACCAGATAGGTCGGCTTATTTCAGAGATCAGGTGAGGTCAGACAGTTTCCACCATGTTAAATATCAGACAATAATGCACATGGCTTCAGATGATCTCTCAGCCATTGACGAATTCTGAGGATTTGGACCCAGGCAAGCCCAGTTTTGACTGGTGCTCCAAGTTGCTGATTATTATTCTAAAAACCGCATCTATCTCACCTTAACCCCGCACTCCCAGCTATTCCACAGGTCACCTCGGGTCAAGAAACAGGCAACGGCATGCCTCGCCAGGTGGTGTATCCAGCCCTCCTGCCTCAACTGTGTCATGATGGCATCAATCCAGGGGAAGCCAGTCTTTCCTTCTGTCCACTTTGCCAGTGCCTCAGGGTTCTTGTCCCATGGGATCTGTACACAGATTGGATTCCCTTTCATTTGGTCGAACTTGGGGTTGTTGGTAGCTGCCGTATAGAAAAACTCTCTCCATAAGAGCTGACCGAAGAGGGAGAGAGGTGGGGGGCTATTTTTCTTCACCTGTTGTGGAAAAAAAAAAACACACCATATGAGTTTCCTCCTTTGTTATTGGCACAATTTCATCCTTTTTTATTGGACTACATATCCCATGATCCCTGACCACTGTTTACAACAGTGGAAAGACAGAAGGCAGGTAAAAATGATGGCCAATAGAATAATCCTACCCACCAGACTAATTACACGGACATACTTACATGTCATGTAGAAAACTACATGAGTGTATTATAGGTTAATAGTCATTGATTTATAAGAAACTTAGAGGTATTTTGTATAATACTAAACTATGATAGCTTACAGATTCTCTATATCTATCTATGATATAGAGAGAATCTGTAAGCTATCATAATTTAGTATTATACAAAATACCTCCAAGTTTCTTAGAAATCAATGACTATTAACCTATAATACGAGAGAGATTTAACCTATAATACGAGAGAGATTTAACCTATAATACGAGAGAGAGAGAGAGAGAGATAATTTTTAAAGCTCAACTGTCATCTCTGTCCAGCAGCGGCTCCTTCTCTGACCCGCTGTTGACTCACCGACAGTCCCATTCGCTTTAATGGGACAGCTGATGATGCGGCGGTGACACAACAAGGTGAGGGACGTGGCGGCAGCGGGTAAGTGGATGCCCATTAACAGGCGCTGCCATGATGAATATGAAATGACAGGTGCTCTTTACCTGTAAGGACTTATTCTTGCTGGTAGTTAGAATCTTTAATATTGCAAACAAAATGAAGGTTTCCCCATTTAGAGTAATGAGTTGTCAGGTTAATAAAACGGCGATATCCGAACCGATCAATCATACAGTTTGTAGTGTACATAGATTTGCAAAACAATGCGATAAAGGAATATTCCTGAACTTTGTTTATATCTCGTGGTTACTGTGAAGTTGTGTGAATGCACCGATGCAGTGCATGATATCTCAGCTTGCAGAGCTTGGATTCATTGAAAGTTTACCAAAAATGTAAATATTGCAGAATATACAGCCTCATGCTACATAACTAAGCTACATTTCATGCTGAATAAATTAAATTAACTATTAAATTATTATTAAATCAGATTTTTTTTTTTTTAAATCATTGTTTTTTATCTACCCTGATATAGATCTATAAATAAGACAGACTAGTTAATTTTAACCATGGCTTGGACAGAGTGCCTGGGAAGAGAGGACTGTCACTTCCAGGAATTTGAAATTAAATTACAGACTCCAGTAGACTTGAATGATGCTGTATTTATCTATTTTATCATCATTTTAATACATTTTTAAAAGTGACTGTAGCAGCTTGCTATAGGGGCACACGAGCTGAGTCACAGCTCCCTGTGTCCATTCAGACATGGAGCCGCGGCCTGCCTCCTTTCTCTCCTGATTGGCAGGCTGACTTTGACTCCTGCTGCTGTCAATGGCGCCACAATGCTGTCTCGGTCAATGAGGAGGGAATTCCCGGCTAACCGAGTGTCTGGTGCAACATTGCTGGAAAGAGATGGGTCTCAGGTAAGTATTGGGGGGCTGAGAGAGGCTGCTGCACACAGAAGGCTTTTTATCTTAATGCACAGAATGCATTAAGATTTTAAAAAAAAACCTTCTGCCTTTACAACCACTTTAAACCAAACTAAGTAAATTTCCTTAATAATTATACAAATTTTGAGTGGTTTGAATTATTGGACTACATCCAATTATCAGAAAGGTTCAACAAAGGAACCTGTTAAATAAGAAAGATAAAAAGATTAACCCTTTATTACAATAGGGGTGGCGAGGGAAGCAGTATTTATGCGGCTTATTATTAGAACAAAATGTATGACTCGAGGGGCAGAAATGACAGTGAAAGTGCTAGTAAAATTCGAGATCAAGAGTGGATATTGTTGCATGTGCTGAGAAATACCCATTCTAGGTTATACCGCTGACTATTCCTAAGAGGTTTTCTACACTGTAATTTTACACTGCATTTTTGATTATATATTGGTTCATGAGAGTTCTCTATTTTAAAAATAAATAAATCAGTAAAATACTTACAAAAAATAAAAATAAAACGTCTCACAATCTCAGTCCCGCCCCTACAAAAATTAAGCAATGCCTACTAACCAGTAACTTGTACAGGTATTAATATACCGTACATTAGAGAATAGGGGCAGGGATGGCAAGCATTGCTTTTTGCACTAATTTAGTAATGCTAGCTCTCAGGAAACTCTGCTGTGTGTACACCAACTCTGATGGGGTTGGGTTGTAGAGGACTTTGTTGTCACACCGATTTTCTAAGGTGTTTAATGACAGACAATATACATATATCTGCTTTACCATACGGTGCAGCTGCAGTATCTTGTGTCTTATTGTACAATCCTATCCCCAAGGAATAAGTGCTTTGCTAGAAAATGCACAAAACATGCAACAAGCAGAATAGGAAGTAGTCCAGAATCTTTAACAAATTAAAGTGGTTACAAAGGTTCAAGGTTTTTTACCTTCTGTGCATGAAGGTAAAAAAAAAAAAAAACCCCTTCTGTGACTCGGCTCAGGTGCCCCCATAGCAAGCAGCTTGCTGTGGGGGCACTCAACAGGAGGGAGGGGCCAGGAACAGCAAAGAGGGACCCAACTGCACAGAGGAGGTAAGTATAACATGTTTGTTATTTAAAAAAAAAAAAAAAAAAAAAAAATAGGGACTTTAAAATCACTTTAAAATCACAGTAAAGCATTTGGCAATGGAAGCACTAAGTACAGAGTCCACCTCACCTACAGATTTTTTTTTACTGACTGACAAACTGTGATCAGGGAAACAATGTATTGAAGACATCATCTGACAGTTTGACTTACCTTCTGATAGAGTTCCCGTAACCGATAGTAGAAGAGTCGGCAGGAAAGACAGCCGAAGCGCAGGTAAGGGCTGAGACCCGTAGGGCTTGCCAGTAAAGAGTTGGCATTCATCCTGGGTCTTTCATAATGGGCCACCCAAGCCTGCAACAGACACAGATAATTTAAGTACTCAAACAAATAACACCAAATGACACCAGAAATGAAAGCTCCCCTATCCAGAGAGGGACACATGCCAAGTCAAAATGGATGGTAGCCAATCAGCATATCACAATATTTCTATAGGAAACTTTAGCATTGAAAAAGCAACGTACCCAAACACAGAGAATACACAAACCATATGCAACAAATGGGACCCTGGCAAGAGTTGTAAGAACTAAACCCGGCACACCAGGGCTAACAACTAGGTCACCATGGACATTCAACAGTCGGCCAGCTGATGTGTGAGGGATAAAAAGCACACAAAATTCATCCTATCACACGCACCTTTCGCTCCAAGTGTCTGTCAAGGCGGGCCAAGGCTTCCGTTTCACCTCCGGGCCACACTGCTGCTCCTGGATTGTCCCGCGGGAAACCTGAGACAACATAGACAAAAGATTTATAATACTGATATTAACCTTTGTATATTTAATCGTACATTGTACGCAACAAAATAGAAAACAAAGTATTAGCAAATATATAACAATATTTAACAAAAGAATTTATTTGCAAAGTAATTCGGACAGACAAATTAGGTAAACACCGAGACGGTTACAAAATTATATATATATATATATATATATATATATATATATATATATATATATATATATATCAAAATCGAATCAAATCAAAAAATATATGAAAAATCCCAACAAAGGGGTAAAAGAAGTGAATTGCAGAACTTCCGAGTTCAACTTATCATAACTAAAGTCCATAAGTCTCTCGTTGAGAGAGCTCGGGTTTCCGGGCTGTGTCGTATGGTGAACTAAAACAGAACAACTCGGGCCATATAATTAGAATATGTAACAATATTTCTAAAGAACCTCTATGGCCATTTTCATTTCTGCTAGTGTTAGAAGGCAAAGTCTAGGTTCACACAGCGGCAGTCCCTACCACCACTCTAAAAAGCACACAGGTGAAAGTGCGGTTGATCCGCCCATTTTTACCCCGTGTAATTAGGCCTAAAAGCATTACAAATCCAACTTTAAAGGGCACTCATGAATATTCTCATATGTTGCTTTTCTGTACTACATAGCTTTTCACATCTTAGTATGAGTAGGACGTTATATTGCTCACCATGAACCTCTGTCCAGGAGTTGTGATTGCTGGCTGTGCAGTAGGAAGAAATTAATTATTGCATCACAAACCTGGCAAATGGGGCAAATGATCTGATCTGGTACCAGTCTGGTCCTAGACCACAGACTGCTCCCCTGAACCTGATGAATTCAGGTCAGTCATTATTTTCCATATTACTATAGCAGTGACAAACTGCAGTGCGTTATATAGTACATAGATCTCTATACACCTCTCCCTGCCGTAGAGGAACTTACAGTCTAATGGCTCTTACCAATCATACAAGCAGAGACACAGTAAAGCCAATCTAGAAATCAAACACATCCTCAATGACAACACATATTCATATATCTGGAACATGGCAGCCAGGAACAAAAATAAAAGTAAACAATGCCTGGCATAGCCAAAAGCAAGGCAGTATAGTAGTGGTCCAAGCTGCATCCTAGTATCAGACATTAACCGGAGTAGTTGCGATTTCATTCCCCTGGTCATGTGATGATGCTTGGGCCTAGTGATTGGCTGCTAGACCTCGGCCCTCCAGCTGTGGTGAAACTACAAATCCCATCATGCCTCTAGGAGTCATGCCTGTGTTTATTAGAGTCTTGCAATGTCTTGTGGAACTTGTGGTTTCAAAACAGCTGGAGGGTCGAGGTTGCCTACCCCTGGTGTATACGGACAGCGGAGTCCATATACACTCACTGGTCCATAGAGCGAGCTCAGTCCATGCCTGCTCTGCATAAACTGAGAAGACACGGACCTGTCATCTGTCGGATCTGCACGAATCAGCAGGGAGTCAGCAGACAGATCCCCTGCTGATCGTAATGGAGTCTGCCTTGTGCCCTGTGTGAAAGGGGCTCTAATGGGCAAGCTTACCACCTAATGTCCACAGGACTGTTTAGACCAGCCTTTTTCAACTGGGGTGCCTTCAGGTCTCATCAGGGGTGCCTTGGCAAAATGACAAAAAATTGCCCAAAAATTGTACACAAGGAAGAGGGTTGATTAAGCCTGCATTTTAGTTACACAAATCCAAAATGTTTTCATTGTGCACCATTACAACCTTCCAGCTGCCAGTGTCCTAACAACCAATGAGGTCAATGGTTGATAAGGAGGACGTCAGGCCCCTGCACAGTTTGTCCCTCCCCTGCCCTTCTCGGTCAGCACTGGGGTCACATTAGCTGAGTAAGAGAAATTGAGGGAAAAGAAAAGAATACTAGTCAGTACCAGTGTACAAACGTATATTTGCTTTGGAAGAATAAATCACCTCCAATGTTGGGATACTAAGTGTGTGGATGTTGCTGCATATATTGCAAAACTATTGGGGCACTTTCCCACTGATGCGTTGGCGATACCGTAGTTTTAGCAGCGCTTTTCGGCTGCTAGTAGGGGCACTTCTAAACCCCGCTAGCGGCCAAAAGCGATGCTTTGCTGACGCTTCGGTGGCGCTTTAGGAGCAGTGTTTACACCGCTCCTAAAGTGCCTCAAAGATTCTGCTTGCAGGACTTTTTTTTAAGCGTCCTGCCAGCGCACCGCTCCAGTGTGAAATCAGTAAGTCTTGCACACTGGAGTAAAAGGAGAGGCGCTTTACATGCGCTATTTTTAAGGAAGGGGGGGGGGGGTGCACTGTGATGTAAAGGAGTGAAGGAGACGGACTTCTGATGATGGATGGGGGGGGGGGGGTGATCTGGACACCTTGTCTTACAGATACAACTGGCCCTCTAAGGACGACCATCCATAATGCTGATGCAGCATGTGATGAAATAGAGCTCGACACCACTGCTTTTACACTAAAGGTTCATTAATTGGACAGATACAGTATGGAGGGAGACACACACTATTATCATGACTTACTTGTCCAAGTCATACAGGGTATGAGAGCTCTCCACAATGACTTCTACATCAGCTTCCTTGGCCAGTTTCATGATGGCTGCATCTCGCTCTTTCCCAAACGGTTCAGAATCGTACTAAAACGTTAGCCGGGTCACACCCCATTCCTGCAAAATATCAAGATGAGAGCCTATAAGAATGACTTAAGTGTGTGAAAATTTAAAAAGTACATCTGCATTCCACAAATTTACCATTGTAATGGTCCCAAGCTGACCTGCAAGTATTACACTACTGCAGCAGAGAACAAATTAGGTTTAATGCCCTACCAGACAGGGATATGCTGTGCAGCAGGGCTGTGTAAATACCAGTACTGGATGAACAAATGAAAATCCTTTGGCAGATAACAGCTTCCATAAATGTATTTCAGTGGCATGTTTACCTCTTTGCCTGGTATTCATTTTGACTAGTAAAAGGTTTTGAGTCACAAAACACTACTGAAGCTATGATAACGGTGCTGTGCTCCCAATGGAGTCATCTTTGCACCAGGCTTACTTTCGGTGCCCCCCAAAAAAGTGTCTGGTATGCAATATATTGAGAAGTGGATCTGCATAACTGCTTGTCTAGCCAAGTATCACATTATGTAACCTGCTGGCATCTGCCCAAAAATTTATAGTTTTTCTTAAAGGATTATGTAGGTCTCAGTCCGCATAATACACAAATAAATGGAGACAGCACAGCAGTACCTGTGCCAGGATAACATGCCAACGTTTGGAATGCTTGACTTAAGACGCCTTAAGACTTCAGCTTGGTATTCAAGTTAAAACCCAAATGCTGTTTCTAAATATGTGTACATTTATTTTATACTCCTAATCTTCTTACGCCTTATTTTTGGGCAAAATCCCTTCCAGGCGCTCCGATTTACTGAGCTGCAAAAACAGAATGAGGAGCCCAAGGCTAATGTCCTGTACAGACGATCGTATTTTCTGACAATAAAAACGGTGGATTTTTTTCCCAAAGGATGTTGCCTCAAACTTGTCTTGCGTACACACGGTCACAGAAATGTTATCGGAAGTTCCGAACGTCAAGAACGTGGTGACATACAACGCGACGAGCCGAGAAAAAGGAAGTTCAATAACCTTCTGCTTAATTCCAAGCATGCGTGAACTTTTGTGCGACGGACTTGTGTACACACAATCGGACTTTCCGACAACAAGTTTTGTTGCCGTAAAATTTGAGAACTTGCTCTCAAACATGTGTGAGGAAATTCCGACAGCAAATGTTCAAAGGAGCCTACACACAATCGGACTTTCCTACAACAAGCTCACATCAAACATTTCCCATCGGAAGATCCGATCGAGTGTACGCGGCATTAGACTCATAGGGGTTGATTTACTGAAGGCAAATCAATTGTGCACTTTTGCAAGTGCAATTGCACTCTGGAGTTTCTCCAGAGCTTAGTAAATTAGGTAAAGCTTGACTTTACAAATAATACTCAATTACATGCAAAGAAAAAAAAAAAAAAAAAAAAAACAACATTTTTGCTTGCACATGATTGGATGATGGAAGTCAGCAGAGTTACCCCATCATTTCCAAAGCTCTGGAGCAATTGCACTTGCAAAAATGCACAGTCTATTTACCTTCAGCAAACCAACCCTGTAGTTCAATGATGACCCGACAGCGCTTTACACAAAGTGGCTGCGTCATTTACTATATCCCTTATCACACAGTCGAGCAGTACCTTTGGATAATGTGACCTATTCAAGTGAACCGAGCTGTGCCACAACCATGAGCCAAACATTAGGAAACAGTTGCAGCATGGCAATTCCATTCCAAAAACTTGTTCGGCTGTCAAAAAAAAAATAAAAAAAAATAAATAAATAAATAATAATAATAATAATAATAATAATACCGTAATAATAATAATAATATAAAAATAGGAATAGAAATAGGGCATTCCGGAGGTAGGAGTATGGCCTCCTGAATGCCCGTCAGCCGTTCCTGTACCACGATTCAGCGGAGATTACTTTTCAGAGACTACCGAAAGGCAAACAAGCCCAAACTGTTTAAAGGGATTGTAAAGTCTTAAAGCGGAGTTCCTCCGAAAAATGGAACTTCCACTTTAAACGGAAGGCGACCCCCTGACATGCCACATTTGGCATGCCATTTTTTGGGGGGGGGGGGGGGGGGGAGTGGATAACCTCTTTTTAGAGGGATCCAGCTCCCACCTCTCTCCCCCCCCCGGCAATCATCTGAGACACGTCACAGGTGTCAGATGATTGCCTGGCCAGTTACAGTGCGGCTCGCGCATGCGCAGTGCGTACCCAGCTGTAAAGCCAGAGGAGAGGAGAGGAGCTGCTCTTGTGCACAGTGCTGGACTGAGATCAGGCTCAGGAAAGTATTTTTGGGGTGGGGGGGGAATATTTTAACCTAAACATTTTTTACCTTAATGGAAGGAATGCATTAAAGTAAAAAAAAAATAAAAAAAAACGCTTGGGCTTTAGAATGACTTTAGTATTGTTTATGTGAGGATTTAGTAGATCACTGCAGCACAATTCTTGAATGCCACTACTATAGTTTTTCTGTGTACTTTTTTTTACTTTTTTCTCTACACTGTACAATCCTTCTTTTCCATAACTCCAATTTAAAGCCAAACATCAGAATCTCCCCACTCAGCCCTCAGTACTTCCTCCCATCTCCCATCCAACACTATAAATGCCAAAGCCCCCTCCCCCCCCGCCAAAGTCCTATGCCTTTCTTTGATTTATATACAGCCCCTTTTCCAGATCACTATAAGCTGGTCATATCTTTTCCAGCAATGGGTACTAATGCAAAGTCATCTTTGCATCAATGTGCAGGCAGGGCGCCACTGTGAAGGGCTGCCTATGAAAGCACTCAATCACATGTTGTCTTCAGTTTTTCGCTTGGGAGAAGGCTGGGCGCCATTCACCCAGAAGACTGAGGGCAGCTTGGAAGAGAAACCAGGAGTTGAACATTAAAGTAGGTATCAAAGTGTTTAATTTTTATGTTTTTTTAAACAAACATTTTATACTTACCTGCTCTGTGTAATAGTATTGCACAAAGTAGCCCCGATCCTCCTCTTTTCATGTCCCCGCCGGCACTCCTGGCTCCTCCTTCCACCGCCGAGTGCCCTCATAGCAAGCCTTTTGCTACAGGGACACTTGTTCTTGCTCGTTCCTGAGCTGGCCCTATGTACACACACTCAGCCCGCCCTCTCCTGACTGGCTGTGATAGTCTGCAGTGGAAGCCAATGTCTCCTGCTGCTATCTCCAAGCCAATGAGAAGGGAGAGAGCTGCTGGCAAGTATAAGAAGGGGAGCTGCATGCAGAAGGTTTTTTACTTCAGAGAATGCATTCTGCTGTTTCCATTATAAATGCTCAGCACGTTTCATTTACCGGTAATCATTTTTAGAACAGCAGCAGGTTCCTGAAGGCTCTTGTAGAAAATGTGCTAAATATAGACCTGAACAACTTTGAGAAGGGAAAGAGCTCTGCCCAGAGGAAAGAACCAGCATAAAGAACCACAGTATGTGGAGGGGGAGAGCGGGCATTTATGTATGCGTCGAGGGGAGAGCGGCCATTTATGTATGCGTCGAGGGGAGAGCGGGTATTTATGTATGTGGAGGGGGGGGGGAGCAGGTATTTAAGATACCTGGAACTGTTGAATACCATTGGTGGCCAAGTACTTGTGATACAGCAAAGTTTTAGGACATTGCATGCCAGAAACGTAAGTATAGAAGTAGACTTTTTTTTTTTTTACAGGTGGGCTATAGCTTCATTTGGTACAGAGAGAACCCAAATGTGCAAATGTGGGTCGTTTAGGTGAAGTGCGTCCCTCCTGGTCGTTTAGTGTGACATTTAAGGCTCTAAATGTGGGTATCACAGCGTTCAGCTGAAGCTTGCCATGGGCTTGGGTGCTGCACCTGCCCCTGTCGGGCATATGAACACACTGCAACTAGACAGCTCCATGTGGAAGAGACCTTATGACAGGGTTGGAAACATACACAGAGCCATAGCGCCGCTCTAGACTGGCCTCAATGGACATCCTAGAAGCTCACCATTGTAGTCACTCTTCATCAAAGATATAAGAGAAGATCTGTCACACTCCACTCAACTCAACTCCTTTTGCAGTATTTTTTTTTTTTTTTTTTTAATAATCAATACACTGACTGCATACAGTACATGTCTCCACCCAAAAAACAAAACTTGTTTTTTTTGGGTGGAAACATTACTGTATGCAGTCAGTTCATTAATTATTAAAAAAATACTGCAAGAGGAGCCAAGTGAGGTGTGACTGACATTCTTATGACGGGTTGCTTTAAATAAGCAGAAGTGACTTTATTGATACTGTAAATGGTAGATCAGACTAAGGCAGTGATGCAAACCTTGACACCCCAGATGTTTTGGAACTACATTTCCCATGATGCTCAGCTACACTGCAGAGTGCATGAGCATCATGGGAAATATAGTTCCCAAACACCTGGGGTGCCAAGGTTCACCATCACTAGCCATAGGGATCATTCTCATGACCGTTCATGGCTATACACCTCCGGAAGTATTTATGCGGCAGGCATAGCCTGGTGGTTACATTTAGCTATAGATGGAAGCCGTCTGTACCTCTACGGCTCTTCAAGGAGCAATTACATGCAGCTAGGGAGAGACAAGCGATTCTTTACAGACAATTTATGTCCGGGCTGCTTATTTGTCCCTTACCGCAGGTAATTGCGCCATGTGTCATTACATGTAAACATTGATGTGTACAGGGTGAGTGGTCACAGCTGAATGTAAACACTTGGTCATATGTGCTGCAGAAAAATGCTCATCTGGGTAGCGTACGGCCATCTTTTTAGGCAAGCCATTCACAGTTTGAATCTCTGCCAGTTTAGCAGGAACCAGCCGAGATTTAAACCGTGTATTGGCAGGCTGAATGTAAGTGTGATTCAGCATACTCATCGAAACTGAACACTGCCTGTGTGGCTGAGGGAGGCTGGGTGATTGCGAACTGTTTGCTCCCTCCTTAGGGAAGACGAAGGACGGCCATACATGTTTGGAATCTAGGCTGGTTCAGCAAGAACCGGCCGAGATTCAAACCATTAGTGGGCAGGCTGAATGTACTAAGTTAATTGATCCTTCAGCCCAAACTCTCTCATCCATGTCTTCATGGACCTTGCTTTGTGCACAGTCATGTTGGAACATAAAGGGGCCGTCCCCAAATTGATGAGATGAAATGGTCTAAAATGTCTTGGTATGCTGACGCCTTAGATGTTCCCTTCACTGGAACTAAGGGGCCAAGCCCAACCCCTTAAAAACACCACCACACCATAATTCCCTCTCCACTAAAATGATTGGGACCAGTGCACAAAGCGAGGTTCATAAAGACATGAATGAGCCAGTTTGGGGTGGAGGAACTTGACTGGCCTGCACCTCAACCCGATAGAACATCCTTGGGATGAATTAGAACAGAGACTGTAAGCCAGGCCTTTTTTTCCCCAACATCAGTGGCTGACCTTACAAATGCGCTTCTGGAAGAATGATCAAACATTCCCATAGACACACTCCTAAACCTTGTGGACAGCCTTCCCAGAAGAGTTGAAGCTGCAAAGAGTGGCCAACTCAATATTGAATCCTACGGACTAAGACTGGGATGCTAATAAAGTTCATGTAAAGGCAGGTGTCCCAATACTTTCGGTAATATAGAGTGTGTGTGCCCTCCATGCCAACTGCTGCAGTGGCATCAAGTAAACTGTAGCTCAACAAGAGATTTTAGTGCCAGAGGTGGTTCATCCCAGCTTGAAAGCATCCCCACATTACCTGCATTTTTAGATCCAGCACCACCAATACACAGTTGTAATTGGCCTCCAGCTTTCTTTGTGTACATGACCTAGATGCTTTGCCACAAAGCCCGTGCTCTAAAAACAGGTTTACAATCCTATTGAGCAAGCCCGGTGAGGTCACAGTCACATTGGCAGGACAAAGATTCCTAGGGGAAGTTGTGCAGAAAGCTCAAATAATAGGACAAAGATAGTAGAGCACTCGAGCAGAGGCTCCCTGAGAGATGGGCTTTTCCACTAGGCTCGTGACTGCAAACCGTCACGTTTCTCACAGCGATTACCCCCACCCCCCGCCACTTCCTAGCACAGACAGAACCAATACAAGGAGCGCACTCTGCTGTGATCACTGTACAGGGAAAGCTTCATTATACCTATTAAGTATGCATGTACAATAACACACAGTTGTGCACAAAAGTTTGCATCCCCTTGAAGAGGTGGTAATATACCATATCCACCATTTTTAAAGAAAACATGAGTGAGCAGGCAAAACACATTTCTTTTATTTTCTATGGGAATCATATTCTGTAACTATAGGTAATAAAAAGAATAGCACACTTGAAATGTCCCCTGTTCAAAAGTCTGCACCCCGTTGGTTCTTAATATTGTGTATTGCCCCCTTAAGCATCAATGACAGCGTGCAGTCTTTTATAATAGATATCTATGAGGCCCTGAATTCTTGCAGGTGGTATAACTGCCCATTCGTCTTGGCATAATGCCTCCAGGTCATGCAAAGTCTTTGGTCATCTTGCATGAACTGTACATTTGAGATCTTCCCAGAGTGGCTTGATTATATTAAGTTCAGGAGACTGATGGCCATTCTAGAACCTTCACCTAACCACTGGAGGGTCAGCTTGGCCATGTGCCTCAAGGTCATTATCAGGTTAGGCCTTGTTGACCCCTCTCCAAACATGGCACTTATGGTTGTGACCATAAAGCTCTATTTATGTCTCATCACTCCAGAGTACTGCGTGTCAGAAGAGGTATGCCGGGTCAAGGTGTTGGGCATATTATAACCAGGCTTTTTTTGTGGCATTCGCACAGTGAAGGCTTTTCTGGAAACTTGACCATGTAACTAATTTTTGTATCATCGTATTGTGCTCCTTGAAACCACCACACCTTTTTCCAGAGCAGCCGGTATTTCTCCTGAGCTTACCTGTGGGGTTTTCTTTGTAACCTGAACAATTCTTCTGGCAGTTGTGGCTGCAATCTTTCTTGGTCTACCTGACCTTGGCATCAAGAGATCCCCAAATTTTCCACTTCTTAAGTGTATGAACACTACTGACTGGCATATTGAAGGCTTTGTTTATCTTTTTATATCCTTTTCCAGTCTTTATAAAGTTCCATTACCTTGTTACGCAGGCCTTTTAACAGTTATATTTTGCTCCTCATGGCTCAGTATCTAGCTTGTTCAGTGCAAGTGAGAGCTGACAAACTTATTGTCTATTTATACACAGACACTGACTGCAACATAAAAAGCCACAGATGTGGGAAATGTACCTGTAATTGCCATTTTAGCCTGTGTGTGTTCACCTTGTGTGTCTGTACCAAGGCCAAACATTCAAGGGGATGGAAACTTTTGATGAGGGCCATTTGGGTGATTTCTGGTATCATTACAATTTAAAAAGGTGCTAAAACAGCTACGTGATAATAAATGGCTTCATATGATCACTATCCTTAAATAAAAGTCAGTTTTTTGGCAAGAACAGTCATATTTAAATATCAAAGTCCCAATTTCTCTGAGGGTATGCAAAATTTGAGCACAACTGTACATCATACAACAATCACTGAACCCGTCAACTAAACCCAATAGTAAGCTCCTTGAGGGCAGGGACTGATGTGAATGTTCAAAATATATGTAAAGTGCTGTGTAAATTGATGGCGTTATAGGAGTACCTGTGATAAAGTTCAGTTGGACTTTAAAGGAAAAGTATAGCCAAAGCTTATTTGGGTGTACTTCTATGGATCACAGGAGTGCAGTGCGTTTTGCACTCCTGTGACCCATTTTCATGAGACCTGGACCTCTGCTGTGTCTGACAATAAAACTCTGCTGACTGAGCTACCCAAGATGCTGGACAGCAGCCTGTCTGATCCATTGGACAACCCTGCCTTGTACCCTGTGCTAACGCGCAGCAAAATCCATCTCCCCCACCAGGTCTGGTGAACGTCGGTTAGTACTTAGACTCTGCACGTCAAGTGAGTCTGTGTCATTTGCCAGGGTAACCTGCCTGTCTACTTATGCTGCTGAACCCTGTATGAGCTTCCCCTTGCTACAGCAACTGGAATTTGAGCCTGACCCCTGATCGCGACAGAATGATTTTAATGCTGCACCTAGTAGGCACCCCCTTTCTACCTCAAGGCAATAGGTTCACTAACAGCACACATGGACACTACCTATGCTCCCCTTTTCACCTTGTTCAGCAGAAACCCTGCATATGCCCCAAGTTTCTCTAGATGGAGCTTACCCAGGGCTGAGGTCTCCTGTCCCGCGTCCCCAAGTGACAGCGCTGGGCCAATCACCAAGCTCCAGTGCTGGTACACTGAGTGAACAACATACTCCTCCATACCTGTATGTAAAGGGCATTTTCTTTGCTCCCGTTGGCTGAGAACTAAAGGAAAGTTGACTATGTGCTGCTTGAAAAGGGGTATTAAAGAAAACCTGTTGCCCTACTTGGGCAAAGCACAGGTTTGATTTAAAATTAAAACCATTTTATAAGGCTAGGCTTTTCCGCTTGACAGTCTGAAAAAATAATTGCAAAGAGATGCTAAAACCTTTCTGCTCCTCCATGACGCCTGCCTGAGCTTTAATTGAGAATTTATTTAGCATTCAACACACTTCCCAGCTGAGAAGCGGAACATCTAATTAATACTCTCTGGGCTGAGATGCTTCTTGAAACACGGCTTCAGCCTGCGCCAAGAAAAGATGATCCCCGGTGGAAATCTCATTCATTTTCTTATATTTGTTTGCATTATCATATTGTGGTGGAGTATGTGCCCACGTTGGCGGTTTCTATATTTAACATCTAAGATTCGGAGACGGGCTGCTCAAAGCGGCGCAGCAGACATGGTCTAATAAATTCCCTGTAGAATTCTGACGGCAAACTTAAAAGGATCAGGTCGGAGGAGAGAAAGTATGTGCTGAATTTAATAGCTGAAAACTTCACAAAAGCGCAACAATACGACAAAATAACGAGGAGAAAAACTACGTCAGTAAAGGTCAGCGAACAAAAATAGCTCAAGATCCAAGCAGACTGGGAAGAAAATATGTAAAGCTTTTTATATATAGAAGAACTCTGCCAAACTATCTGGCCATATAGCTCTGCTACAATGTTGGAAAAGCAACTTCCTTGCCCTAAAAGCTCAAGGGAAAGATAAAATGCTCCCTTTGCAACGGTGATGCCCCCACATGGCAAAGGTGAAATGCTCATTTAGTTCTAAAGGGCAATTTTACTTACCTGACACTCCACACCTGCAGACTCCCTTCAGGCTGTAAAACCGGTCCCACAGTCTGTTGTCCCCCATGTTTTAGCAGTTGAACTTCACTACATGGGATGCAAGGACTTTGGAGGAACAGTCCAAGTTTGACGATAGACGATATCTACAAGCTTGACATGGACAGCCCTCATCTAGGACTGCCCAGCTAACTCGTTTCACCAACACGACTAAGCCCTATGGGTGAAACGCATTTGAGGGGCAGTCCCAGATGAGGGCAGTCAATGTCAAGCTTGAAGAGATCTACAAGCTTTACATTGACAGACCTTGTCTGGCACTGCCTACCAACGTGTTTCACCCATATGACTAAGCCCTGTGGGTGAAACACAGTTGAGGGGCGGTATAGACAGGGAGGGTCAATGTCATGGATATCCTTCCTAATAAATATGGACACCAGAGATTTCTCCGGTCTGTGGTGGCTTTCTTCTTAGCATCTATAAGTTAGGGAGTGCATTCTTTTCAATCACCTATCTGGCTGATATGTTAAGAATGAGACAGACTAGCTGCACTGAGCTGCCGAGAACCCCCTCTAGTGACTTATCCACAAATCTCACAGTCAGTACAATAATAGCACTGGAGAGCAGATATGCTCCTTGGTGACCAGCACGAATGAAAAACGATTTAATGTCCTCTATAAAGCGCTGTGGGCTCTGCCTGCATTATATAAAAACAATAAAGAATGTGGATCATGCAAGCATATTAATGGCATTTAGACTCCTCTGTATGTTCTGCCATGGTATTCAGCGTATATAGATCAGCGGAATGCAGATTACACTGACTCACCTTGAAAAGCCGACGGAAGACATCTGCTGGCTGTCCGCGTACTACAAACAACCGGGAGCCCAACTTCCGTAAACTGGAATCCAGATCTTCCAGAGACTGGAGCAGGAACCTGAGGGAAACAGACAAGGCTTAGTACATACCATTACAAGCGACACAACCAGAACCTAAAAGATCACTCGGCACAGCAGTGTCTTCACTGCTTGGCAGATGTTTGAAGGTTGTGCAACCACTACAATAATATTTTTCGAGGACCCAAGCAGGAAGACCTCAGCACCTGAATTTGAAGGTCTGCCTATATTCAGTAGCCATTACCAAGAGTCTCACTCTTCTTGTTAGACATTTACTTTTCTTTTCAGTAGCTTTAAAATGACAGCCCATATTGCCTTTTTCTGCCAACTCTTTATTGGTGGACTATGGTTGAACCACAGATTGGTTTATAAAGAAGACGGTATGTAGACTACACCAACCTCTAAAACGTGGCTTAGGCTTCATGTACACATACAGTAGCCTACTTTGGCCACCGGCCAAGGTGTTACCACAAATTGAGGCTGACAGTCAGTTCTTGTGTGTGCAGGAGAGGGAGGTTGAAGCTCCCCTAACCGTAGCAGCTCCTAAACTCAGACAAAATCCTATGCGTATATTAACACACCTTTATAAAAGTTTTATGAAGTTGAGCTTAGGAGCTTTGGCAAAAAAAAAAAAAAAAAAAAAAAAAAAAACAAGCCAAAAGCTAGTGTACAGGAAGCCTTAGGCCCCTTTCACACATGCGGACGATATGTCCGTATTTCATCCATCCGTTTGCGGATGAAATACGGACATACATGCATCCCTATGGGACAGCGGGTGTCTGCGGATGAACATCCGTAGACACCCGCTATTGTCCGCCTCCGCAAAAGTCCGATTCTGCAGACGGAGGAAAATCCTATTTTTCTATCCGTCTGCAGAGCGGATCGGATGAACACGGACAGACGGTCCGTACTCATCCGATCCCCCATAGAGGAGAGCGGAGAGCTGACAGGGCGGTCCCCGCACAGTGTGCGGAGACCACTCTGTCTGCAGCCAGCTCAGCGGGGACAACGGAGCGATCCCCGCTGAGCGAGCGGATCATCACGGGGCGGATCATTACTGATCCGTCCCGTGTGAAAGGGGCCTTATGTGAATCTGTGCTTTGCCCATGCAGGAGACACATCCATGCACTGCTTACCTTTCACTCCTCCAGTACTTTATATAACCATCCAGAACAAAGGAAAGCCCCATATAGACAATCAACCATTGAGGTTGTACTGTAGTATAGGAATGTCTATGGATTGCTAGGATGACCATGCTGATCAGCCCAGTGCTATCACATGGAGTGGGCCACATGCTCCTCCATACCTGGGAGTACCCAGTACTTCATTTGGTACCTGGTGCTAAAAAGGTAGGTACTTTAAAAATGCTGCAAGCGATGGAAATATTAAAGCTGATCTCCAGCCTTGTTGCACAATTGTAAAAGCCCCTCTCCTGTACTGAAATAGCTTACTCTGAATTCACGGCACACTAAGCTTTTCACGGGGTGCACTAGAAGATACTAAGTCTAAATAAAAGTGCACCTCATTTCCTGCCTGCTGGACAGCCAGCATCATCTAGTCCTTTCCTCTATAGCCTCATTGTCCCTAGCCAGCCCCTTTCATTCACTGGATTTCAGTTCTTCCAATTACGGAGGCTCAGTATCACATGTAGGCTTTACCTAGGCAATGCAGCCTTCCTAGGATCACCTACCCTTCCAAATTGAGAACCCATCAAAGCATTTTGGCATTTGCAATAAACCTTCCAAAAACCAGCCCACTGCTTGCATCAGGGCTGAGGGCTTTTGGGAGCAGTACTGAAGCAGGGTGCTGTGATGTTTTCAAGAAGCTAGCAAGACCACCCTGTAGGATCCTTCCATCAGCCATGATCTGCTTGCATTACATGGAGAAGCACTCAGGCTAAAACCAGCCATAGATTGTTTCAATCTCCCTGCTGAAGCAGCCAAGAATTGAACCATCTATGGGCAGGCTGATTTGCACCAAAGTCGATCCATCAAACTATAAGCTATATCCGCCAGTAATAATCACGGTGCTCTGCAGGCTCCCCGTACAAGTCCCTGCCATCTGCCCCCAGGAGAACACATTAGCTCTGCGGAAGGGATTCCCCCATTGACATTGACTGTGTTGATAGGGGGGGGGGGGGGGGGGGGGGAAATCAAGAAATTTGCTTTCCTGCAACCCATGGCTGCAGGAAAGAAAATCGCATCATCTATAGCCAACCTAAGTGATGACAGATAAAATATTGTATGTAATGAAAATGGAAAGGGTGTGAGACGATAGCGAGTGAATTTACTATTTTTCACACTACAGTTCCTCCCTATCAATCAGGAGGCAGGACATGAGACCGGTTTCCCAATTAGCTCTTTGGAAGAGGAGACATGCACTGGAGCTGCAGCTGCCTGCATGCCCGCAGTCCAGAAGAGGAGAGCAGACCACAGCAGTCTGCCTGAACATGCAAGTGCCAGACTAGCAGCTGTCAAATGCCTTGAGGGCCTGGCTGCCCCTAGCGTGGGGGGGTACTGCCTTTGAGTATTGGTTCAATGATAAATATAGTATGAGTAAAATACTACTATGATCATCTCTGGCTAAGTATGCTATTGCACAAAAACGGATTCTACCCGCTTCCTTCATCCTACTGTACTCCTAAAGATAGCCCATAGAACAGGGATATGCAAATAGCGGACCTGAAAAACTACAACTCCCATCATGCCTCTGCCTCTGAGTGTCATGCTTGTGGCTGTCAGAGTCTTGCAATGCCTCATGGGTCTTGTAGTTCTGTAACAGCTGGAGGTACGCTAATTGCATATCCCTGCCATAGAATATGACAACTCAGATGCAGACATCCTGCATTTCTCTCCCCTGCAGAGCCTTACCATAGGTGTGAGCTCAGACAGATTGTGGAAATGATGGGTAAGAAAGGAGGAAGGCTTTCTGTTTCTGCTAAGAAGCAGGACTGTGTCTAGTCAGAACAAACAGGGAAATACCTTGAGGGTCGAGCGACACGCCCCATCCTGCGAGGGCCAAGCTACACACCCCGTCCTGCCACGCCCCGTCCTGTGAAAGGCCGAGCTACACGCCCCGTCCTGTGAAAGCCTGAGCTACACGCCCCGTCCTGCCATGCCCCGTCCTGTGAAAGGTCAAGCTACACGACCCGTCCTGTGAAAGGCCGAGCTACATGCCCCATCCTGCCAGGGCCGAGCTACACACCCCGTCCTGCCATGCCCCGTCCTGTGAAAGGCCGAGCTACACGCCCCGTCCTGTGAAAGGCCGAGCTACACGCCCCGTCCTGTGAAAGGCCGAGCTACACGCCCCGTCCTGTGAAAGGCCGAGCTACACGCCCCGTCCTGTGAAAGGCCGAGCTACACGCCCCGTCCTGTGAAAGGCCGAGCTACACACCCCATCCTGCCACGCCCTGTCCTGTTAAAGGCCGAGCCACACACCCATCCTGCCAGGGCCGAGCTACACACCCCGTCCTGCCAGGGCCGAGCTACACACCCCGTCCTGCCAGGGCCGAGCTACACACCCCGTCCTGCTATGCCCTGTCCTGTGAAAGGCCGAGCTACACACCCATCCTGCGAGGGCCGAGCTACATACACCTGACACCACACCAAAAATGTAACCAAATGGCATCTTAACAATGGGATGGGTTGGCTCTGTGCACAAAAGAAACCAACACTTTTTATCTTAGCAGGGCAACGGGGGAAAGATCCTTCATAGTTCACAGAAAAATAAAAAATAAAACTTTTTCCACATTTGTGTGGAAGTCAAAAACTGGGAAATGTCTCCTGCGCACACATCAAAGTGTACGATGTGAAGTTCAGCCCCTCTTCAAAATTCCGGTACAGAAGGGATGTTATATAAGTTATAACATGGCCCCTCTCCAGAGGGGGATGTGGCAGGAGACATACAAAGAATACTCACAAATTGCCAATGTGCTTCCCTGTCATGTACCCTCAGGTCTCCACGGGGTATCTTTTAGGGACACAGGAAACTCTCAAACATTAACAGATGCAGGTAAATAAGCCAGGTGACAATTATCTGGTGCTTGGGACAAACTATGCAATTTTATACTCTGAAAAGACTAGGGCTGAAACAACTAATCGATTAATTTCATAATCGATTACTATTTTCATAATCGATTATTCAGCCAGTTAAAAAAAAAAAAAAAAAAAAAAAAAAAAACACTAAAATGAGCCCTTTATAGTACAACAATATAATCACTACTGTAAATATCACTTTCACTGTTCTACAGTAAAACAAAAAAAAATAAAAAATTACCCCCTTCCAGTAGTGATTATCTTCTTTTTTTGTACTATAAAGGGCTATATTTAGTCTTTTTAACCCCATTGTGTTACTAAACATCTTAAGCCTGGTTCACATCTATATGTTTATTGAAGGAGAAGGAGAAGGAGAAGGAGAAGGAGAAGGAGAAGGAGAAGGAGAAGGAGAAGGAGAAGGAGAAGGAGAAGGAGAAGGAGAAGGAGAAGGAGAAGGAGAAGGAGAAGGAGAAGGAGAAGGAGAAGGAGAAGGAGAAGGAGAAGAAGGAGAAGGAGAAGGAGAAGGAGAAGAAGAAGAAGAAGAAGAAGGAGAAGGAGAAGGAGAAGGAGAAGGAGAAGGAGAAGGAGAAGAAGGAGAAGGAGAAGGAGAAGGAGAAGGAGAAGGAGAAGGAGAAGGAGAAGGAGAAGGAGGAGAAGAAGAAGAAGAAGAAGATCTTTACCAGGGATATGCAATTAGCGGACCTCCAGCTCTTGCAGAACTACAAATCCCATGAGGCATAGCAAGACTGACACAAGCATGACACCCAGAGGCATGATGGGAGTTGTAGTTTTGCAACAGCTGGAGGTCCGTTAATTGCAGATCCCTATCCTATACCCTCCTCTATGACGGAGACTGTTTTTATTCCAGACCTGCAGTCTCTATAATTCTCTCTCCAGCAATGGAACCTTTGGGAATATCAGATGTCTATGTTCCCTTCCTGTACAGTCAGGAGTTAGGGGGAAGAGAAACAGCAGCACTCTAAAATTTCCAGTGAATGGCTGTGCAGGTGGGTCATGTCAATACAAGTCTCATCATTGGAGAACAGGCTAGCATAGCTAGAAAAATGACCACACTGTGCTATCCTGCTTAGTGTGGTCAGTTTTTAAGCAGAGGGAATGGCAGAAACACCAGGGATTTCACACAAAGAACAGGATACTTTTTCATACAAGTATATGGTACAGCAGACACATATCAGGAACAATGCTGGGTTAACAAACGCTTTAAATGTCAACACACACCAAAAAGGTGTTTTTTCCTAGGACTATACAATATGTGGATGCTTCTAAGCCACACACTAAGATGGAATAGACAATATCCTAGATCACTTTTTCACACTTTATATATTTCTGAAAATGTTCGACACATAAAACAGAACAAGATGATCCTTCACATATACATTGGATTCACTCCGCTCCATCAGTCAGTATTCCCCAGGATAGTCCCAGGTAGTAATGAAATACAACCCATTTGTAGAGTTTTCTACATCTCAAGTCTTTAAATAAAGAAAACTGAATTCTAAACTTAATTTCTGGGAGAAATATTTATTGTCACGTGAATCCACATTTACATGATTTTTATTATTGCTGTTACTAGTCTTTTATTCTAGATTGCCGGCACAACTCCTATTGACAAGCATTCATGTGATACAATCTCTTTATTTCTAAATTGACTTTATAAACAAACAATCTAAACAATCCACACATCGGCTCATACAAAGTTCCATAAAAGACCAATTTTAGTGCCAACAACACCACCCAACTCCGCTGCAGAGCAGAACAAGCCTGTGATTTTCCAGCATTAGAAAGAGGAAACAGAAACCAGTGCTGCTTCAACTTCCCAAACTGGTTCTGAAAGATGAATCCACCCCTGGCAGAACATTCCGGAACGAGTCTTGGCGCAGACGAGGTAGGTTGGCCAAGATTAAGTGACAAAAAAAATAAAAACATGTTGCTTATGTAAGATGAGAAAACCACAGCAAGCTTTGAAATGAGCCGTGAAGATGGAATGTTGCCATATCAAAGTCTATACAGATACAAAGTTTCTATACATTATTATTATTCATGATTTATATAGCGCCAACAGTTTATGCAGCACTATACAATGTAGAGGGGGGACAGCACAATTACAGTACTGTTCAATATAGAAGGGACAGGAGGGCCCCGCTCATAGAGCTTACATTCTAAGGGGAGGAGGTGGTGGTACATATTCATAAATCCTTTCACATCAAACCTGTTCAGGTCTGCCACCAGCTCTTTAGGCTGGATTCACATATAAGCATTTTTAGTGCTTTTTGCATCTTGCAGATTTGTACTGCAGTCCATTCATAATGGTTTTCTATGGAACTGATTTTGTAGTGCAAATCTGCAAAATGCTCTAAAAATGCATAGGTGTGAATCCAGCCTTAGCCCCTCTATACACGGTCGGAGAATCCGTCGGAATGTGTCCTATCGGACCGTGTCGTCGGATAATCCGACTGTGTGTGGTATGCATCGGACTGATTCCGTCGGACCCAATTTTCCAACATGTTGGAAATATTTCCCGACCAACTGGTTCGATCGGACATACTCCGATCATGTGTAGAGAATTTTGATCGGACCAAGTGCCACGCATGCTCAGATCAAATTCCTACAAAGCTATTGGCTACTAGCCTGAATGTAGTCTCATCGTAACGAAATTACGTCATCACGTTCTGAATGATCGGATTTTTCAACAACTTAGTCCGACCATGTGTATGCAACAGTTTCGGACAAGATCCGACGGGCAAAATCCGACGGATTTGGTTGTCGAAATCTCCGACCGTGTGTACAGGGGCTTAGAGTTACAGGCCATAGGCACAGAAATACCAGCTGACAAAGTCAACGATAAGGGATGACTACTTCCAAATGATCCAATCCATAAATACCCATATCCCAACTTCTGTGCATCAATGCCATTCAGGAATCTACTCATCTCCTTCTCAAAGTAGGTAGGTGCCCCCTTTAATTACCCCATTGAACATTGCTACCGGACCAAAAGAAGAGAAAACCAATGGATCAGGTGGTCCCACCCAGGTGTCTATGCCCCCCTCCCATCGGTCTTCTCCCACAGTTATTATCTGGCTGGGTTTGGTCTTTTCTGCAAGTGTCTCCCAGTCTGTGTACTTTCCCAAAGGCAACTTTCCATCTCATTACATCTCTCCCTCAGGTAGCTATCCCTCCAATAAGAGGATTCTCCCACCAAAAACGATGACCCCCTAGAGAGCAATTACTCCCATATATTATAAGCCCAACAAGAGGGTGATTTCAGGTACGCTCCCTCAAGAGAATGGTCAACCCCACAGGTAGATACATCTTCTGGTCTCCACCACAGGTAACCTCCCTCCAATGAGACTTCTCCGCAAAAGGTTATTTCCTCCTAGTAAGCTCCCTTTTGCACAGGTAACTATGCCCTCCTAGTGAACACTCACCCCCACAGGATAGAGAACCCTGAGTGGTCAACCCCACATATAGATATATCTTCTGGTCTCCACCACAGGTAACTATCCTTCCAATAGGATGTTTCCCCCACTGCTAACTATGGCCTCTGAGAGAGAAATCACTTCCAAAGATTATAAAACCCAACAAGTGGATTATTTCTTCAACACATATGTTCCTCCAAGAGATCGGTCAACCCCACAGGTAGATGCATCTTCTGGTCTCCACCGCGGGTAACTATCCCTTCATTTAACACATCTCTCCCATTAGTAACTATGACCTCATAGAAAGCAATTGCTCCCATGAATTATAAAACCCAACAAGCGGATCGTTTCTTCAACAAGTATGTTCCCCAAGAGAATGGTCAACCCTACAGGTAGGTACAACCCCTGAACTACAAACCCAGCAATTATCCCTCCAATGCAACGTCTCTTCCACAGGTAATTATGCCCATCTAGTGAACAGTCTACACCATAGGATACAGAACCCAGCAAACGGGTCCTTTGAGTGGTCAACCCCACATATAGATATATCTTCTGGCCTCCACCACAGGAAATGTTCCCTTCAGTAACACATTTCTCCCACTGGTTACTATGACCTACATTTGATTTATCTGCTCTATCTGGGCTAGAACCTTATAAGGGGGTAATTTCTCCAACAAGTATGTTCCATAAAAGAGTTGTTATGGAGTTCCATTCAAAAGTGGGACTTCAATTTATTTGCCTCCTCCCCCCTCCGCTGCTACATTTAGCACCTTTCGGGGGGGGGGGAGGGGAGAACAAGGACCCGTTTTTTGACAAGTCCCCTTCCCCACTTGCGGAGATGTTGCCACGGTGAAGCTTGGTCCCCCTCCTTCCTCTGCCGGGGCAATTAGAAGGTGCAGTGGGCTTCACGCATGTGCGGTAGGGGAGCGGCTGTGAAGCCGAAAAGGCTTTGCTACCGGGTTCCCTTACCGGCAATGGCGGCGGCTGCTGCTGCACCCGACAGCCGATCCGAAGATTGGCTAGGGTGCCGACATCACAGGCTCCCTGGACAGGTAGGTGTCCATATATTGAAAGTCAGTAGCTACACTATTTGTAGCTGATAAATTAATTTTTTGTGAGGTGGGCGGACCTCCCACAGAAAACAAGACCCCCGGCCTGAAGTCTGTCCCACAAGGATCAGGCCCCTCCCCCTATACAGTGGAAGTACTTCACCCGGACATTTAACCTCTCCCACCCCTCCCGAGTGGACCAGACCCTCCCCCACCATCCCCAGTGAGAAGTGAAGACCTGTCACCCTGGCAAATAGTATCTCCCACAAAAGGTCAAATCCCTCCCACAAGGACCAAATCCTCCCCATGGTCACTGGTGAAAACAAGTCATTCTAGTGAGTAGCCTCTCTCACCAAGACAAGACCCATCCTCTCCCCAGGCTTGTAGCCCCGCCCAAAAGGGAAAGACCCCTCCCAGTGGCTTGTAGGCCCACCCATTAGGACCAGACCCTCTCCCTGGATTGGAGCTCTTCCAATCTAGGGACAAGATTCCCCCCCCTTCCAGTTTTCCCAACAGGACAGTACCCCAACCCCTTGCTCAAAGCCCCTCCCATCAGGACCAAATCCCTACCCCTTTCTCAAAGCTCCTCCCATGAGGACCAGACTCCTCCACTTGTTGCATCTCCTCCTATCAGCACCAAACCCCTCCCCTTGCTCAAAGCTCCTCCCATAAGGACCAGACCCCTCCCCTTGGACATCAGTATGTCCCACAGAAACAAGGCCCCTCCCCCTGGTCACACATCATCCAATCAGGGAACTATGACCCCCAATTAGGTACCAACACCCCGTCCATGGCCCGCCTATTTATCTCTGGCTCTCCAATGCCCTTGCAGCCTCCCAGGTGTCCCTGACCCCAGCCCCGCCCCCTGTCCTCTCACCTCCATCGGTTCACCCCTCCGGAGGACGAGGAGGAGGCGGCAAACCAGGGGTCCAGGATGTAGACACAGCGCACACAGCGAGCCCCCCTCAGAGCGGCCAACAGAGCCGGGTTATCGTGCAGCCTCAGCCCCTTCCGGAACCAGTGTACTGAGCTGACCGCGGGGCCCTCCATCGTCCAGGGGATACTCCTCCGCTCTGTCCGCTCTACTGTCAGCGCTCCGCCAGATCTCCTTCCCCTGTGTGTGTGTCTGCGGCTCATACACCAGACTGCCTGCTCCTCGGGAACGCCCACCGCCAGCCCCGCTGTCTGATTGGCGGCTGCTCCATGGAGGGGGCGTCCCCGCCGGCTGTCACATGCGGGCCATGTGTGATATGATCTGGGAAGAGAACACCGTGTACAGCCGGAGATCTCCATCATCTGTGTGTATATAATACACTTTACAGCGCAGTCCCCTTTATATTACAATGTCCCAGTCCTATCAGTGCTATTGTGGCCATACAACGCTAGTACTGTATGTCTCCTATTGTGCCCACACTGAGCAGTGACGCTGACCTGCTCTCTTTTTTGGTGGTGCGTTGCAGCGTGGCTCTCTCTCTGGTGGTGCGGTACAGTGTGGCTCTCTCTCTGGGGATGCGGTGCAGCGTGGCTCTCTCTCTGGGGGTGCGGTGCAGCGTGGCGCTCCCTCTCTGGTGGTGGAGCGTGGCTCTCTCTGGTGGTGCAGTGCAGCGTGGCTCTCTCTCTGGTAGTGCGGTGCAGCGTGACTCTGTCTCTGGTGGTGCGGTGCAGCGTGGCTCTCTCTCTGGGGATGCGGTGCAGCGTGGCTCTCTCTCTGGTGGTGCGGTGCAGCGTGTCTCTCTGGTGGTGCAGTGCAGCGTGGCTCTCTGGTGGTGCGGTGCAGCGTGGCACTGTCTCTGGTGGTGCGTTGCAGCACGGCTCTGTCTCTGGTGGTGCGTTGCAGCGCGGCTCTGTCTCTGGTGGTGCGTTGCAGCGCGGCTCTGTCTCTGGTGGTGCGTTGCAGCGCGGCTCTGTCTCTGGTGGTGCGTTGCAGCGCGGCTCTGTCTCTGGTGGTGCGTTGCAGCGCGGCTCTCTCTCTGGTGGTGCGGTGCAGCGCGGCTCTCTCTCTGGTGGTGCGGTGCAGCGCGGCTCTCTCTCTGGTGGTGCGGTGCAGCGTGGCTCTCTCTTTGGTGGTGCGGTGCACCGTGGCTCTCTCTTTGGTGGTGCGGTGCAGCGTGGCTCTCTCTTTTGTGGTGCGGTGCAGCATGGCTCTCTCTCTGGTGGTGTGCAGCGTGGCTCTCTCTGGTGGTGCAGTGCAGCGCGGCTCTCTCTTTGGGGGCGCGGTGCAGCGCGGCTCTCTCTCTGGTGGTGCGGTGCAGCGTGGCTCTCTCTCTGGTGGTGCAGTGTGGCTCTCTCTGGTGGTGCAGTGCAGCGTGGCTCTCTCTTTGGTGGTGTGGTGCAGCGTGGCTCTCTCTTTGGTGGTGCGGTGCAGCGTGACTCTCTCTGGTGGTGCAGTGCAGCGTGGCTCTCTCTCTGGTGGTGAGGTGCAGCGTGGCTCTCTCTCTGGTGGTGAGGTGCAGCGCGGCTCTCTCTCTGGTGGTGCGGTGCAGCGTGGCTCTCTCTCTGGTGGTGCGGTGCAGCGCGGCTCTCTCTCTGGTGGTGCGGTGCAGCGCGGCTCTCTCTCTGGTGGTGCGGTGCAGCGCGGCTCTCTCTCTGGTGGTGCGGTGCAGCGCGGCTCTCTCTCTGGTGGTGCGGTGCAGCGTGGCTCTCTCTCTGGTGGTGCGGTGCAGTGTGGCTCTCTCTGGTGGTGCTGGGGCTATTAGTTGCCCATCACAGTTCTCTCTTTCATTTTGTATGTCTCCTGTAGTAGATGCTGCAGGCACTTCTGCTTGTTTCCAGGTTTTTCTCTCCCTCCCCCCCAGCAGTGTGCATGCTGGAGAGTGTAGTCAGCACCAGGCTCTGTCTCTGGTGGTGCGACGCAGCGTGGCTCTCTCTGGTGGTGCGGTGCAGCGTGGCTCTCTTTGGTGGTGCGTTGCAGCGTGGCTCTCTCTTTGGTGGTGCGGTGCAGCGTGGCTCTCTCTCTGGTGGTGCGGTGCAGCGTGGCTCTCTCTCTGGTGGTGCGGTGCAGCGTGGCTCTCTCTCTGGTGGTGCGGTGCAGCGCGGCTCTCTCTCTGGTGGTGCGGTGCAGCGCGGCTCTCCCTCTGGTGGTGCGGTGCAGCGTGGCTCTCTCTGGTGGTGTGGTGCAGCGCGGCTCTCTCTGGTGGTGTGGTGCAGCGCGGCTCTCTCTCTGGTGGTGCGGTGCAGCGTGACTCTCTCTCTGGTGGTGCGGTGCAGTGTGGCTCTCTCTGGTGGTGCTGGGGCTATTAGTTGCCCATCACAGTTCTCTCTTTCATTTTGTATGTCTCCTGTAGTAGATGCTGCAGGCACTTCTGCTTGTTTCCAGGTTTTTCTCTCCCTCCCCCCCAGCAGTGTGCATGCTGGGGAGTGCAGTCAGCACCAGGCTCTGTCTCTGGTCGTGCGGTGCAGCGTGGCTCTCTCTGGTGGTGCGGTGCAGCGTGGCTCTCTCTTTGGTGGTGCGGTGCAGCGTGGCTCTCTCTTTGGTGGTGTGGTGCAGCGTGGCTCTCTCTCTGGTGGTGCGGTGCAGCGTGGCTCTCTCTGGTGGTGCGGTGCAGCGTGGCTCTCTCTCTGGTGGTGCGGTGCAGCGTGGCTCTCTCTCTGGTGGTGCGGTGCAGTGTGGCTCTCTCTGGTGGTGCTGGGGCTATTAGTTGCCCATCACAGTTCTCTCTTTCATTTTGTATGTCTCCTGTAGTAGATGCTGCAGGCACTTCTGCTTGTTTCCAGGTTTTTCTCTCCCTCCCCCCCAGCAGTGTGCATGCTGGAGAGTGTAGTCAGCACCAGGCTCTGTCTCTGGTGGTGCGACGCAGCGTGGCTCTCTCTGGTGGTGCGGTGCAGCGTGGCTCTCTTTGGTGGTGCGTTGCAGCGTGGCTCTCTCTTTGGTGGTGCGGTGCAGCGTGGCTCTCTCTTTGGTGGTGCGGGGCAGCGTGGCTCTCTCTCTGGTGGTGCGGTGCAGCGTGGCTCTCTCTGGTGGTGCGGTGCAGCGTGGCTCTCTCTCTAGTGGTGCGGTGCAGCGCGGCTCTCTCTCTGGTGGTGTGGTGCAGCGCGGCTCTCTCTCTGGTGGTGCGGTGCAGCGTGGCTCTCTCTGGTGGTGCGGTGCAGCGCGGCTCTCTCTCTGGTGGTGCAGTGCAGCGTGGCTCTCTCTCTGGTGGTGCGGTGCAGCGTGGCTCTCTCTGGTGGTGTGGTGTAGCGCGGCTCTCTCTCTGGTGGTGCGGTGCAGCGCGGCTCTCTCTCTGGTGGTGCGGTGCAGCGCGGCTCTCTCTCTGGTGGTGCGGTGCAGCGCGGCTCTCTCTCTGGTGGTGCGGTGCAGCGTGGCTCTCTCTCTGGTGGTGCGGTGCAGCGTGACTCTCTCTCTGGTGGTGCGGTGCAGCGTGGCTCTCTCTCTGGTGGTGCGGTGCAGTGTGGCTCTCTCTGGTGGTGCTGGGGCTATTAGTTGCCCATCACAGTTCTCTCTTTCATTTTGTATGTCTCCTGTAGTAGATGCTGCAGGCACTTCTGCTTGTTTCCAGGTTTTTCTCTCCCTCCCCCCCAGCAGTGTGCATGCTGGGGAGTGTAGTCAGCACCAGGCTCTGTCTCTGGTGGTGCGGTGCAGCGTGGCTCTCTCTGGTGGTGCGGTGCAGCGTGGCTCTCTCTTTGGTGGTGCGGTGCAGCGTTGCTCTCTCTTTGGTGGTGCGGTGCAGCCTGGCTCTCTCTCTGGTGGTGCGGTGCAGCGTGGCTCTCTCTGGTGGTGCGGTGCAGCGCGGCTCTCTCTCTGGTGGTGTGGTGCAGCGCGGCTCTCTCTCTGGTGGTGCGGTGCAACGTGGCTCTCTCTCTGGTGGTGCGGTGCAGCGTGACTCTCTGGTGGTGCGGTGCAGCGTGGCTCTCTCTCTGGTGGTGCGGTGCAGCGTGGCTCTCTCTCTGGTGGTGCGGTGCAGCGTGACTCTCTCTGGTGGTGCGGTGCAGCGTGACTCTCTCTGGTGGTGCGGTGCAGCGTGACTCTCTCTGGTGGTGCGGTGCAGCGTGGCTCTCTCTGGTGGTGCGGTGCAGCGTGGCTCTCTCTGGTGGTGCGGTGCAGCGTGACTCTCTCTCTGGTGGTGCGGTGCAGCGTGGCTCTCTCTCTGGTGGTGCGGTGCAGTGTGGCTCTCTCTGGTGGTGCTGGGGCTATAAGTTGCCCATCACAGTTCTCTCTTTTATTTTGTATGTCTCCTGTAGTAGATGCTGCAGGCACTTCTGCTTGTTTCCAGGTTTTTCTCTCCCTCCCCCCCAGCAGTGTGCATGCTGGGGAGTGTAGTCAGCTCCCTGCATAAAACAATTGGGCTACCTATCTCTGGGACTACATTTCCCATGATGCCCCTCTAGGTCTCCGATTGGCCCTCTGTTGTGTCCAATGGTGAGGGAAGCTTTCTCCTCACATGTGCTGCCGACAAGAGAAGGGGGAGAGGCGTGAGCGGGGGAAACATCTTGACAGGAGCTCCGCCCCTTGCCTCAACGTGTGGACACCTTGGCTGGAGGAGGAGCAGCCCCTGGGAGCAGAAAGCTGAACTGTCAGCGCGGTGCTGAGGCTGAGCTGTGTGTGAGATAGACACACAGCTCAGCCCATGCAGCCGCCAATTCCACCGGAGGAGACACGGAACGGCCGCATAGCGGTAGCGGCGGCCACGGCCTGTGTTAACCATGTTCAGGCCGCGATCGCCGCTTACCTCCCGCTGTGCGGCCTAAACAGCAACATGCTTTGGAGCGGGCGGCCCTGGCCCACCGGGCAAATGCCCGGTCAGCCTGGGTGTGAATGGGGAGCATGTGTGTTAAATTTGGTGTTATCGCTCTCACTCTCTCATACTGGTCACTGGAAGTTCAACATGGCACCCTAAAGGCAAAAAAAGTCTCTGAGAATCTGGAAAAAATAATTATTGCTCTACATAAAGATGGCCTAGGCTATAAGAAGATTGCCAAGACCCTGAAACTGAGCTGCAGCACAGTGACCAAGATCACACAGAGGTATAACAGGACAGAATCCACTCAGAACAGGCCTCCTCACCATGGTCCAGCAAAGAAGTTGAGTGCACGTGCTCAGTGTCATATCCAGAGGTTGTCTTTGGGAAATAGACATATGGGTGCTGCCAGCATTGCTGCAGAGGTTGAAGGGATGGGGGGTCAGCCTGTCAGTGCTCAGACCATACGCCACACACTGCATCAAATTGGTCTGTTGTCCCAGAAGGAAGCCTCTTCTAAAGATGATGCACAAGAAAGCTCACAAACAGTTTGCTGAAGACAAGTAGACTAAGGACATGGATTACTGGAACCATGTCCTGTGGTCTGATGAGACCATGGTGTCAAGCGTGTGTGGCAGCAACCAGGTGAGGAGTACAATGACAAGTTTGTCTTGCCTACAGTCAAGCATGGTGGTGGGAGTGTCGTGGTCTGGGGCTGCATTAATGCTGCCGGCACTGGAGAGTTACAGTTCATTGAGGGAACCATGAATGCCAACATGTACTGTGACATACAGAAGTAGAACATGATCCCCTCCCTTTGGTGACTGGGACACAGGGCAGTATTCAAACGTGATAATGACACCAAACACACCTCCAATATGACCACTGCCTTGCTAAAGAAGCTGCGAGTAAAGGTGATGGACTGGCCAAGCATGTCTCCAGACCTAAACCCTATTGAGCATCTGTGGGGCATCCTCAAATGGAATGTTTGGGCCCTATTTGGACATTTTCACTTAGGGGTGTACTCACTTTTGTTGCCAGGGGTTTAGACATTAATGGCTGTGTGTTGAGTTATGAGGGGACAGAAGATGTACACTGTTACACAAGCTGTACACTCACTACTTTACATTGTAGTAAAGTGTAATTTCTTCAGTGTTGTCACATGAAAAGATATAATAAAATATTTAGAAAAAATGTGAGGGGTGTACTTACTTTTGTGAAATACTGTCACTAACAGAATAACCTGCCTACTTAACCACTTCCCGACTGCCGCACGACGATGTACGTCGACAGCATGGCACAGGCAGGCATATGGGCGTACATGTACGTCCCTGCCTTCCCGCGGGTCGGGGGCCCGATCGGGCCCCCGCCCGGTGCCTGCGGCGGTCGGTATTCGTGCGGGAGCGATCCCGGACGAGGGGGCGGCCATTCGTTCATGGCCACCCCCTCGCGATCGCTCCCGACGAATAGGAATCGTTCGTGACATCACTTCCTCTCCTGTAATGTAAACACAGGAGAGGAAGTGATGTATTCTCTCCTCCGTGTCGGTATTTTTCGTTCCGACACCGAGGAAAGAGGATCGGTGAGTTGCACCAACACGTCACTACACATTAGAACATGCCAGGCACACTCACACCCCCCCGATCACCCCCCCAATTACCCCTGCCCCCCAGTCACAGTGACACCAATGTCATTTTATTTTTTTGCATTGGTGTCATTTGTGACTGTAATAACTGTTAGGGCAGTTAGGGTTAGCCCCCCTTTAGTTCTAAGGTACCCCCCTAACCCCCCCAATAAAATTTTAACCCCGTGATCACCCCCCGTCGCCAGTGTCACTAAGGCTGGGTTCACATTGCAGCGGTTTATGAGAACGAATGTGATTCGCACCGCACTGCAGTGCAAATCACATCCGATCTCTGTGCGATTCGAGTTCTGCCATTCGCCGCACCCGCCGCAAATTCGCACGGGACCCTTTTTTTGGCCCGCAGCAGAATCGGATCGCATGGCTGTTCACACCATGCGATCCGAGTTTGCAGATCGCACTGCGATATGCAAACTGATCTGGGGGTGTCATTAACATTTCACTGACACTCCCAGCAGTTTGCATAGGGCAGTGTGAACTGCCGCCGGGAGGCATGCGATGCGCGAACCCGCCGCGGATTCGTGGCGTTCCCGCATCGCTCCAGTGTGAACCCAGCCTAATAAGCGATCATTTTTCTGATCGCCGTATTAGTGTCACAGGTGACGCTAGTTAGGCAGGTAGGTATTTAGGTTCGCCGCAGCTTTTTATAGCGCCAGGGACCCCCATATACTACCGCATAAAGCCCCCTGATTGCCCCCTAGTTAACCCTTTCACCAGTGATCACCATATAACTGTTACAGGTGACGCTGGTTGGTTAGTTATTTTTCTATAGTTTCAGGGCACCCGCCATTTATTACCTAATAAAGGTTTAACCCCCTGATCACCCGGCGGGTGTCATTTGTGACTGTAATAACTGTTAGGGCAGTTAGGGTTAGCCCCCTTTAGTTCTAAGGTACCCCCCTAACCCCCCCAATAAAGGTTTAACCCCGTGATCACCCCCCGTCGCCAGTGTCACTAAGGCTGGGTTCACATTGCAGCGGTTTATGAGAACGAATGTGATTCGCACCGCACTGCAGTGCAAATCACATCCGATCTCTGTGCGATTTGAGTTCAGCTATACAGATAGTATGGCTGAATTCGTGTCGCACCCGCCGCAAACTCGCACGGGACCCTTTTTTTGGTCCGCAGCAGAATCGGATCGCATGGGTGTTCACACCATGCGATCCAAGTTTGCAGATCGCACTGCGATATGCGAACTGATCTGGGGGTGTCATTAACATTTCACTGACACTCCCAGCAGTTCGCATAGGGCAGTGTGAACTGCTGCCGGGAGGCATGCGATGCGGGAACCCGCCGCGGATTCGTGGCGTTCCCGCATCGCTCCAGTGTGAACCCAGCCTAATAAGCGATCGTTTTTCTGATCACTGTATTAGTGTCACAGGTGACGCTAGTTAGGCAGGTAGGTATTTAGGTTCGCCGCAGCTTTTTATAGCGCCAGGGACCCCCATATACTACCGCATAAAGCCACTTGATTGCCCCCTAGTTAACCCTTTCACCAGTGATCACCATATAACTGTTACAGGTGACGCTGGTTGGTTAGTTATTTTTTTATAGTTTCAGGGCACCCGCCATTTATTACCTAGTCTCACTAGTGTACCCCTAAATTTAGGGGTGTCTACTTTCCAAAATGGGGTCATTTGGGGGGGGTTTGTGCCATCTTGGCATTTTATGGCCTTCAAAACTGTAACGCCCTTAGAAAGCCTGAAGGCGGTGCTTGGTTTTCGGGGCCCCGTACGCGGCTAGGCTCCCAAAAAGTGCCACATATGTGGTATCCCCGTACTCAGGAGAAGCAGCAGAATTTATTTTGGGGTGTCATTTCACATATGCCCATGGCATGCATGAGCAATATATCATTTAGTGACAACTTTGTGAAAAAAAAAAAAAAAGTTTGTAATTTTCCCGCAACTTGTGGCAAAATATAAAATATTCCATGAACTCAACATGCCTCTCAGCAAATAGCTTGGGGTGTCTACTTTCTAAAATGGGGTCATTTGTGGGGGTTTTGTGCCATCTTGGCATTTTATGGCCTTCAAAACTGTAATAGGTAGTGAGAAGTGAACTCAAAAATTTACGCCCTTAGAAAGCCTGAAGGCGGTGCTTGGATTTCGGGGCCCCGTACGCGGCTAGGCTCCCAAAAAGTCCCACATATGTGGTATCCCCGTACTCAGGAGAAGCAGCAGAATTTATTTTGAGGTGTCATTTCACATATGCCCATAGCATGTGTGAGCAATATATCATTTAGTGACAACTTTGTGTAAAAAAAAAAAAAAAAAAAAAATTTTTTTTGTCATTATTCAATCGCTTGAGGCAAAAAAATAAAATATTCAATGGGCTCAACATGCCTCTTATCAATTTCCTTAGGGGGTCTACTTTCCAAAATGGGGTCATTTGGGGGGGTTTTGTACTGCCCTGCCATTTTAGCACCTCAAGAAATGAGATAGGCAGTCGTAAACTAAAAGCTGCGTAAATTCCAGAAAACGTACCTTAGTTTGTAGATGTGACAACTTTTGCGCAAACCAATAAATATATAATTATTGACTTTTTTTTTTACCAAAGACATGTGGCTGAATACATTTTGGCCTAAATGTATGACTAAAATTGAGTTTATTGGATTTTTCTAATAACAAAAAGTAGAAAATATAATTTTTTTTCAAAATTTGCGGTCTTTTTACGTTTATATCGCAAAAAATAAAAATCGCAGAGGCAATCAAATACCATCAAAAGAAAGCTCTATTTGTGGGAAGAAAAGGACGCAAATTTTGTTTGGGTACAACATTGCATGACCGCGCAATTACCAGTTAAAGCAGCGCAGTGCCAAAGTGTAAAAAGACCTCTGGTCATTTACCAGCAAAATGGTCCGGTCTGAAAGTGGTTAATCTAACTTAAGCTATCTCTCTGTCCATGCCAACAACACTACACACGGGCGCTATGTAAGCAGCCTTATATAGTGTGAGGTGTGGACTTAGTCCCCCAAGCCATGATTGGGCAAAGGCACCCTGCCTGTGGCCAATTATGGCTCTCTCAGCAGAGCATGCTGTGATTGGCCAAAGCATGCAGGTCAGGCACATGCTTTGGCCAATCATCATACAACAATGCACTGCGGCACTCGAAATACCCTCGAATGCCCCATATGTTCGGTTTCGTTTTAGAACACACGATGTTCGAGTTGAACTTACTTTCGCCTCGAACTGCTGGATCATCCCTAGTGATCAGTGGGAAAAATGCTCCCTACGTTGGTGGTCAAGGAGAAGAATGCCTCTTACATTGGTGGTCAGTGGGAAGAATGCTCCTTACATTGGTGGTCAGTGGTAAGAATGCTCCTTACATTGGTGGTCAGTGGGAAGAATGCTCCTTACATTGGTGGTCAGTGGGAAGAATGCTCCTTACATTGGTGGTCAGTGGGAAGAATGCTCCTTACATTGGTGGTCAGTGGGAAGAATGCCCCTTACATTAGTGGTCAGTGGGAAGAATGCTCCTTACATTGGTGGTCGGTGGGAAGAATGTTCCTTACATTGGTGGTCAGTGGGAAGAATGCTCCTTACATTGGTGGTCAGTGGGAAGAATGCTCCTTACATTGGTGGTCAGTGGGAAGAATGCTCCTTACATTGGTGGTCAGTGGGAAGAATGCTTCTTACATTGGTGGTCAGTGGGAAGAATGCTCCTTTCATTGGTGGTCAGTGGGAAGAATGCTTCTTACATTGGTGGTCAGTGGGAAGAATGTTCCTTACATTGGCCACAATGACAGTGTGGTCAACTGTCTCCCCAGCTCTACCCAATCCTCAGATCAGCTTGCCCACCCCCACCCCCCCCCCCCCCCCCAAGTGGCATATACAGTTCAGGACTGAAAGCTTCCCATTATCTGCTGACCAGGAGCCGCACCGATCTGCAGTCTGAATGGGATGTTGGGTAAGCACATTGCCAGTGTAGCATATTGACACTACTGATTGAAGTTTGGTGATGCTGATTATGAGTTCTTCTTATATTTACCGGCACTGACAGAGTAATATTTCTGGCTGGAGACCCAGTGATTGGCTCCGTGATTTTCCCAGAAGTCTGCACTAAGATACAAGTCAGATTTTATGCTTCCCCTGCAACAAAAATTAAATTTTTGGTGAGAGACCTTGCCACTTTCCTCATTAGAACCCTGCAAGTGCAGCAGCTGATTGATAATTATAAATCAGCTCCCATACAAATTCACTTTGCACATGGACACAAATAGATATTTCTTCAGAATAACAAAAGGTAGGAATCTGCTACAAAGTTTGGTAAAACTCCCACATGCAGCACCCAGAGGGGATTATTTTTCTCAACAAAAGTGGAATTACTCTTTAAAATGGTTATAAAGGCTCAAGGTTTTTCTTTTACCTTAAAGGGGTTGTAAAGGTTCATGTTATTTCACCTTAATGCATCCTATGCATTAAGGTGAAAAAACATCTTACGTTCCCTGGCCCCCCAATCTAGCTGCTGATATAGCGGAGCCCTAGGAGGCACTCTGCACGTGCTCAGTTTGGTGTGTATTGCTAGAAAGTTGTTGTTTTTTGGGGGGGGTGCATGTGATCAGCACAGCGCCAATCAGCACTGTCCAGACAGGGGGTCAAGCAGCCTCATAGAACAGTAAGTGCCAATTCACACCAGTGCGTGGTGTGAGATCGCAAATCACATGCGATGTCCGTGCGATGCGATTTCAGTCATACAGAAAGTATGGCTGAATTTGCGTCGCATTTGGACCAATCTTCCACAGGACCCTTTTTAGCAGTAAGATGGGAAATCCCATGAAATGTGGAATCCTCTGCTACTACTGCGCATGTGCTGATTTCAGAAAAGAGAAACCGAGAGCAGAGCTACTGCTGACAAACACAGCTGAGTTATAGTCCTCCTCCTCCTCATAGGCCGTGCATCATGAAGACACAGCGAGACACCTGACTCCATCTCCATCTGCATGACAGCGGGGGACACAACGAGGGGACACAGGCTGGTTCCGTGTCACATGGGGGGGCAAGTCTGGATGTCACACGGGGCAGTCTGGATGTCCCCCCAGGTGACATCCAGACTTGCCCCCCCAGGTGACATCCAGACTTGCCCCCCCAAGATGACATCCAGACTTGCCCCCCCAAGGTGACATCCAGACTTGCCCCCTCATATGTGACATCCAGACTTGCCCCCCATATGTGACATCCAGACTTGCTCCCCCATATGTGACATCCAGACTTGCTCCCCCCATATGTGACATCCAGACTTGCCCCCCCCCATATGTGACATCCAGACTTGCCCCCACCAGGCGACAGACTTGCCCCGTGTGACATACAGACTTGCCTGGTGTGACATGCAGACTTGCCCCCCGTGACAAACTTGCCCCGTGAGACATCCAGACCTGCCCCCCCTTTGTAACATCCAGACTTGCCCCCCCTCTGTGACATCCAGACTAGCCCCCCCGTGACAGACTTGCCCGTGAGACATCCAGACTTGCCCCCCCTCTATGACATCCAGACTTGCCTCCCCCCTCTGTGACATCCAGACTTGCCCCCCCATGTGACATCCAGACTGCCCCCCCATGTGACAGACTTGCCTCGTGTGACATCCAGACTGGCCCCGCTGGTGACATCCAGACTGGCCCCCCCAGTGACATCCACACTTCCCCTCCCCCCGGTGACATCCAGAGTTGCCCCCCCCGGTGACATCCAGACTTGCCCCCCCGGTGACATCCAGACTTGCCCTTCCCCCGGTGACATCCAGACTTGCCCTTCCCCCGGTGACATCCAGACTTGCTCTCCCCCCGGTGACATCCAGACTTGCCCTTCCCTCCGGTGACATCCAGACTTGCCCCGTGTGACATCCAGACTTCCCCTCTGTGACAGACTTGCCCTGGGTGACACCAGACTTGCCCCCCTGCTGTGACATCAAGACTTGCCCCCCGGTGAGACATCCAGAATGCCCCACTGTGCTGTGACAGACTTGCCCTGGATGACATTCAGACTTGTTCCCCCAGGTGACATCCAGACTTGCCCCCCCAGGTGACATCTAGACTTGCCCCCCAGGTGACATCCAGACTTGCCCCCCCCCAGGTGACATCCAGACTTGCCACCTCCCCATATGTGACATCCAGACTTGCCCCCCCATATGTGACATCCAGATTGCCCCGTGTGACATCCAGACTGCCCCCCAGTGATAGACTTGCCCTGGGTGACATTCAGACTTGCCCCCCCTGCTGTGACATCCAGACTTGCCCCCCTGTAACATCCAGACTTGCCCTCCCCGGTGACATCCAGACTTGCGCCCCCCCGTGATAGACTTGCCCTGGGTGACATCCAGACTTGCCCCCCCATATGTGAAATTAAGATTTCACCCCCATGTGACATCCAGACTTGCCCCCTCCCAGGTGACATCCAGACTTGCCCTCCCCTGGTAACAGACTTGCCCCGTGTGACATCCTGACTGCCCCCCGTGACAGACTTGCCCTGGGTGACATCCAGACTTGCCTCCCCCAAAAGACATCCAGACTTGCCCCCCCGGTGACTTCCAGACTTGCCCCCCAGGTGACATTCACCAGGGGGGGGCAGTCTGGATGTCACACGGGGCAGTCTGGATGTCCCCCCAGGTGACATCCAGACTTGCCCCCCCCATATGTGACATCCAGACTTGCCCCCCCATATGTGACATCCAGACTTGCCCACCCCATGTGTGACATCCAGACTTACCCCCCCAGTGACATCCAGACTTGCCCCCCCAGGTGACATTCACCAGGGGGGGCAGTCTGGATGTCACACGGGGCAGTCTGGATGTCCCCCCAGGTGACATCCAGACTTGCCCCATGTGACATCCTGACTGCCCCCCCGTGACAGACTTGCCCTGGGTGACATCCAGACTTGCCCCCCCAAGGTGACATCCAGACTTGCCGCCCCCCAGGTGACATCCACCAGGGGGGCCAGTCTGGATATCACACGGGGCAGTCTGGATGTCCCCCCAGGTGACATCCAGACTTGCCCCCCCATATGTGACATCCAGACTTGCCCCCTGACATCCAGACTTGCCCCATGTGACATCCTGACTGCTCCCCGTGACAGACTTGCCCTGGGTGACATCCAGACTTGCCCCCCAAAAGACATCCAGACTTGCCCCATGTGACATCCTGACTGCCCCCCCTTGACAGACTTGCACTGGGTGACATCCAGACTTGCCCCCCCAAATGACATCCAGACTTGCCCCCCCATATGTGACATCCAGACTTGCCCCCCCAGGTGACATCCACCGGGGGGGCCAGTCTGAATGTCACACGGGGCAGTCTGGATGTCCCCCCAGGTGACATCCAGACTTGCCCCCCCAGGTGACATCCAGACTTGCCCCCCCAAGGTGACATCCAGACTTGCCCCCTCATATGTGACATCCAGACTTGCCCCCCCATATGTGACATCCAGACTTGCTCCCCCCATATGTGACATCCAGACTTGCTCTCCCCATATGTGACATCAAGACTTGCTCCCCCCATATGTGACATCCAGACTTGCTCCCCCCATATGTGACATCCAGACTTGCCCCCCCCATATGTGACATCCAGACTTGCCCCCCCCATATGTGACATCCAGACTTGTCCCCCCATATGTGACATCCAGACTTGCCCACCCCATATGTGACATCCAGACTTGCCCCCACCAGGCGACAGACTTGCCCCGTGTGAAATACAGACTTGCCCGGTGTGACATACAGACTTGCCCCCCTGTGACAGACTTGCCCCGTGAGACATCCAGACCTGCCCCTCCTTTGTAACATCCAGACTTGCCCCCCTCTGTGACATCCAGACTTGCCCCCCCTCTATGACATCCAGACTTGCCAGCTCCCCTCTGTGACATCCAGACTTGCCGCCCCCCCCTCTGTGACATCCAGACTTGCCGACCCCCCTGTGACATCCAGACTTGCCGCCCCCCCATATGTGACATGCAGACTTGCCGCCCCCCCATATGTGACATGCAGACTTGCCGCCCCCACCAGGTGACATCCTTGCCCCGTGTGACATCCAGACTGGCCCCCACCAGGTGACATCCAGACTTGTCCCCCCTGTGACAGACTTGCCCCGTGTGACATCCAGACTTGCCCCCCCATGTGACATCCAGACTGCCCCCCCATGTGACAGACTTGCCTCGTGTGACATCCAGACTGGCCCCGCCGGTGACATCTAGACTGGACCCCCCAGTGACATCCAGACTTCCCCTCCCCCCGGTGACATCCAGACTTGCCCTTCCCCGGTGACATCCAGACTTGCCCTTCCCTCCGGTGACATCCAGACTTGCCCCTGGGTGACACCAGACTTGCCCCCCTGCTGTGACATCAAGACTTGCCCCCCGGTGAGATATCCAGAATGCCCCCCTGTGCTGTGACAGACTTGCCCTGGAAGACATTCAGACTTGTCCCCCCAGGTGACATCCAGACTTGCCCCCCCAGGTGACATCCAGACTTTCCACCCCCCATATGTGACATCCAGATTGCCCCGTGTGACATCCAGACTGCCCCCCCAGTGATAGACTTGCCCTGGGTGACATTCAGACTTGCCCCCCCTGCTGTGACATCCAGACTTGCCCCCCTGTAATATCCAGACTTGCCCTCCCCCCGGTGACATCCAGACTTCCCCCCCCCGTGAAAGACTTGCCCTGGGCGACATCCAGACTTGCCCCCCCATATGTGACATTAAGATTTCACCCCCATGTGACATCCAGACTTGCCCTCCCCTGGTAACAGACTTGCCCCGTGTGACATCCAGACTGCCCCCCGTGACAGACTTGCTCTGGGTGACATCCAGACTTGCCCCCCGTGACAGACTTGCCCCCCCTCCGGTGACATCCAGACTTGCCCCCCCTCCGATGACATCCAGACTTGCCCCCCGGTGACATCCTGACTGCCCCCCGGTGACAGACTTGCCCTGGGTGACATCCAGACTTGCCTCCCCAAAAGACATCCGGACTTGCCCCCCCGGTGACTTCCAGACTTGGCCCTCATATGTGACATCCAGACTTGCCCCCCCATATGTGAAATCCACCGGGGGGAGGGCAGTCTGGATGTCACACGGGGCAGTCTGGATGTCCCCCCAGGTGACATCCAGACTTGCCCCATGTGACATCCTGACTGCCCCCCCGTAACAGACTTGCCCTGGGTGACATCCAGACTTGCCCCCCCCAAGGTGACATCCAGACTTGCCCCCCCAAGGTGACATCCAGACTTGCTGCCCCCCAGGTGACATCCACCAGGGGGGCCAGTCTGGATGTCACACGGAGCAGTCTGGATGTCCCCCCAGGTGACATCCAGACTTGCCCCCCCATATGTGACATCCAGACTTGCCCCCTGACATCCAGCCTTGGCCCATGTGACATCCTAACTGCCCCCCGTGACAGACTTGCCCTGGGTGACATCCAGACTTGCCCCCCAAAAGACATCCAGACTTGCCCCCCCACATATGTGACATCCAGACTTGCCCCCCAGGTGACATCCACCGGGGGGGCCAGTCTGGATGTCACACGGAGCAGTCTGGATGTCCCTCCAAGTGACAACCAGACTTGCCCCCCCTGGTGACATCCTGACTGCCCCCCCAGGTGACATCCTGACTGCCCCCCCAAGGTGACATCCAGACTTGCCCCCCCAAGGTGACATCCAGACTTGCCCCCTCATATGTGACATCCAGACTTGCCCCCTCATATGTGACATCCAGACTTGCCGCCCTCCAGGTGACATCCACCGGGGGGGCAGTCTGGATGTCCCCTCAAGTGACATCCAGACTTGCCCCCCCAGGTGACATCCAGAATTGCACCCTGACATCCAGACTTGCCCCATGTGACATTCTGACTGAACCCCGTGACAGACTTGCCCTGGGTGACATCCAGACTTGCCCCCCCATATGTGACATCCAGACTTGCCCCCCCAAGGTGACATCCAGACTTGCCCCCCCATATGTGACATCCAGACTTGCTCCCCCCATATGTGACATCCAGACTTGCTCCCCCCATATGTGACATCCAGACTTGCTCCCCCATATGTGACATCCAGACTTGCCCCCCCATATGTGACATCTAGACTTGCCCCCCCATATGTGACATCCAGACTTGCCCCCCCATATGTGACATCCAGACTTGCCCCCACCAGGCAACAGACTTGCCCCGTGTGAAATACAGACTTGCCTGGTGTGACACACAGACTTGCCCCCCTGTGACAGACTTGCCCCGTGTGACATCCAGACTTGCCCCCCCATGTGACATCCAGACTGCCCCTCATGTGACAGACTTGCCTCGTGTGACATCCAGACTGTCCCCGCCGGTGACATCCAGACTGGCCCCCCCAGTGACATCCAGACTTCCCCTCCCCCGGTGACATCCAGACTTGCCCCCCCAGTGACATCCAGACTTGCCCTTCCCCCGGTGACATCCAGACTTGCTCTCCCCTTGTGACATCCAGACTTGCCCTTCCCTTCGGTGACATCCAGACTTGCCCCCTGTGACATCCAGACTGCCCCTCTGTGACAGACTTGCCCTGGGTGACACCAGACTTGCCCCCCTGCTGTGACATCAAGACTTGCCCCCCGGTGAGACATCCAGAATGCCCCCCTGTGCTGTGACAGACTTGCCCTGGATGACATTCAGACTTGCCCCCCCAGGTGACATCCAGACTTGCCCCCCCAGGTGACATCCAGACTTGCCACCCCCCCATGTGACATCCAGACTTGCCACCCCCCATATGTGACATGCAGACTTGCCACCCCATATGTGACATCCAGATTGCCCCGTGTGACAACCAGACTGCCCCCCCCCAGTGATAGACTTGCCCTGGATGACATTCAGACTTGCCCCCCCCTGCTGTGACATCCAGACTTGCCCCCCTGTAACATTCAGACTTGCCCTCCCCCGGTGACATCCAGACTTGCGCCCCCCGTGACAGACTTGCCCTGGGCGACATCCAGACTTGCCCCCCCATATGTGACATTAAGATTTCACCCCCATGTGACATCCAGACTTGCCCCCTCCCATGTGACATCCAGACTTGCCCCCTCCATATGTGACATCCAGACTTGCCCCCACCAGGCGACAGAATTGCCCTGTGTGAAATACAGACTTGCCCGGTGTGACATACAGACTTGCCCCCCTGTGACAGACTTGCCCCGTGAGACATCCAGACCTGCCCCCCCTTTGTAACATCCAGAATTGCCCCCCTCTGTGACATCCAGACTTGCCCCCCCTCTGTGACATCCAGACTTGCCCCCCCTCTATGACATCCAGACTTGCCTCCCCCTCTGTGACATCCAGACTTGCCGCCCCCCTGTGACATCCAGACTTGCCGCCCCCCATATGTGACATGCAGACTTGCCCCCCATATGTGACATCCTTGCCCCGTGTGACATCCAGACTGGCCCCCACCAGGTGACATCCAGACTTGTCCCCCCTGTGACAGACTTGCCCCGTGTGACATCCAGACTTGCCCCCCCATGTGACATCCAGACTGCCCCCCCATGTGACAGACTTGCCTCATGTGACATCCAGACTGGCCCCGCCAGTGACATCCAGACTGGCCCCCCAGTGACATCCAGACTTCCCCTCCCCCGGTGACATCCAGACTTGCCCCCCCGGTGACATCCAGACTTGCCCTTCCCCCGGTGACATCCAGACTTGCTCTCCCCCCGGTGACATCCAGACTTGCCCTTCCCTCCGGTGACATGCAGACTTGCCCCGTGTGACATCCAGACTGCCCCTCTGTGACAGACTTGCCCTGGGTGACACCAGACTTGCCCCCCTGCTGTGACATCAAGACTTGCCCCCCGGTGAGACATCCAGAATGCCCCCCTGTGCTGTGACAGACTTGCCCTGGGTGACATTCAGACTTGCCCCCCCTGCTGTGACATCCAGACATGCCCCCCTGTAACATCCAGACTTGCCCTCCCCCCGGTGACATCCAGACTTGCACCCCCCTGTGACAGACTTGCCCTGGGCGACATCCAGACTTGCCCCCCCATATGTGACATTAAGATTTCACCCCCATGTGACATCCAGACTTGCCCCCTCCCAGGTGACATCCAGACTTGCCCTCCCCTGGTAACAGACTTGCCCCGTGTGACATCCAGACTGCCCCCCGTGACAGACTTGCCCTGGGTGACATCATGACTTGGCCCCCGTGACATCCAGACTTGGCCCCCGTGACATCCAGACTTGGCCCCCCTCCGGTGACATCCTGCCTGCCCCCCGTGACAGACTTGCCCTGGGTGACATCCAGACTTGCCTCCCCCAAAAGACATCCAGACTTGCCCCCCCATATGTGACTTCCAGACTTGCCCCCCCATATGTGACATCCTTACTTGCCCCCCCAGGTGACATCCACCAGGGGAGGGCAGTCTGGATGTCACACGGGGCAGTCTGGATGTCCCCCCAGGTGACATTCAGACTTTCCCCATGTGACATCCTGACTGCCCCCCGTGACAGACTTGCCCTGGGTGACATCCAGACTTGCCCCCCCAAGGTGACATCCAGACTTGCCCCCCCAAGGTGACATTCAGACTTGCCGCCCCCAGGTGACATCTACCAGGGGGGCCAGTCTGGACGTCACACGGGGCAGTCTGGATGTCCCCCCAGGTGACATCCAGACTTGCCCCCCCATATGTGACATCCAGACTTGCCCCCTGAAATCCAGACTTGCCCCTTGTGACATCCTGACTGCCCCCCGTGACAGACTTGCCCTGGGTGACATCCAGACTTGCCCCCCCAAAAGACATCCAGACTTGCCCCCCCCAGGTGACAGCCACCTGGGGGGGCAGTCTGGATGTCACACGGGGCAGTCTGGATGTCCCCCCAGGTGACATCCAGACTTGCCCCCCCAGGGTGACATCCAGACTTGCCCCCCCAGGGTGACATCCAAACTTGCCCCCCCAAGGTGACATCCAAACTTGCCCCCTCATATGTGACATCCAGACTTGCCGCCCCCAGGTGACATCCACCGGGGGGGGAGTCTGGATGTCCCCCCAAGTGACATCCAGACTTGCCCCCCCCCCCAGGTTACATCCAAACTTGCACCCTGACATCCAGACTTGCCCCATGTGACATCCTGACTGCCCCCCGTGACAGACTTGCCCTGGGTGGCATCCAGACTTGCCCCCCCAGGGTGACATCCAGACTTGCCCCCCCCAAGGTGACATCCAGACTTGCCCCCTCATATGTGACATCCAGACTTGCTGCCCCCCAGGTGACATCCACCGGGGGGGCAGTCTGGATGTCCCCCCAAGTGACATCCAGACTTGCCCCCCCCCAGGTTACATCCAAACTTGCACCCTGACATCCAGACTTGCCCCATGTGACATCCTGACTGCCCCCCGTGACATACTTGCCCTGGGTGACATCCAGACTTGCCCCCCAAAAAGACATCCAGACTTGCCCCATGTGACATCCTGACTGCCCCCCGTGACAGACTTGCACTGGGTGACATCCAGACTTGCCCCCCAAAAGACATCCAGACTTGCCCCATGTGACATCCTGACTGCCCCCTGTGACAGACTTGCCCTGGGTGACATCCAGACTTGCCCCCCCAAAAGACATCCAGACTTGCCCCATGTGACATCCTGACTGCCCCCTGTGACAGACTTGCCCTGGGTGACATCCAGACTTGCCCCCCCAAAAGACATCCAGACTTGCCCCATGTGACATCCTGACTGCCCCCTGTGACAGACTTGCCCTGGGTGACATCCAGACTTGCCCCCCCAAAAGACATCCAGACTTGCACCCCCAAGGTGACATCCAAACTTGCCCCCCCCCAGGGGGGGCCAGTCTGGATGTCCCCCCAGGTGACATCCAGACTTGCCTCCTCCCAGGTGACTTCCAGACTTGCCCCCCCCCCCCCAGACTTTTCCTCCCTTGTGACATCTAGACTGCTCCCATGACATGGAACCAGCCTGTGTCCCCGTTGTCATGGAGATTATGCGCTGATTATAAGACACAGGCAGGCAGAGCGGCGTCACTTTGTTGCTGCTGTTGCAGAGAGAGGTCGTGTGCTCTTCGCAGGCTGTTTTGACAGGACACAGCGCCCTACAGAGGACAAATCGGAGACTACACCCCCCCATTCTTCATAGCAGATCTATTGGAGTTAAAGTAAGTGTCATATGACCGATGTCACCTGATGGGGGCGGGTCCAGTGTCGGGATGTGGGCGGGCTTGTTAATGATCCGTCAGTGTTTTCTCCCCTCCTTTCCAGTCTGAGGGAAGAGAAATCCCAGGCAGTGACCCACCATACCGTTCGTGACAGGGGCCCCGACACCATCCGTGACAGGGGCCCCCACACCCTCCGTGACAAGGGCCCCGACACCCTCCCTGACAGGGGCCCTGACACCCTCCCTGACAGGGTCCCTCGACACTCCCCGTGACAGGGATCCCTGACACCTACAGTGACAGGGGCCCCCGACACCTTCCGTGACAGCCCCCCCGACATCCTTTATGACAGGGCCCCCGACTCCCTTCATGACAGGGGCCCCGACAACCTCCATGACAGGGGCCCACCAACTTCTTTTATGACGGGGCCCCCGACACCCTCCATGACAGGGGACCCCCGACACCCTCCCTGACAAGGGCCCCCGACACTCCCCGTGACAAGGGCCCCCGACACTCCCCGTGACAAGGGCCCCTGAACCCTCTGTGACAGGGACCCCCGACACCCCCATTACAGGGGCCCCCCACACCCTCTGTGACAGCCCCCCCCGAACCCTCTGACAGCCCCCCGACTCCCTCCATGACAGGGCCCCCGACTTCCTCCATGTCAGGCCCCCCGACTTCCTCCATGACAGGGCCCCCCGACTTCTTCCATGACAGGGGCCCCCGACACCCTCTAGACTTCCTCCATGACAGGGACCCCCGACTTCCTCCATGACAGGGGCCCCTGACACCCTCCATGAAGGGGCCCCTGACTTACTTCCTGACAGGGGCCCCCGACACCCTCTGTGACAGGGGCCCCCCGACACCCTCCCTGACAGGGGCCTCCGACACCCTCCCTGACAGGGGCCCCCGACACTCCCCGTGACAGGGGCCCCCGACACTCCCCGTGACAGGGGCCCCCGACACCCCCCGTGACTTGGGCCCCCAACTTCCTTTATGACAGGCCCCCCCCGACTCCCTCCATGACAGGGGCCCCCGACTCCCTCCATGACAGGGCACCCCGACTTCCTCCATGACAGGGCCCCCGACTTCCTCCATGACAGGGGCCCCCCCGACACCCTCCCTGACAGGGGCCCCCGACACCCTCCCTGACAGGGGCCCCCGACACCCTCCCTGACAGGGGCCCCCAACACCCTCCCTGACAGGGGCCCCCGACACTCCCCGTGACAGGGGCCCCCGATACCCTCCGTGACTTGGGCCCCCAACTTCCTTTATGACAGGTCCCCCCTGACTCCCTCCACGACAGGCCACCCTGACTCCCTCCACGACAGGGGCCCCCGACACCCTCCATGACAGGGGCCCACCAACTTCCTTTATGACAGAATCCCCCGACTTCCTCCATGACAGGGGCCCCCGACTTCCTCCATGACATGGGCCCCTGACTTCCTCCATGACAGGGGCCCCTTTCTTCCTCCATGACAGGGGCCCCCGACACCCTCCATGAAGGGGCCCCAGACTTACTTCCTGATATGGGCCCCCCGACACCCTCTGTGACCGGGGCCCCCCCGACTCCCTCCCTGACAGGGGCCCCCCCGACTCCTTCCCTGACAGGGGCCCCCCGACACCCTCCCTGACGGGCCCCCGACACTCCCCGTGACAGGGGCCCCGACACTCCCCGTGACAGGGCCCCCCGACACCCTCCATGACAGGAGCCCCCCGACACCCTCCGTGACAGGCCCCCCGACTTCCTTTATGACAGGCCCCCCCGACTCCCTCCACGACGGGCCCACCAACTTCCTTTATGACAGAATCCCCCGACTTCCTCCATGACAGGGGCCCCCAATTTCCTCCAAGACAGGGGCCCCGATACCCTCCATGACAGGGGCCCCCGACTTCCTCCATGACAGGGGACCCCCGACACCCTCCCTGACAGGGGCCCCCGACACTCCCCATTACAGGGGCCCCCCACACCCTCTGTGACAGCCCCCCCGACACCCCCTGTGACAGGGCCCCCCTGACTTCCTCCATGACAGGGCCCCCCGACTTCCTCCATGACAGGGGCCCCCGACACCCTCCATGAAGGGGCCCCCGACTTACTTCCTGACAGGGGCCCCCTGACTTCCTCTATGACAGGGGCCCCCCCGACACCCTCCCAGACAGGGGCCCCCGACACCCTCCCTGACAGGAGCCCCCGACACCCTCCCTGACAGGGGCCCCCTGACTTCCTCTGTGACAGGGCCCTCCGACACCCTCCCTGACAGGGGCCCCCAACACCCCCCATGACAGGGGCCCCCCGACACCCCCCGTGACAGGGGCCCCCGACACCCCCCGTGACAGGGGCCCCCGACTCCCTCCACGACAGGGGTCCCCGACTCCCTCCACGACAGGGGCCCACCAACATCCTTTATGACAGAATCCCCCTGACACCCTCCATGACAGGGACCCCAAACTTCCTCCATGATAAGGGCAACCCACACCCTCCATGATAGGGCCCCCCGACTTCCTCCATGACAGGGGCCTCCCGACTTTTATCTGACAGGGGCCCTCAGACTTCCTCCCTGACAGGGGCCCCGACTTCCTACCTGACAGGGGCCCCCCGGCTCACTCCATGACAGGGGCCCCCGGCTTCCTCCATGACAGGGGCCCCCCGGCTTCCTCCATGACAGGGGCCCCCCCGACTTCCTACCTGATTGGGGCTCCGACTTCCTCCATGACAGGGGCCCCCGACACCCTCCAGACTTCCTCCATGACAGGGGCCCCTTACTTCCTCCATGACAGGGGCCCCCGACACCCTCCATGAAGGGGCCCCCGACACCCTCCCTGACAGGGGCCCCCGACACCCCCCGTGACAGGGGCCCCCGACACCCCCCGTGACAGGGGCCCCCGTCACCCTCCACGACAGGGGCCCCCGACTCCCTCCACGACAGGGGTCCCTGACAGGGGCCCACCAACTTCCTTTATGACAGAATCCCCCTGACACCCTCCATGACAGGGACCCCAAACTTCCTCCATGATAAGAGCAACCCACACCCTCCATGATAGGCCCCCCCGACTTCCTCCATGACAGGGGTCTCCCGACTTCTATCTGACAGGGGCCCTCGGACTTCCTCCCTGACAGGGGCCCTCGGACTTCCTCCCTGACAGGGGCCCCGACTTCCTACCTGACAGGGGCCCCCCGGCTCACTCCATGACAGGGGCCCCCCGGCTCACTCCATGACAGGGGCCCCCCGGCTTCCTCCATGACAGGGGCCCCCCGGCTTCCTCCATGACAGGGGCCCCCGACTTCCTCCATGACAGGGGCCCCCCGACTTCCTACCTGATTGGGGCTCCGACTTCTTCCATGACAGGGCTCCCCGACTTCCTGACAGGGGCCCCCTGACTTCCTTCATGACAGGGGCCCCCCTCCTCCTAGCGCAAATTCCCCCAATCCCTCCTACAACACTGGAAAGGGACACCCCATTACATTAAAGGATTACAAGAGAGAACAATTTTGGGCTCTTTCACACTTTGGGGGGGATGGGGGGATCGGCGGTAAATTGCCGCTATTTTTCAGTGTGAAAGTCGCCTCAGATTTCTCATCTCCCCCTTTACTTCGGAGTCGTCTGTTTATAAATCACTATTAATATTCTGCTGTCTTCATAGCAATCGCTGCACATTGACAGATGAATCCTCCGTATTTTATACATTCATCTCCACCTTCTTTTCATATATTTATTACTGTTATCAGCACCTAAAGTGCTCTGGATTGTATTATATGAATTCTCACGTGTTGGATATTTATTTGCTCATTATTGTCACATTATTGGAATCGCCATTAATTACATCCTTGTACACCGATGTCATGTCAGCTTTGATGCATCAATTCATTTGCCAATCACTACAGCAGCCCCTCCATTCCATATATATACCAATCACATTACATACCCATAAGATATCGGGTGCCTGCGGCAGCGGGTCACTTTTCATCATTATATCTAATTCAAAGTGGGAGTATCCACTACACAGTTATTATGCCCCCCCACCAACTCACATCCCACCCCTATCCCCCCTCCTAGCAGAAATCTACCCCCCAATCCCTCCTCCTTGCAAAAATCCTCCCAATCCCTCCTTCTAGCAACAACCCCCCCAATCCATTCTCCCAGGACAAATCCCCCCAACCCCCCTCCTAACACAAATCCCCCCAACCCCCCTCCTAACACAAATCCTCCTCAATCCCCCGTTCTAGCAACAACCCCCCCAATCCATTCTCCCAGGACAAATCCCCCCAACCCCCCTCCTAACACAAATCCCCCCAACCCCCCTCCTAACACAAATCCTCCTCAATCCCCCCCTTCTAGCAATAACCCCCCCCAATCCATTCTCCCAGCACAAATCCCCCCAACCCCCACTCCCAGCACAAATTCCCCCCCAACCCCCACTCCCAGCACAAATCTCCCCCAACCCCCACTCCCAGCACAAATCCCCCCCCCAACCCCCACTCCCAGCACAAATCCCCCCCCAACCCCACTCCCAGCACAAATCCCCCAGCCCTCACTCCTAACACAAATCCTTCCCCTAGCAAAAAAAATCCCTAAATCCCTTCTTCAAGAGTAAATCCCCCCACAAATCCACAACCCCCTCCAAATTACCCTTTTCCTAGCACACATTCTTCCTCCCTACCCAAATCTCCCCCCAGAAGAAATTTCCCCCTCTTAGCAGAAATTCCCACACCCTTAGGGCAAACATTCCCCGTCCGGCTCAAATCCCCCAAAACTGCCCTAGCACATATCCCCCCCCTATTTCTCCTTCTATCAAATACACCCCCCATCCTGATTACACCTCACAGCACAGATAAATGCCCATCCCCCTTCTCCACAAACATCCAAAGCACAAACTTTTACCCCCCCCCCTCCCCTCCTCTATTGTGTACAATTTCCCTGTGACCTTCCCCTCCTCATCCTCTCCTGTCACTACAGCGCTCCTCCAGCACATGAGACAGGATTGCTCTTAGATGACATTGGGCTGTACACACACACAGTGTCATTACCGCCCCCCATCCACATTTCCTACTGCCGGTGTTCTGTCTAGAAGTGCCCCCCATGGAATAGTGCCCGCGCATGCGCAGGACGGAGCCGCACTTCAGCAGATTTGCCGATCACCTGGAGTGACGTGACCAGGGTGTCGTAGGTGGCATCTCTCGATGGGAGATACAATTTCAGGGCCACAATTGAAACCTATACAAACAGCGGGGGGAGACTGTAGTTCTCACATTGTGCCTCGCTGTTGCGGGCGGCTTTACAGCGTGCTGATGGTGCGGTTTTGTCTGTCGCAGGCGGGTTTGCTGTGTTGAACGGCCGGTTTTGCCTGTGGGAAAGGTCGGGTTGCAACACAGACAAAACCAGCTCTTCAACACACACTAGCCGCCCTCCAGCAGCAGCGATGCACAATCTGAGAACTACGGTCTCCCCCGCTGTTTGTATAGATTTAAATTGTGCCTGTGAAATGGTATCTCCCATCGAGAGACACCTCCTACGGTGTGCGCATGCGCTCTGATTACGTCAGCCCATCTGACCGGCAAATCAGCTGCTGTGCTGTTCCTTATGGCGCATGCGCAGTACATACCGGGCACTATTTGATGGGGGGGCACTTCTCAAAAGAACACCAGGAGATGAGCAGCCCTTGGAGGAGATAGGGGGGCGGTAATCAAAGTGTGTGTGTACAGTCTGATGCCATCTCTCCACTCTGCCACTTCTCCTCTCACTGCTGCAGGATGCCACTGCCTTTTCCCAGCTCTGAGTGCGCATCAGTGGCCAATCAGGCATCACATCAAAGGGAGGGCACAACAGAAATCTGGGTGTAAATCAGCACCCCCCCGGATCCTGCCATGTCTGTGCCTCTCCCACACCTAGGCAACCCTAGGTGTGTGTGTGAGGAGTGGGGGGGGGGTGTGTGTGAGGAGTAGAGAGGGGGGTGTGTGAGGGGTAGAGAGGGGGGTGTGTGAGGAGTAGAGAGGGCACAACTAACGCATGCGTTCTCTTCTGCGTGCGAGCTCGGCGGGTTACCTAAAAAAAAAAAATTTCTTCTTTATTTTACTTGTACTCTGTCCTTTAAAAAAAAAAAAAAAAAATGATAAAAAAAGCATGACAGGACCCCCTAAATGTGAGTTCTGGGGGTCAAGCAGACCTCAGATATCACATTTACACTTAAATGTCTTTTTTTATTTACAAAAAAAAATCCCCTTTTAAGACCATTAGGGGGAAGTGACCTTTTGAAGTCTCTTCCGCCATCCAATGGTATGGAGCAGAGTGGGGGCATCTTTCCCTCACGTGGCATCCAGCCTCACAGGGAAGAGGACGCGATCGTCTCTGCCACTACAGACGGCTCTGGTAAGCGGTGGAGATGACGCAGCACGGCGGACGGGGGGGGGCCTTCTCCCTCCGACGATAAAAGTGATCTTGCGACAAATCCATTGCAGAGACCACTTTTATCTGAAAGCTGACCGCCCGCTGTTGAAGAGGATACCAGGGTTGTGGCATTCCCAACGGTATGCCCACAGGGTGAGCCTGGGCACATCCTAATCACCACGTGCGGCACATATTCCCCTGCTTTACTGACACTGGTCACTGCCCTATTGACACCATCCATGATTTCATGTTTTAATATGTTTGTTTACATTTATTTCTAAACGTCTGTGTATACAAACACTATATTATCAAAAGTATTGGGACACCTGCCTTTACATGAAATTTAATGGCATCCCAGTCTTATTCCGTAGGGCTCAATATTGAGTTGGCCCACCCTTTGCAGCTATAACAGCTTCAACTCTTCTGGGGAGGTTGTCCACAAGGTTTTGGAGTGTGTCTATGGGAATGTTTGACTATTCTTGCAGAAGAACATTGGTAAGGTCAGGCACTGATGTGGACGAGAAGTCCTGGCTCGCAGTCTCTGCTCTAATTCATCCCCAAGGTGTTCTATCAGGTTGGGGTCGGGACTTTTATATATTTAAAAAAAAAACAAAGTTGTCATGAAATTCCACCAAAATAAGATGTATTAAACCTGCCAGATGTCAGGGGATCAAGGGCACCACATCCCAAAGAGATATATACAAATGTAGCACTAACCCCCGAAGGAGCTGCTGGTTAGATTGGGCCACGGGGTGTCCCGTGGTAGATGGCCCAGTAACTTGAGAGACTGACGACAGATCCACTTAAATGGATTTTATTTGCAAAAACCGTAGACAATGAACAGTCTCTTAACATGGGATCAGAGGGTTGGAAAGGAAGTTCAGGTACTCTTATGCCGCGTACACACGATCAAACAATCCCCCCGTGTGTAGCCTCAGGCGGACTTTTTTTTACCCAAAAGTACGGCGGGCTTAGAAAGTAGTTTTGCAGTCCAATCTTTCCGTCGGACTCGCATTTCAGCGGACAATCCGGCCGTGCGTGTGCCAGTCCGCCGTACTTTTGAAATGAACGGACTTTTCCCGCCCGGAGAAAAGTCCACTCATTTTGAGCGCGTCTCCAGGTAGCTGGGGCCAGCGCAGGAGGCGCCACTGAGTACAACCCCCCCCACTGACTACAACCCCCCACTCTGTCCTCTGTCCATGAGATACTGTTATAGCGCCATCAATTTACACAGCACTTTACATATACAGTAAAACCTTGGTTTGAGAGTGTTTTGCAAGACAAGCAAAATGTTTTAAATAAACTGTTTCCACGCCTATATCCATTGAGGTTCTTCGATCCTTGGTGTGTAATCATCGACAAGCCTGAAAAAGCTGCCACTGTGCCGCCCATCTCCCCAGCACTTGCCTTGTCTCGGGTGGGCATGAGGTGACGGTGATGTCCGGTGTCCCCCATTTCTTCCCTGACCCTGATGTCTTCTCCAGCCTGCTCCTCCTCTGCTATGATTGGACACCTATCACATGTCCAATCACAGAGCCTGTCGTTTCAACAAATCAGGTGACAGGTAACACAAACCCTGCGCACCTGATTGGCTGATAGGGGGTTCAATGTTAGCAAAATGAATCCCTTTGTTTTGCTAACATACAGCTGAGTTTTTGGGCGCCTATTAGAGCCGACGGTGGGGATTAGAGCGGTGCCAGGAGACGGGGGGAGGGGGGGGGAGGGTTGGCGGCGCTCCTGTGCCCTTTATGAACACACAGCCGCTGGTGCCATGCAATTATGCTCTCCAACTGCTAGGAGAGCAGCTAGACTCAAAATCAGCTTACTACAGCAGATCAGGCAGCAATTGAGATTGGTTGCCAGAGAATACAGCACATCATTACCACTCAATAACTGGTTGCTAGAGGAAACAGCACACATTACGGCTGCTTTGTTGCTAATAGTTACTGCACATTACGGCTCACTGATTGGTTGCTATAGGTCAGGGATCCTCAAACTACGGCCCTCCAGCTGTTGGAGCTACGCATCCCATGAGGCATTGTAAAACTCTGACATTCACAGACATGACTAGGCATGATGAGAATTGTAGTTTCTGACCAACTGGAGGGCCGTAGTTGGACGACCCCCTGCTATTGGTTACTGTGCATCATTACCACTTAATGGTTGCTAGAGACAACAGCACATCATTAAAGCTCACTGCTTGGTTGCCTGTGACATCTCCAGTAGGCACTGCAGCAAGGTCTATATCCTGGCAGTGGCTCAGCAACACATCTTCTCACTCTTCCAGTCTCCCCCACATTGTATTCGCTTGGTGGTTTTTCAGCAGCTCAGTCTCTCACAGGGGGAACTGTACTGCTGTACCGCTCACCAACTCTCCCATAACACTGCGCCATCCTGGTGAATTTTTGCCTGGGCAAATCTTGCTCCCTTTACAAAAAGTAGGGTTGAGTTCAGGCCTCATGGACTATGGTGAATAGGCCATTCCTTGAGACTACATGTCCCATTCATGCCCCTCAAGTCTCTTCTGATTGGCAGCTCATTCTTCTTAGCTGGAGAGAGGGGGGAAGAGGGAGCGAGCAGTGATTAGACAGGGCTGGTGCTGACAGGAGGGGGGGGGGCAGGAGGTTGCGAGCGCACAGACAACCTGCAGCTGCGCCTTTTCCCTGTGATAGCACAGCAGACCCGAGACCTGTAATGCCTGTGCAGCGGTGTGAGGGGAGAGCGCTCAGCTACACTGATATGATAGGGAGGCAGCATGGGCCCCTGTAGCTATGAGCAACCCTGGGCTCAAGGGGCAGCTGCTTTGGTCCCCACAAAAATAACTGGGCCCGGGGCAGCTTCTCCTTTTGCCCGCCTGACTGGATCTCTTCGCACACACCTTAGCCTGCTCAGGCCACATACCTCTGGTCCACTTTTCCCTGCTCATACCACACCCTGGCTTGGAGTTAGCGGAACACACTTTCACCCTGAATCTGATGGAGCCAATGCACCTCGTTAATATGTGGCCTGCAGTATACCCTTTTAATGCTGCAGAGGATGCATGAAAAAGACCATTTAAACAGCCTTGCAAATACCACACACAATGTCTGCTGGACTGAATAGAAAATAAATAAAAAAGACACATTAACAAAACCATAATTGTGTTTTAATGTTTTATTTTTATTTTTTTAAACAAATATATTATAATGGAGTCAATATCAGCAAATTGAGATATATACTGTAAATAAATGGGAAAAAAATGTCATTTTTCACACACAAGCAGTGGGGGGAAAAAAAATGAAGAGAGCAAGAAAATAAAGATTAATAAAAGTTTAAAATACTACTGGGGTAATGGGGGGGGGGGGGGGTGTTTGAACCAAGAGTTGCACTATAAACATTAGTCCTTTAAAAAAAACGAATAAAAAAAGCAGGGGGGGGGGGGGGCTAGAAATACATCTGGACGTCCATTTGTTTTCATTGAAAAAAAATCAAAAATGAATCTCCTGATGTAATAAAGAATATACAAAATCTAGAAATAATATGGCTTTAGTGCCTGCCCCAGATATTTAACCTGAATAGATCCCCAAGCAAAATACAGAATTAAAGTGCTTTGTAATATTAACCCCTTCAGATCCGCATTATAGCCGAATGACGGCTACAGTGTGGACCTACATTGCCAGGAGGCCATCAATAGACGCCCCCCCCCGCACTGTGATCACCGAGTCAATGAGAGGAGCGCGAGGAGAAAAAAATAGCCAATCACTGGCTTCTGTGCAAAGGACATCAGTCCCGAAGAGGAAGATGCACAGCCATCTCATCTGTGCCCACCAGTGCCGCCTGCCAGTGCCCACAGTGGCACGAATCACAAATCAGTGCCATCTATCAATGCTCACTAGTGATGCCAATCAGTGCCACCTTGCAGTGCTGCCTATCAGTGTCACCTACCAGTGCCACCTATTAGTACCCCTTCTCAGTGCCCACCAGTGTCACCTATCAATGCCCTTCAGTGCCACCTCAAAGCAGTTTTATCATTTGTACATCAATGAAGGAGAAAAATTTCCAGTTTTCAACATTTTATAACAAAATATATATGTATATAAGGTATATATATTACCATTATCATTGAAAGTAAAGAAAATCCCACATTTTGGGGTGTCCCCAGAAAAGTAATTGAGAGGAAATCTTCCAATGGGGACACCAGTTCTGGTCACTTGGGGTTCCCCAAGGGATTCCCTTAAAGCGGTAGTAAACTGCAGTAAAACAAAACAAAAAAAAACTTCCCCCGTAAGGCAATGTCATAATGTGCTAGTATGTATCGTATACTAGCACATTAATAGAGACTTACCTTAAAACAAAGCCATGCAATGGCGCACTTTCACTGCTGACAGGACTTCCATCTTCATCCGGCCTCCCGGGTTCTTGGCCTCCGGGTACATGAGTGGCCAGGGGCGCTATGACGTCACTCCCGCCCATGCGCATAGGAGCCGCCATTTATGGCATGGGCTCTGACGGTCTGGCACTGTATGCTTCCTCTCACATCCTGTTTGGCTATGAGACAGGAAGTGAGGGAAAATCTCCAAAATGGGACACAGATGGTGAATACAAATCATAATAATAATAATAATAATAATAATAAAAAAAATCTGGCAGGGGTTATAACCCTCTCTTGCTCTATCCAAAAATAAAACGTTTTACCTATACTTCCATTTTTAATTAGGGTTGACCCAATACCACTTTAAGACGGAGTACAAGTACTGATCATTTTATTTATAAAATTCTTGCTGATACCGATTGCTGATACTTTTTTTTTATGTCATGTGACAGTGACACTAATATGCAGTACTGATGGGCACTGATAGGTGGCACTGATGAGGTGTGGACTTTGTAGGGCAGCTACAGCACTGGAAACAAGTTACATATTTCACCCTAAAATAAGGCGACCAGATTTTTAAAATGAAATACGGGAACATATTTTTATTTTTTACTAGTAATGGCAGCAATCAGTGACTCATAGCGGGACTGCGATATTGCGGTGGACAAATCGTACACTAATGCCACTTACACACGACTGGTTTTCCCGTCGGAATAAACTTCGAAGGTTTTTCTGACGGAAAATCACGTGTCTTGCCTACACACAATCACACCAAAGTCCGACCGCCTAGAACGCGGTGACGTGCAACACGTACGACGGGACTAGAAAAGGGAAGTTCAATAGCCAGTAGCCAATAGCTGCCGTCTCGTACTTGCTTCAGAGCATGCGTCGTTTTTGGAACAGCATACAGACGAGGGTTTTCCCCATAGGAATTGGTTCCGCCGGAAATATTTAAAACTATTTTCTATTTCTAGGTCCGTCAGAATTTTCGAAAAAAAAATAAAAGTCAGTTGAGGCCCACACTCGATGGGAATATCCGATGAAAAGATTCCGTCTGACTTTTTCTGTTGGACATTCCACTCGTGTGTACGCGGCATTAGTGACACTTTTGACACTTTGTGGGAACCAGTGACACTAATACAGCGATCAGTGCTAACAATATGTACTGAGAGAGAGCCCCATGTAATCTCTTCTGACAGCAGCAATGTGCGGTTTGTTTTTCCCTGCAAAGCAGGAAGTAGAAAACAGCACAGAGCACACACAGTACCACATGTTCATCACACGTTTAACCCTTTGATCGCCCAAGATGGTAAACCCTTCCCTGCCAGTGTCATTAGTACAGTGACAGTGCATATTTTTAGCACTGATCACTGTATTGGTGTCACTGGTTCACAAAAATGTGCTTGTAAGGTGTCCAGTTTTAAGTCCCGATACGAGTCCCTGATCACCGCCATTACTAGTAAAAAAAAAAAAAAAGAAATAAAAAAAAATCCATAAATATATCCCATAGTCTGTAAACACAATAACTTTTGTGCAAACCAATCAATCTTCGCTTATTGGGATTTTGTACCAAAAATATGTAGCAGAATACATATTGGCCTAAACTGATAATGAAATGTGATTTTTTTTTTTTTACATTTTTTATCGGATGTGTTTAAGGCTGGGTTCACACCAGTGCGATGCAGAAACCCTGCGAGTTCCGGCATCGCACCCGACTCACACAGCACTTCACATTGCCATATGCGAACCACTCTGAGTGTCAATATAATGTTAATGACGCCCCCATTTCAGCTCGCATACCGCACTGCGAACTGTCTGTTTGGCCATGAATCGGATCGCATAGGTGTGAACACCCCTGCGATTCAATTCTTGTGCAGACCAGCAGACCAAAAATAGTTTCCTGTGCGAGTTTGGTCCGAATGCGACTATCTGTATGGCTGAAATCGCATCGTACGGACATTGCATGTGAATTGCACTACAGTGCGGTGCAAATCACATGCGATCTCACACAGCGAACCAGTGTGAATCGGCCCTTATAGCACAAAGCAAAAAATATTTATTTGTTCCAAAATTGTCTTTTTTTTTCTATCTATCTTGTTTCTAGAGCAAAAAAAAAAAAAGCAAAGGTGATCAAATACCACCAAAAGAAAGCTGTATTTGTGGGGGGGGGGGGGGGGAGGACATTTTATTTGGGTACAGAGTCGTGCAATTGTTAGTTAAAATAACGCAGTGCCATATCGCAAGAAATGGCTCGGTCATTAAGGGGGGGGTGGGGTAAATCTTCCGGACCTGAAGTGGTTAATGTCCGAAATATATATATATATATATATATATATATATATATATATATATATATAAAAAAACGTAATTCACACTACATTCAGTCCAGTGCATTTTTCCCCCAAACGCATTGGAAAGTAGGTTATATGATTTCCAATGACATAGGTCCCCCCAGTGCAGTGCCCCGGGGCTTTCCAGTTCCAGAAAAAAAAGCAGCATTTTTGCTACACTGGAAGGCAATAAAACGCATAGAAAACTGCACTGGAATGCATCAAAAATGCACCGGACCCCAGTACAGTAAAAAACTGAAAAAAAAAAGAAAAAAGCATCTGGAAGTGCATCAAACACACACCGGAACGCACCAAAAACGCATTAAACACATTCATGCAAAACACATGCGGAAGGCGTTTTTGCGGAGTGAAGCAGCCCTAAGTGTTCCCTAAGTTAATCTCCTTACATATGTCACCGTTATTTCCCACTTCAATCGTCTTCTCCATTGGAATATAACATGAAATGTACCTGAAGAGTAAATAAAGGAACTCGGGATGCACACAAACGTTTTGGCCCCTCCCACATGATCGGCGCGCTCTGATCTGTGCATTTTTCAGGTGGATCTGAGCGGGCCCCCCATTGACTCCAATGGGGAGACGGATGTCAGCAGAGATGTGTCCCCCGACACCCACCTGCCATCCGAGCCGCTAAAAACAGACGTATGGCGACACGTTCAGCCAGCCGCCTGATTGGATGTCATCTATTGCAGCTTAACGATCAGTAGATGTGGTGGCTGTATTCGTTTTTCTTTTTTAAGGGCTCTTTCACATAGACGTGTCCGTGTACGGACTCCGCTTTGCTCAGTAGGGATCGCTCCGTTGATCCCCGCTCAGCAGGTGGATGACAGCTCCATCTCTGTACACTGTGCAGGACGGACCTATCAGAGCTCCGCTCTCCCCTATGGGGAATGGGATGAAGATAGACTGTAGAGTTCGTCTTCATCTGATCCGCCAGATGGATGGAAAATAGGGTTTCCATCCGTCTGACTTCAACGGGTCGGATGTCGGTGGACATGTCACCGCTGACATCCGACCCTCCATAGACCTGTATGGATCCTCTGTTCAGGTCCCCCTAAAAAACTGACAGGAGGACCTGAGTGGTCCGCCCGTGTGAAAGGGACCGAAGGCTTTTCCCCTTGGTAATCTGGCCAGTAACACACCTCCTGTACTAGACTGCCCCCACTCTGGATGAAGGAGCACAGGGGGCACATCTTAGGACAGAAGCATTGTTGGTCTGGGGGGAGGGGGGATTAGATGTACTAGCAGATTTACATACACTACCAAATTGGAGCCAATCTCCAGGTCACACTTTAGACTTACAAGCAGTTAGAACGAACATGGAGGGGGGGTGATGGAGGGGTAGATGAGTGAACACGGGGGGGGGGTGATGGGGGGCAGATGAGCGAACAAGGAGGGGGGGTGATGGAGGGGTAGATAAGTGAACACGGTTGGGTGATCCGGGGTAGATGAGTGAACACGGAGGGGGGAGTTATGAAGGGTAGATGAGGGGTAGATGAGTGAACACGGAGGGGGGAGTTATGAGGGGTAGATGAGTGAACACAGAAGGGGGTGATGGGGGTAGATGAGTGAACACAGAAGGGGGGTGATGGGGGGGTAGATGAGTGAACACAGAGGGGGAGTTATGAGGGGTAGATGAGTGAACACAGAAGGGGGGTGATGGGGGTAGATGAGTGAACACAGAGGGGGAGTTATGAGGGGTAGTTAAATGAACACAGAAGGGGGAGTTATGAGGGGTAGATGAGTGAACACAGAAGGGGGTTGATGGGGGGTAGATGTTGTTACACCCAACAGAGTTTTGCATTTTAGACGTATTTATAACAGTAAAGTTAGTTTCTATAGTGAAATACAGGACTTAGAACGTCTGACTGCTTAGATGTTGAATTTTAAAAGCAGTGAAGTTCTGTCAGATTAGCAAACCTATGAGCTCCCGTATTTCACTGCGATTTTCAGCGACTGATGGCAAATAACCACAATTTTTATCATTTTTATTGATATTTATCGCTATTACTAACCCTTATTAGAATATTATCATTAATTTTGTAGTTTTTTGCAGGTATACAGACATTCAACAAGATGCCTCGGCCTTCACGTCCCAGATCCCGGCGAAGGCGCTCACGCCAGGACAGCGACGAGTCACCAATCGCCCACAGGACGCGATCCAGAGCCCCACATCAGCGGAGACAGGAGGCAGACCCACCCAGGAACAGGAGCCGTTCGCCGAGAGACCGCGACAGGGTGGCTGAACATCTTCCAGCACCGCCGCCGGCCATGGAGCTGCGTGGCGAGGAGCAGGTGAGATGTACAATTTGTCTTCTAGGGTATGAACCTGGAGAAGACACGGCCATTCTGACCTGCGGTCACGAGTTCCACATGGGCTGCATCGAACATTGGATCGAGCAAAGCGCAACCTGTCCACTGTGCCGTGCTCTTATTCACATCCCCCAGCAGGACCAGCAGGACCACGGAATCCGCTTTTTTAACATTGTCATCGATGAGGGGCTCAACGACAGGTTTGAGATTGAGCTTGATGAAAATGAGTATGCGTTGTACTTTAACATGCAACACCTGATGCTTCACTTTCAGAATTTTGAAGAGGACGATGAGGACGATGAGGACGATGAGTATGCGTATGGGTGGTAATGTGGTAATGATCCCTATAGAGCAGGGCTCAACAAATCCCAGGCGCCAGGTCACCATTGCGACTAGAAATTGTGCCCCGGGGCCTGGGCTTTTGTCAGTGACAGGTGCCCCTGCTACAGGGCGGGCTGTGGGGTCTTGACCGGGAAAGTGGAGGTGCCTTGCAGGTAAAGTGATTAGCGGCAGGAGTGGGGATGGAGCAGGAAGGGAGCAACGCAACAGCCGCTGACATGGCGAGAGCTTCCTCCTCCCTTCTTCACACTCTGTTGGCAGAGCAGCGCCACGGTGTGAAATTGTATGGAGAGAGAGAGAGGAGCTGTCAAAATTGAGGTTGAATGTCGGGGTGGGCGGGACCCGGGATGGGCGAGACCCAGCTATCCAACACCTGCCCCTTTCTTAAACAGCCCAATCATTGGCTGGATAGCTGCCGGGTCCCGCCCACCCCGTGTCCCGCCCACCCCGTGTCCCGCCCACCCCGTGTCCCGACCACCTCCGACATCACTCTGAATTTGTCAGCTCCTCTTTCTCCATACAGTTTCACACACCGCAGTGCTGCAGAGAGCATTCAGTTACACTATCTGCTGTGAAACCCACCATTGCCATCCAGTGCCATCTGCCAATACCAACCAGTGACACATGCCAACCATTGCCACCTGCCAGTGCCAACCATTGCCACCTGCCAGTGCCAACCATTGCCACCTGCCAGTGCCAACCAGTTCCACCTCAGTGCTGCCCAGTGCCACCTTTCAGTGCTGCCCATCAGTGTCACCTGTTAGTGCTGCCCATCAGTGCCCATCAGTGCCACCTCAGTGTTGCCTATAAGTGCCACCTATCAGTTCCCATCAGTGGCACATCAGTGCTGCCTATTGGTGCCCATCAGTGCTTCCTGTCAGTGCCCATCAGTTCCAACCTCAAAGCCACCTCATCAGTGCAGCCCATCAGTGCTCATCAGTGCCATCTCATCAGTGCCCAAGGAGTAGTTTCATCCTGATACAGCTTCAAGCTTTCCAGGAGAGTGCGCCAGACAATTACTACCGAAAAGGGGTCGCCTCATCCTGATGCAGCGTCAACCTTTCCAGGTTGGCGCTCCAGACAATTACTACCGAAAAGGGGTCGCCTCATCCTGATGTAGCGTCAAGCTTTCCAGGTTGGCGCTCCAGACAATTACTACCGAAAAGGGGTCGCCATATCCTGATGCAGCGTCAAGCTTTCCAGGAGAGCGCTCCAGACAATTATCACCAAAAAGGAGTCCCTTCATTCTGATGAAGTTGAGGATTCCAGACCAGACTACAAAATGTAGTTACAAACTCAACATATAAACAGCAAAACACATTTTTTTTTTTTTAAATCTTACAAAGATGGAGAGGGATTGTTGGGTATAAGGGGTGGAGGAGGCCGGATTTTTTTTTCCACTAAACAATATCCTTATTTTTCATTAAAAATTCATACACATCCATTAGTTAATGGTCCTCCTACACCCCTTCTTTTTCCCCTCACGTCTGTTTCGAATGAGCAGTGCACGTTAGTTGCAGTCATGTACACTGCTCTATGAACACTACAAAGCCCAGAGCCCAAAGATTATAGGCCAAATCTTATAGCCCAGAGCATAAAGTCTAAAGCCCATTGCCCTTTTCAGGAAGTTGGATGATAAAATAAATGAAGGGACCAGAGTTTAGTGTCAATTCTTTACCAAAGTACACAAAAGAAGTGTGATTGGGCGGCTAATTGGGGAGAAGAAAGCCCACAGTCCAAAAGCCCATAGCTACGTTTTTGGGTTAAGAACACATACTTAAATTGAATATATACTTTTAAACCAGAGTTTACTATATGAGTAGTGTGTGACAGGTCCTCTTTATGGACCCCACATCTCTCCTCCAGGCTGGAAAGGCTGAGATCGTTAAAAATAAAAAAATAAAGTCCTCGCTTCGGCAGGACATATACTAAAATTGGAACGATACAGAGAAGATTAGCATGGCCCCTGCGCAAGGATGACACGCAAATTCGTGAAGCGTTCCATAAAAAAAAAAAAAATAAATAAATAAATAAAATGAACGCTCTCGGCTTTGTTTACATCCGCCAGCCCGGACGTGACATAACGTCATAAATCTCTACGGTAAACTTCCGTTGGTGACGATTCTTTCTCTGGGTCGCCAATTGTACAGGCAAGCCCACGAAGAGCACCGGAGAGTGGGGGGGGGGAGACATCCCCTCCCGCCGCCTGTAAGAACGGTCAATCGGCTGAGCTGTTGGGATTGTTCTTACGGTGCGCAGTGTCGCTGGCCGAAAAAATACAATACATCATTCAGATATCCCCCTCAAAGTCTATGACGTCATATCACATACTTTGGACATGAAGTGGTTAAACTACCGGACCTCTCCCTTTCCCCTCACCTCTGTTTGAAAAAAAAAATGTAAAAATGCAAAAAAATTTTTTTTAGTAAACATAGATAAGATAGTGATATTCTAAGACAGTATGTATGATTTTTGTTCTTGTATAGATTTTTATAGATAAGATGGATATTATTAAGTCCTTGTACTTGTAAATTATTTGTCATGAAATTGCTTCTTATGTGCGTTTCCGATTCCTTGTCACATCCTCTGTTAACTCCCAAACCCCTCCCTTTCCCCTCACCTCTGTTTGAAAAAAAAAAAAAAAAAAAAAAAAAATTATATATTTATATATATTTTGTAAATAGAGATAGGATAGTGATATGATAAAATGGTATGTATGTTTTTGGTCTTGTTTTAAAAAAAAAAATCTAATATAAAGATAGACATTTTAGTTAACGTCCTTGTAAACTATTTGTCATGGAATTGTCTCTGTATGTTTGTGCCTCCCTCTGTCATTCTCCATTAATTCCCAAACCTCTCCTTTAGCTCACAGTCCAAAGCCCACAGCCCATATCCCATATCCCAAAACCTGCAGCCCAAAGCCCAGTGGAGGTCCATCCATAGGGGGTGCCCAGGCGCTGCCCACCCCCCTCCCATGTAGTCAAAAAAAAAAATACAAAAAAAAAGATTTTTTTAAACATGTCCCTTTAAGAAATTTTTTTTTTAAATTTCCCTCCCAATGTGCACTGGCGCCGGGCGCAGTGCAATATAGGAAGCACCACGTCTATGCAATCACAAGATTGCAGACGAGGTGCTTCATTTGGCCAAAAAAAGAGCGCTCTGCGGCGCAGCCGATCGCGCCACAGCTTCCGGCACGATCGACTGACCGAGCAAGTGCATAGACTTGCACATGAGTGAGCGGTGGGCGGTGCTTCCGACGTCACTCAAGGAAGTGACGTTGGCACGGTACTTCTCTGTTCTGCCCGCCTAAGAGGTAAGGGGCTGCCGCATGGCAGCTCAGAAATTCTTGATTATTCATTCATTGTTAACCATCATTTGCTTAGCAGGTATTCAGTTGCAGAGCGGATTTATTTATCTTGACAGCAACAGCGTTTGCTCCCACGATACATAAAGCCGTGACTCCAGCGATGTAGGAGGTGATTTCACCACCACAGTTAAACAACGAAAAAAAAGAGCATATATGCCAAAGCATGGGGGCAGCAGGGGCGGAGGAGCGATTTGCTCCTAAATTTTGGGGCGGATGCCCCCATGCTTCGGCATATATAAATGGTGCACGTATGCCCATCATTAGAAGTGGGTGGATGAGGGAGGTATCTAATGGTGGGCATACCCACCGATCAATCTCTTTTTTTCGTTCAGCCCACAGGCTGCATGAGAAAAAAAAGAGATTACAATATATGCCCAACAAGGACCAGCAATGTACTGGTATGTTGCTGGACTGAGTGGTTATACCAGAATGATGCCTGCAGGTTTAGGTATCATCCTTTTCAGGCAGCGGTCGGCTTTCATGTAAAAGCAATCCTAAGGGCTAATTAGGCTCTAGACTGCTTTTACAAGCAGTGGGAGGGAATGCCCCCCCACCATCTTCCATGTTCTTCTCTGGCTCTCCTATCCCAACAGGGAGCCTGAGAATGCAGCTGGTGATTCGGCCAGCTGACTATAGAGCTCATCAGAGATCAGAATGGCTCCAATCATCTCTATGGTCTAAGAAAGCGGAAGCTACGAGCATTTCATGACTTAGATTTCGCCGAATGTAAACAGCGCCATTAGGAAATTGGGAAAGCATTTCATCACACCGATCTTGGTGTTGTCAGATGCTTTGAGGGCAGAGGAGAGATCTAGGGTCTAATAAAACCCATTTAAAAAAAAAAAAAAAGCACCTCTGTCCCCCCCCGCTCTCGCGCAAATGCAAGCATCAGTCTGGCGTCAAATGTAAACAGCAATTGCACCATGTGAGGCATCGCCGCGAAGGTCAGATCGAGGGCAGTAAATTTAGAAGTAGACCTCCCCTGTAAATTTAAAGTGGTACCCTGTAAAGGCTTTTAAAGGCTTTTAAAAATGTATGTAGTTTGACGCCATTGCATGTTTGTGCTCAATTTTAAAGCAGGTCGTGTTTCGTATCCATGTACTCAGCCAAAGATCATCTTTTTTATTTCATCAAACATTTGGTCAATTTAGTGTGTTTTAGCGCATTCAAATTTAAAAAAGTGTGTTTATTCCCCAAAAAATGCGTTTGAAAAATCGCTTCGCAAACGCTGTGTGCAAAAAATAAATAAATGAAACAACCACCATTTTAATCTGCAGGGCCTTTGCTTTAAAATATATATAATGTTTGGGGGTTCAAAGTCATTTTCTTGCAAAAAATGTTTTTTTCATGTAAACAAAAAGTGTCAGAAAGGGCTTTGTCTTCAAGTGGTTAGAAGAGTGGGTGATGTGCGACATAAGCTTCTAAATGTTGTGCATAAAATGCCAGGATAGTTCAAAACCCCCTCAAATTACCCCATTTTGGAAAGTAGACACCCCAATGACCCATTTGCTGAGAGGTATGGTGAGCATTTTGCAGACCATTTTTTTGTGCCATCTTGGCATTTTATGGCCTTCGAAACTGAGATAGGTAGTGAGGAGTGAAATCAAAAATTTACACCCTTAGAAAGCCTGCAGGCGGTGATTGGTTTTTGCTTGCCCCGTACGCGGCTAGGCTAGATATGTGCAATTTACAGTTTGTAGATATGTGCAATTTACAGAATGGAGATATGTGCTATTTACGGGTTTGTAGATATATGCGATTTGCATGTTGTAGATATGTGCGATTTGCATGTTAACCATCATTTGCTTAGCAGGTACGCCATTCAGTTGCAGCGCGGATTTATTTATCTTGACAGCAACAGTGTTTGCTCCCACGATACATAAATCCGTGACTCCATCTCTGTAGGAGGTGATTTCACCACCACAGTTAAACAAAAAAAAAAGAGTATATATGCCGAAGCATGGGGCAGCAGGGGCGGAGAGCGATTTGCTCCTAACGTTTGGGGCGGATGCCCCCATGCTTCGGCATATATAAATGGTGCACGTATGCCCATCATTAGAAGTGGGTGGATGAAGGGAGGTATCTAATGGTGGGCATACCCACCGATCAATCTCTTTTTTTCGTTCAGCCCACAGGCTGCATGAAAAAAAAAAAGAGATTACAATATATGCCCAACAAGGACCAGCAACGTACTGGTATGTTGCTGGACTGAGTGGTTATACCAGGATGATGCCTGCAGGTTTAGGTATCATCCTTTCCAGGCAGTGGTCGGCTTTCATGTAAAAGCAATCCTATCGGCTAATTAGCCTCTAGACTGCATTTACAAGCAGGGGGAGAGAATGCCCCCCACCACCATCTTCCATGTTTTTCTCTCGCTCTCCTGTCCCAACAGGGAGCCTGAGAATGCAGCCGGTGATTCGGCCAGCTGACTATAGAGCTCATCAGAGACCAGAATGGCTCCAATCATCTCTATGGTCTAAGAAACTGGAAGCTACGAGCATTTCATGACTTTGATTTCGCCGGATGTAAACATCGCCATTAGGAAATTGGGAAAGCATTTTATCACACCGATCTTGGTGTTGTCAGATGCTTTGAGGGCAGAGGAGAGATCTAGGGTCTAATAGAACCCATTTAAAAAAAAAAAAATGAAAAAAAAAAAAAAAGCACCCCTGTCCCCCCCCTGCTCTCGCGCAAATGCAAGCATCGGTCTGGCGTCAACTGTAAACAGCAATTGCACCATGCGAGGCATCGCCGTGAAGGTCAGATCGAGGGCAGTAATTTTAGCAGTAGAACTCCCCTGTAAATTAAAAGTGGTACTCTGTAAAGGCTTTTAAAGGCTTTTAAAAATGTATGTAGTTTGACGCCATTGCATGTTTGTGCTCAATTTTAAAGCAGGTCGTGTTTCGTATCCATGTACTCAGCCAAAGATCATCTTTTTTTATTTCATCAAACATTTGGGCAATATAGTGTGTTGTAGCGCATTCAAATTTTAAAAAGTGTGTTTATTCCCCAAAAAATGCATTTGAAAAATCGCTTCGCAAATACTGTGTGAAAAAAAAAAATTAAACACCCACCATTTTAATCTGCAGGGCCTTTGCTTTAAAAAATATATAATGTTTGGGGGTTCAAAGTCATTTTCTTGCAAAAATATTTTTCTCATGTAAACAAAAAGTGTCAGAAAGGGCTTTGTCTTCAAGTGGTTAGAAGAGTGGGTGATGTGCGACATAAGCTTCTAAATGTTGTGCATAAAATGCCAGGATAGTTCAAAACCCCCTCAAATTACCCCATTTTGGAAAGTAGACACCCCAATGACCCATTTGCTGAGAGGTATGGTGAGCATTTTGCAGACCATTTTTTTGTGCCATCTTGGCATTTTATGGCCTTCGAAACTGAGATAGGTAGTGAGGAGTGAAATCAAAAATTTACACCCTTAGAAAGCCTGCAGGCGGTGATTGGTTTTTGCTTTCCCCGTACGCGGCTAGGCTAGATATGTGCAATTTACAGTTTGTAGATATGTGCAATTTACAGAATGGAGATATGTGCTATTTACGGGTTTGTAGATATATGCGATTTGCATGTTGTAGATATGTGCGATTTGCATGTTAACCATCATTTGCTTAGCAGGTACGCCATTCAGTTGCAGCACAGATTTATTTATCTTGACAGCAACAGCGTTTGCTCCCACGATACATAAAGCCGTGACTCCCTCACTGTAGGAGGTGATTTCACCACCACAGTTAAACAACGAAAAAAAAGAGCATATATGCCAAAGCATGGCGGCAGCAGGGGCGGAGGAGCGATTTGCTCCTAAATTTTGGGACGGATGCCCCCATGCTTCGGCATATATAAATGGTGCACGTATGCCCATCATTAGAAGTGGGTGGATGAGGGAGGTATCTAATGGTGGGCATACCCACCGATCAATCTCTTTTTTTCGTTCAGCCCACGGGCTGCAAGAGATTACAATATATGCCCAACAAGGACCAGCAACGTACTGGTATGTTGCTGGACTGAGTGGTTATACCAGAATGATGCCTGCAGGTTTAGGTATCATCCTTTTCAGGCAGCGGTCGGCTTTCATGTAAAAGCAATCCTAAGGGCTAATTAGCCTCTAGACTGCTTTTACAAGCAGTGGGAGGGAATGCCCCCATGCCCCCCACCATCTTCCATGTTCTTCTCTGGCTCTCCTATCCCAACAGGGAGCCTGAGAATGCAGCTGGTGATTCGGCCAGCTGACTATAGTGCTCATCAGAGATCAGAATGGCTCCAATCATCTCTATGGTCTAAGAAACCGGAAGCTACGAGCATTTCATGACTTAGATTTCGCCGAATGTAAACAGCGCCATTAGGAAATTGGGAAAGCATTTCATCACACCGATCTTGGTGTTGTCAGATGCTTTGAGGGCAGAGGAGAGATCTAGGGTCTAATAAAACCCATTTAAAAAAAAAAAAAAAGCACCTCTGTACCCCCCCGCTCTCGCGCAAATGCAAGCATCGGTCTGGCGTCAAATATAAACAGCAATTGCACCATGCGAGGCATCGCCGCGAAGGTCAGATCGAGGGCAGTAAATTTAGAAGTAGACCTCCCCTGTAAATTTAAAGTGGTACCCTGTAAAGGCTTTTAAAGGCTTTTAAAAATGTATGTAGTTTGACGCCATTGCATGTTTGTGCTCAATTTTAAAGCAGGTCGTGTTTCGTATCCATGTACTCAGCCAAAGATCATCTTTTTTATTTCATCAAACATTTGGTCAATTTAGTGTGTTTTAGCGCATTCAAATTTAAAAAAGTGTGTTTATTCCCCAAAAAATGCGTTTGAAAAATCGCTTCGCAAACGCTGTGTGCAAAAAATAAATAAATGAAACAACCACCATTTTAATCTGCAGGGCCTTTGCTTTAAAATATATATAATGTTTGGGGGTTCAAAGTCATTTTCCTGCAAAAAATGTTTTTTTCATGTAAACAAAAAGTGTCAGAAAGGGCTTTGTCTTCAAGTGGTTAGAAGAGTGGGTGATGTGCGACATAAGCTTCTAAATGTTGTGCATAAAATGCCAGGATAGTTCAAAACCCCCTCAAATGACCCCATTTTGGAAAGTAGACACCCCAATGACCCATTTGCTGAGAGGTATGGTGAGCATTTTGCAGACCATTTTTTTGTGCCATCTTGGCATTTATATGGCTTTCGAAACTGAGATAGGTAGTGAGGAGTGAAATCAAAAATTTACACCCTTAGAAAGCCTGCAGGCAGTGATTGATTTTTGCGTGTCCCGTACGCGGCTAGACTAGATATGTGCAATTTACAGTTTGTAGATATGTGCAATTTACAGAATGGAGATATGTGCTATTTACGGGTTTGTAGATATATGCGATTTGCATGTTGTAGATATGTGCGATTTGCATGTTAACCATCATTTGCTTAGCAGGTACGCCATTCAGTTGCAGCGCGGATTTATTTATCTTGACAGCAACAGTGTTTGCTCCCACGATACATAAATCCGTGACTCCATCTCTGTAGGAGGTGATTTCACCACCACAGTTAAACAAAAAAAAAGAGTATATATGCCGAAGCATGGGGGCAGCAGGGGCGGAGAGCGATTTGCTCCTAACGTTTGGGGCGGATGCCCCCATGCTTCGGCATATATAAATGGTGCACGTATGCCCATCATTAGAAGTGGGTGGATGAAGGGAGGTATCTAATGGTGGGCATACCCACCGATCAATCTCTTTTTTTCGTTCAGCCCACAGGCTGCATGAAAAAAAAAAAGATTACAATATATGCCCAACAAGGACCAGCAACGTACTGGTATGTTGCTGGACTGAGTGGTTATACCAGAATGATGCCTGCAGGTTTAGGTATCATCCTTTTCAGGCAGTGGTCGGCTTTCATGTAAAAGCAATCCTATCGGCTAATTAGCCTCTAGACTGCATTTACAAGCAGGGGGAGAGAATGCCCCCCACCACCATCTTCCATGTTTTTCTCTCGCTCTCCTGTCCCAACAGGGAGCCTGAGAATGCAGCCGGTGATTCGGCCAGCTGACTATAGAGCTCATCAGAGACCAGAATGGCTCCAATCATCTCTATGGTCTAAGAAACTGGAAGCTACGAGCATTTCATGACTTCGATTTCGCCGGATGTAAACATCGCCATTAGGAAATTGGGAAAGCATTTTATCACACCGATCTTGGTGTTGTCAGATGCTTTGAGGGTAGAGGAGAGATCTAGGGTCTAATAGAACCCATTTAAAAAAAAAAAAATGAAAAAAAAAAAAAAAAGCACCCCTGTCCCCCCCTGATCTCGCGCAAATGCAAGCATCGGTCTGGCGTCAACTGTAAACAGCAATTGCACCATGCGAGGCATCGCCGTGAAGGTCAGATCGAGGGCAGTAATTTTAGCAGTAGAACTCCCCTGTAAATTAAAAGTGGTACTCTGTAAAGGCTTTTAAAGGCTTTTAAAAATGTATGTAGTTTGACGCCATTGCATGTTTGTGCTCAATTTTAAAGCAGGTCGTGTTTCGTATCCATGTACTCAGCCAAAGATCATCTTTTTTTATTTCATCAAACATTTGGGCAATTTAGTGTGTTGTAGCGCATTCAAATTTTAAAAAGTGTGTTTATTCCCCAAAAAATGCGTTTGAAAAATCGCTTCGCAAACGCTGTGTGCAAAAAATAAATAAATGAAACAACCACCATTTTAATCTGCAGGGCCTTTGCTTTAATATATATATAATGTTTGGGGGTTCAAAGTCATTTTCTTGCAAAAAATGTTTTTTTCATGTAAACAAAAAGTGTCAGAAAGGGCTTTGTCTTCAAGTGGTTAGAAGAGTGGGTGATGTGCGACATAAGCTTCTAAATGTTGTGCATAAAATGCCAGGATAGTTCAAAACCCCCTCAAATGACCCCATTTTGGAAAGTAGACACCCCAATGACCCATTTGCTGAGAGGTATGGTGAGCATTTTGCAGACCATTTTTTTGTGCCATCTTGGCATTATATGGCTTTCGAAACTGAGATAGGTAGTGAGGAGTGAAATCAAAAATTTACACCCTTAGAAAGCCTGCAGGCAGTGATTGATTTTTGCGTGTCCCGTACGCGGCTAGGCTAGATATGTGCAATTTACAGTTTGTAGATATGTGCAATTTACAGAATGGAGATATGTGCTATTTACGGGTTTGTAGATATATGCGATTTGCATGTTGTAGATATGTGCGATTTGCATGTTAACCATCATTTGCTTAGCAGGTACGCCATTCAGTTGCAGCGCGGATTTATTTATCTTGACAGCAACAGTGTTTGCTCCCACGATACATAAATCCGTGACTCCATCTCTGTAGGAGGTGATTTCACCACCACAGTTAAACAAAAAAAAAGAGTATATATGCCGAAGCATGGGGCCAGCAGGGGCGGAGAGCGATTTGCTCCTAACGTTTGGGGCGGATGCCCCCATGCTTCGGCATATATAAATGGTGCACGTATGCCCATCATTAGAAGTGGGTGGATGAAGGGAGGTATCTAATGGTGGGCATACCCACCGATCAATCTCTTTTTTTCGTTCAGCCCACAGGCTGCATGAAAAAAAAAAAGATTACAATATATGCCCAACAAGGACCAGCAACGTACTGGTATGTTGCTGGACTGAGTGGTTATACCAGAATGATGCCTGCAGGTTTAGGTATCATCCTTTTCAGGCAGTGGTCGGCTTTCATGTAAAAGCAATCCTATCGGCTAATTAGCCTCTAGACTGCATTTACAAGCAGGGGGAGAGAATGCCCCCCACCACCATCTTCCATGTTTTTCTCTCGCTCTCCTGTCCCAACAGGGAGCCTGAGAATGCAGCCGGTGATTCGGCCAGCTGACTATAGAGCTCATCAGAGACCAGAATGGCTCCAATCATCTCTATGGTCTAAGAAACTGGAAGCTACGAGCATTTCATGACTTCGATTTCGCCGGATGTAAACATCGCCATTAGGAAATTGGGAAAGCATTTTATCACACTGATCTTGGTGTTGTCAGATGCTTTGAGGGTAGAGGAGAGATCTAGGGTCTAATAGAACCCATTTAAAAAAAAAAAAAATGAAAAAAAAAAAAAAGCACCCCTGTCCCCCCCTGATCTCACGCAAATGCAAGCATCGGTCTGGCGTCAACTGTAAACAGCAATTGCACCATGCGAGACATCGCCGTGAAGGTCAGATCGAGGGCAGTAATTTTAGCAGTAGAACTCCCCTGTAAATTAAAAGTGCTACTCTGTAAAGGCTTTTAAAGGCTTTTAAAAATGTATGTAGTTTGACGCCATTGCATGTTTGTGCTCAATTTTAAAGCAGGTCGTGTTTCGTATCCATGTACTCAGCCAAAGATCATCTTTTTTTATTTCATCAAACATTTGGGCAATTTAGTGTGTTGTAGCGCATTCAAATTTTAAAAAGTGTGTTTATTCCCCCAAAAATGCGTTTGAAAAATCGCTTCGCAAATACTGTGTGAAAAAAAAAAAAATTAAACACCCACCATTTTAATCTGCAGGGCCTTTGCTTTAAAAAATATATATAATGTTTGGGGGTTCAAAGTCATTTTCTTGCAAAAATATTTTTTTCATGTAAACAAAAAGTGTCAGAAAGGGCTTTGTCTTCAAGTGGTTAGAAGAGTGGGTGATGTGCGACATAAGCTTCTAAATGTTGTGCATAAAATGCCAGGATAGTTCAAAACCCCCTCAAATGACCCCATTTTGGAAAGTAGACACCCCAATGACCCATTTGCTGAGAGGTATGGTGAGCATTTTGCAGACCATTTTTTTGTGCCATCTTGGCATTATATGGCTTTCGAACTGAGATAGGTAGTGAGGAGTGAAATCAAAAATTTACACCCTTAGAAAGCCTGCAGGCAGTGATTGATTTTTGCGTGTCCCGTATGCGGCTAGGCTAGATATGTGCAATTTACAGTTTGTAGATATGTGCAATTTACAGAATGGAGATATGTGCTATTTACGGGTTTGTAGATATATGCGATTTGCATGTTGTAGATATGTGCGATTTGCATGTTAACCATCATTTGCTTAGCAGGTACGCCATTCAGTTGCAGCGCGGATTTATTTATCTTGACAGCAACAGTGTTTGCTCCCACGATACATAAATCCGTGACTCCATCTCTGTAGGAGGTGATTTCACCACCACAGTTAAACAAAAAAAAAGAGTATATATGCCGAAGCATGGGGGCAGCAGGGGCGGAGAGCGATTTGCTCCTAACGTTTGGGGCGGATGCCCCCATGCTTCGGCATATATAAATGGTGCACGTATGCCCATCATTAGAAGTGGGTGGATGAAGGGAGGTATCTAATGGTGGGCATACCCACCGATCAATCTCTTTTTTTCGTTCAGCCCACAGGCTGCATGAAAAAAAAAAAGATTACAATATATGCCCAACAAGGACCAGCAACGTACTGGTATGTTGCTGGACTGAGTGGTTATACCAGAATGATGCCTGCAGGTTTAGGTATCATCCTTTTCAGGCAGTGGTCGGCTTTCATGTAAAAGCAATCCTATCGGCTAATTAGCCTCTAGACTGCATTTACAAGCAGGGGGAGAGAATGCCCCCCACCACCATCTTCCATGTTTTTCTCTCGCTCTCCTGTCCCAACAGGGAGCCTGAGAATGCAGCCGGTGATTCGGCCAGCTGACTATAGAGCTCATCAGAGACCAGAATGGCTCCAATCATCTCTATGGTCTAAGAAACTGGAAGCTACGAGCATTTCATGACTTCGATTTCGCCGGATGTAAACATCGCCATTAGGAAATTGGGAAAGCATTTTATCACACCGATCTTGGTGTTGTCAGATGCTTTGAGGGTAGAGGAGAGATCTAGGGTCTAATAGAACCCATTTAAAAAAAAAAAAATGAAAAAAAAAAAAAAAGCACCCCTGTCCCCCCCTGATCTCGCGCAAATGCAAGCATCGGTCTGGCGTCAACTGTAAACAGCAATTGCACCATGCGAGGCATCGCCGTGAAGGTCAGATCGAGGGCAGTAATTTTAGCAGTAGAACTCCCCTGTAAATTAAAAGTGGTACTCTGTAAAGGCTTTTAAAGGCTTTTAAAAATGTATGTAGTTTGACGCCATTGCATGTTTGTGCTCAATTTTAAAGCAGGTCGTGTTTCGTATCCATGTACTCAGCCAAAGATCATCTTTTTTTATTTCATCAAACATTTGGGCAATTTAGTGTGTTGTAGCGCATTCAAATTTTAAAAAGTGTGTTTATTCCCCAAAAAATGCGTTTGAAAAATCGCTTCGCAAACGCTGTGTGCAAAAAATAAATAAATGAAACAACCACCATTTTAATCTGCAGGGCCTTTGCTTTAAAATATATATAATGTTTGGGGGTTCAAAGTCATTTTCTTGCAAAAAATGTTTTTTTCATGTAAACAAAAAGTGTCAGAAAGGGCTTTGTCTTCAAGTGGTTAGAAGAGTGGGTGATGTGCGACATAAGCTTCTAAATGTTGTGCATAAAATGCCAGGATAGTTCAAAACCCCCTCAAATGACCCCATTTTGGAAAGTAGACACCCCAATGACCCATTTGCTGAGAGGTATGGTGAGCATTTTGCAGACCATTTTTTTGTGCCATCTTGGCATTATATGGCTTTCGAAACTGAGATAGGTAGTGAGGAGTGAAATCAAAAATTTACACCCTTAGAAAGCCTGCAGGCAGTGATTGATTTTTGCGCGTCCCGTACGCGGCTAGGCTAGATATGTGCAATTTACAGTTTGTAGATATGTGCAATTTACAGAATGGAGATATGTGCTATTTACGGGTTTGTAGATATATGCGATTTGCATGTTGTAGATATGTGCGATTTGCATGTTAACCATCATTTGCTTAGCAGGTACGCCATTCAGTTGCAGCGCGGATTTATTTATCTTGACAGCAACAGTGTTTGCTCCCACGATACATAAATCCGTGACTCCATCTCTGTAGGAGGTGATTTCACCACCACAGTTAAACAAAAAAAAAGAGTATATATGCCGAAGCATGGGGCCAGCAGGGGCGGAGAGCGATTTGCTCCTAACGTTTGGGGCGGATGCCCCCATGCTTCGGCATATATAAATGGTGCACGTATGCCCATCATTAGAAGTGGGTGGATGAAGGGAGGTATCTAATGGTGGGCATACCCACCGATCAATCTCTTTTTTTCATTCAGCCCACAGGCTGCATGAAAAAAAAAAGATTACAATATATGCCCAACAAGGACCAGCAACGTACTGGTATGTTGCTGGACTGAGTGGTTATACCAGAATGATGCCTGCAGGTTTAGGTATCATCCTTTTCAGGCAGTGGTCGGCTTTCATGTAAAAGCAATCCTATCGGCTAATTAGCCTCTAGACTGCATTTACAAGCAGGGGGAGAGAATGCCCCCCACCACCATCTTCCATGTTTTTCTCTCGCTCTCCTGTCCCAACAGGGAGCCTGAGAATGCAGCCGGTGATTCGGCCAGCTGACTATAGAGCTCATCAGAGACCAGAATGGCTCCAATCATCTCTATGGTCTAAGAAACTGGAAGCTACGAGCATTTCATGACTTCGATTTCGCCGGATGTAAACATCGCCATTTGGAAATTGGGAAAGCATTTTATCACACTGATCTTGGTGTTGTCAGATGCTTTGAGGGTAGAGGAGAGATCTAGGGTCTAATAGAACCCATTTAAAAAAAAAAAAAATGAAAAAAAAAAAAAAAAGCACCCCTGTCCCCCCCTGATCTCACGCAAATGCAAGCATCGGTCTGGCGTCAACTGTAAACAGCAATTGCACCATGCGAGGCATCGCCGTGAAGGTCAGATCGAGGGCAGTAATTTTAGCAGTAGAACTCCCCTGTAAATTAAAAGTGGTACTCTGTAAAGGCTTTTAAAGGCTTTTAAAAATGTATGTAGTTTGACGCCATTGCATGTTTGTGCTCAATTTTAAAGCAGGTCGTGTTTCGTATCCATGTACTCAGCCAAAGATCATCTTTTTTTATTTCATCAAACATTTGGGCAATTTAGTGTGTTGTAGCGCATTCAAATTTTAAAAAGTGTGTTTATTCCCCAAAAAATGCGTTTGAAAAATCGCTTCGCAAACGCTGTGTGCAAAAAATAAATAAATGAAACAACCACCATTTTAATCTGCAGGGCCTTTGCTTTAAAATATATATAATGTTTGGGGGTTCAAAGTCATTTTCTTGCAAAAAATGTTTTTTTCATGTAAACAAAAAGTGTCAGAAAGGGCTTTGTCTTCAAGTGGTTAGAAGAGTGGGTGATGTGCGACATAAGCTTCTAAATGTTGTGCATAAAATGCCAGGATAGTTCAAAACCCCCTCAAATGACCCCATTTTGGAAAGTAGACACCCCAATGACCCATTTGCTGAGAGGTATGGTGAGCAATTTGCAGACCATTTTTTTGTGCCATCTTGGCATTATATGGCTTTCGAAACTGAGATAGGTAGTGAGGAGTGAAATCAAAAATTTACACCCTTAGAAAGCCTGCAGGCAGTGATTGATTTTTGCGTGTCCCGTACGCGGCTAGGCTAGATATGTGCAATTTACAGTTTGTAGATATGTGCAATTTACAGAATGGAGATATGTGCTATTTACGGGTTTGTAGATATATGCGATTTGCATGTTGTAGATATGTGCGATTTGCATGTTAACCATCATTTGCTTAGCAGGTACGCCATTCAGTTGCAGCGCGGATTTATTTATCTTGACAGCAACAGTGTTTGCTCCCACGATACATAAATCCGTGACTCCATCTCTGTAGGAGGTGATTTCACCACCACAGTTAAACAAAAAAAAAGAGTATATATGCCGAAGCATGGGGCCAGCAGGGGCGGAGAGCGATTTGCTCCTAACGTTTGGGGCGGATGCCCCCATGCTTCGGCATATATAAATGGTGCACGTATGCCCATCATTAGAAGTGGGTGGATGAAGGGAGGTATCTAATGGTGGGCATACCCACCGATCAATCTCTTTTTTTCGTTCAGCCCACAGGCTGCATGAAAAAAAAAAAGATTACAATATATGCCCAACAAGGACCAGCAACGTACTGGTATGTTGCTGGACTGAGTGGTTATACCAGAATGATGCCTGCAGGTTTAGGTATCATCCTTTTCAGGCAGTGGTCGGCTTTCATGTAAAAGCAATCCTATCGGCTAATTAGCCTCTAGACTGCATTTACAAGCAGGGGGAGAGAATGCCCCCCACCACCATCTTCCATGTTTTTCTCTCGCTCTCCTGTCCCAACAGGGAGCCTGAGAATGCAGCCGGTGATTCGGCCAGCTGACTATAGAGCTCATCAGAGACCAGAATGGCTCCAATCATCTCTATGGTCTAAGAAACTGGAAGCTACGAGCATTTCATGACTTCGATTTCGCCGGATGTAAACATCGCCATTAGGAAATTGGGAAAGCATTTTATCACACTGATCTTGGTGTTGTCAGATGCTTTGAGGGTAGAGGAGAGATCTAGGGTCTAATAGAACCTATTTAAAAAAAAAAAAAATGAAAAAAAAAAAAAAGCACCCCTGTCCCCCCCTGATCTCACGCAAATGCAAGCATCGGTCTGGCGTCAACTGTAAACAGCAATTGCACCATGCGAGGCATCGCCGTGAAGGTCAGATCGAGGGCAGTAATTTTAGCAGTAGAACTCCCCTGTAAATTAAAAGTGCTACTCTGTAAAGGCTTTTAAAGGCTTTTAAAAATGTATGTAGTTTGACGCCATTGCATGTTTGTGCTCAATTTTAAAGCAGGTCGTGTTTCGTATCCATGTACTCAGCCAAAGATCATCTTTTTTTATTTCATCAAACATTTGGGAAATTTAGTGTGTTGTAGCGCATTCAAATTTTAAAAAGTGTGTTTATTCCCCCAAAAATGCGTTTGAAAAATCGCTTCGCAAATACTGTGTGAAAAAAAAAAATTAAACACCCACCATTTTAATCTACAGGGCCTTTGCTTTAAAAAATATATATAATGTTTGGGGGTTCAAAGTCATTTTCTTGCAAAAATATTTTTTTCATGTAAACAAAAAGTGTCAGAAAGGGCTTTGTCTTCAAGTGGTTAGAAGAGTGGGTGATGTGCGACATAAGCTTCTAAATGTTGTGCATAAAATGCCAGGATAGTTCAAAACCCCCTCAAATGACCCCATTTTGGAAAGTAGACACCCCAATGACCCATTTGCTGAGAGGTATGGTGAGCATTTTGCAGACCATTTTTTTGTGCCATCTTGGCATTATATGGCTTTCGAACTGAGATAGGTAGTGAGGAGTGAAATCAAAAATTTACACCCTTAGAAAGCCTGCAGGCAGTGATTGATTTTTGCGTGTCCCGTATGCGGCTAGGCTAGATATGTGCAATTTACAGTTTGTAGATATGTGCAATTTACAGAATGGAGATATGTGCTATTTACGGGTTTGTAGATATATGCGATTTGCATGTTGTAGATATGTGCGATTTGCATGTTAACCATCATTTGCTTAGCAGGTACGCCATTCAGTTGCAGCGCGGATTTATTTATCTTGACAGCAACAGTGTTTGCTCCCACGATACATAAATCCGTGACTCCATCTCTGTAGGAGGTGATTTCACCACCACAGTTAAACAAAAAAAAAGAGTATATATGCCGAAGCATGGGGGCAGCAGGGGCGGAGAGCGATTTGCTCCTAACGTTTGGGGCGGATGCCCCCATGCTTCGGCATATATAAATGGTGCACGTATGCCCATCATTAGAAGTGGGTGGATGAAGGGAGGTATCTAATGGTGGGCATACCCACCGATCAATCTCTTTTTTTCGTTCAGCCCACAGGCTGCATGAAAAAAAAAAAGATTACAATATATGCCCAACAAGGACCAGCAACGTACTGGTATGTTGCTGGACTGAGTGGTTATACCAGAATGATGCCTGCAGGTTTAGGTATCATCCTTTTCAGGCAGTGGTCGGCTTTCATGTAAAAGCAATCCTATCGGCTAATTAGCCTCTAGACTGCATTTACAAGCAGGGGGAGAGAATGCCCCCCACCACCATCTTCCATGTTTTTCTCTCGCTCTCCTGTCCCAACAGGGAGCCTGAGAATGCAGCCGGTGATTCGGCCAGCTGACTATAGAGCTCATCAGAGACCAGAATGGCTCCAATCATCTCTATGGTCTAAGAAACTGGAAGCTACGAGCATTTCATGACTTCGATTTCGCCGGATGTAAACATCGCCATTAGGAAATTGGGAAAGCATTTTATCACACCGATCTTGGTGTTGTCAGATGCTTTGAGGGTAGAGGAGAGATCTAGGGTCTAATAGAACCCATTTAAAAAAAAAAAAATGAAAAAAAAAAAAAAAGCACCCCTGTCCCCCCCTGATCTCGCGCAAATGCAAGCATCGGTCTGGCGTCAACTGTAAACAGCAATTGCACCATGCGAGGCATCGCCGTGAAGGTCAGATCGAGGGCAGTAATTTTAGCAGTAGAACTCCCCTGTAAATTAAAAGTGGTACTCTGTAAAGGCTTTTAAAGGCTTTTAAAAATGTATGTAGTTTGACGCCATTGCATGTTTGTGCTCAATTTTAAAGCAGGTCGTGTTTCGTATCCATGTACTCAGCCAAAGATCATCTTTTTTTATTTCATCAAACATTTGGGCAATTTAGTGTGTTGTAGCGCATTCAAATTTTAAAAAGTGTGTTTATTCCCCAAAAAATGCGTTTGAAAAATTGCTTCGCAAACGCTGTGTGCAAAAAATAAATAAATGAAACAACCACCATTTTAATCTGCAGGGCCTTTGCTTTAAAATATATATAATGTTTGGGGGTTCAAAGTCATTTTCTTGCAAAAAATGTTTTTTTCATGTAAACAAAAAGTGTCAGAAAGGGCTTTGTCTTCAAGTGGTTAGAAGAGTGGGTGATGTGCGACATAAGCTTCTAAATGTTGTGCATAAAATGCCAGGATAGTTCAAAACCCCCTCAAATGACCCCATTTTGGAAAGTAGACACCCCAATGACCCATTTGCTGAGAGGTATGGTGAGCATTTTGCAGACCATTTTTTTGTGCCATCTTGGCATTATATGGCTTTCGAAACTGAGATAGGTAGTGAGGAGTGAAATCAAAAATTTACACCCTTAGAAAGCCTGCAGGCAGTGATTGATTTTTGCGTGTCCCGTACGCGGCTAGGCTAGATATGTGCAATTTACAGTTTGTAGATATGTGCAATTTACAGAATGGAGATATGTGCTATTTACGGGTTTGTAGATATATGCGATTTGCATGTTGTAGATATGTGCGATTTGCATGTTAACCATCATTTGCTTAGCAGGTACGCCATTCAGTTGCAGCGCGGATTTATTTATCTTGACAGCAACAGTGTTTGCTCCCACGATACATAAATCCGTGACTCCATCTCTGTAGGAGGTGATTTCACCACCACAGTTAAACAAAAAAAAAGAGTATATATGCCGAAGCATGGGGCCAGCAGGGGCGGAGAGCGATTTGCTCCTAACGTTTGGGGCGGATGCCCCCATGCTTCGGCATATATAAATGGTGCACGTATGCCCATCATTAGAAGTGGGTGGATGAAGGGAGGTATCTAATGGTGGGCATACCCACCGATCAATCTCTTTTTTTCGTTCAGCCCACAGGCTGCATGAAAAAAAAAAAGATTACAATATATGCCCAACAAGGACCAGCAACGTACTGGTATGTTGCTGGACTGAGTGGTTATACCAGAATGATGCCTGCAGGTTTAGGTATCATCCTTTTCAGGCAGTGGTCGGCTTTCATGTAAAAGCAATCCTATCGGCTAATTAGCCTCTAGACTGCATTTACAAGCAGGGGGAGAGAATGCCCCCCACCACCATCTTCCATGTTTTTCTCTCGCTCTCCTGTCCCAACAGGGAGCCTGAGAATGCAGCCGGTGATTCGGCCAGCTGACTATAGAGCTCATCAGAGACCAGAATGGCTCCAATCATCTCTATGGTCTAAGAAACTGGAAGCTACGAGCATTTCATGACTTCGATTTCGCCGGATGTAAACATCGCCATTAGGAAATTGGGAAAGCATTTTATCACACCGATCTTGGTGTTGTCAGATGCTTTGAGGGTAGAGGAGAGATCTAGGGTCTAATAGAACCCATTTAAAAAAAAAAAAAATGAAAAAAAAAAAAAAGCACCCCTGTCCCCCCCTGATCTCGCGCAAATGCAAGCATCGGTCTGGCGTCAACTGTAAACAGCAATTGCACCATGCGAGGCATCGCCGTGAAGGTCAGATCGAGGGCAGTAATTTTAGCAGTAGAACTCCCCTGTAAATTAAAAGTGGTACTCTGTAAAGGCTTTTAAAGGCTTTTAAAAATGTATGTAGTTTGACGCCATTGCATGTTTGTGCTCAATTTTAAAGCAGGTCGTGTTTCGTATCCATGTACTCAGCCAAAGATCATCTTTTTTTATTTCATCAAACATTTGGGCAATTTAGTGTGTTGTAGCGCATTCAAATTTTAAAAAGTGTGTTTATTCCCCAAAAAATGCGTTTGAAAAATCGCTTCGCAAACGCTGTGTGCAAAAAATAAATAAATGAAACAACCACCATTTTAATCTGCAGGGCCTTTGCTTTAAAATATATATAATGTTTGGGGGTTCAAAGTCATTTTCTTGCAAAAAATGTTTTTTTCATGTAAACAAAAAGTGTCAGAAAGGGCTTTGTCTTCAAGTGGTTAGAAGAGTGGGTGATGTGCGACATAAGCTTCTAAATGTTGTGCATAAAATGCCAGGATAGTTCAAAACCCCCTCAAATGACCCCATTTTGGAAAGTAGACACCCCAATGACCCATTTGCTGAGAGGTATGGTGAGCATTTTGCAGACCATTTTTTTGTGCCATCTTGGCATTATATGGCTTTCGAAACTGAGATAGGTAGTGAGGAGTGAAATCAAAAATTTACACCCTTAGAAAGCCTGCAGGCAGTGATTGATTTTTGCGTGTCCCGTACGCGGCTAGGCTAGATATGTGCAATTTACAGTTTGTAGATATGTGCAATTTACAGAATGGAGATATGTGCTATTTACGGGTTTGTAGATATATGCGATTTGCATGTTGTAGATATGTGCGATTTGCATGTTAACCATCATTTGCTTAGCAGGTACGCCATTCAGTTGCAGCGCGGATTTATTTATCTTGACAGCAACAGTGTTTGCTCCCACGATACATAAATCCGTGACTCCATCTCTGTAGGAGGTGATTTCACCACCACAGTTAAACAAAAAAAAAGAGTATATATGCCGAAGCATGGGGCCAGCAGGGGCGGAGAGCGATTTGCTCCTAACGTTTGGGGCGGATGCCCCCATGCTTCGGCATATATAAATGGTGCACGTATGCCCATCATTAGAAGTGGGTGGATGAAGGGAGGTATCTAATGGTGGGCATACCCACCGATCAATCTCTTTTTTTCGTTCAGCCCACAGGCTGCATGAAAAAAAAAAAAGATTACAATATATGCCCAACAAGGACCAGCAACGTACTGGTATGTTGCTGGACTGAGTGGTTATACCAGAATGATGCCTGCAGGTTTAGGTATCATCCTTTTCAGGCAGTGGTCGGCTTTCATGTAAAAGCAATCCTATCGGCTAATTAGCCTCTAGACTGCATTTACAAGCAGGGGGAGAGAATGCCCCCCACCACCATCTTCCATGTTTTTCTCTCGCTCTCCTGTCCCAACAGGGAGCCTGAGAATGCAGCCGGTGATTCGGCCAGCTGACTATAGAGCTCATCAGAGACCAGAATGGCTCCAATCATCTCTATGGTCTAAGAAACTGGAAGCTACGAGCATTTCATGACTTCGATTTCGCCGGATGTAAACATCGCCATTAGGAAATTGGGAAAGCATTTTATCACACCGATCTTGGTGTTGTCAGATGCTTTGAGGGTAGAGGAGAGATCTAGGGTCTAATAGAACCCATTTAAAAAAAAAAAAAATGAAAAAAAAAAAAAAGCACCCCTGTCCCCCCCTGATCTCGCGCAAATGCAAGCATCGGTCTGGCGTCAACTGTAAACAGCAATTGCACCATGCGAGGCATCGCCGTGAAGGTCAGATCGAGGGCAGTAATTTTAGCAGTAGAACTCCCCTGTAAATTAAAAGTGGTACTCTGTAAAGGCTTTTAAAGGCTTTTAAAAATGTATGTAGTTTGACGCCATTGCATGTTTGTGCTCAATTTTAAAGCAGGTCGTGTTTCGTATCCATGTACTCAGCCAAAGATCATCTTTTTTTATTTCATCAAACATTTGGGCAATTTAGTGTGTTGTAGCGCATTCAAATTTTAAAAAGTGTGTTTATTCCCCAAAAAATGCGTTTGAAAAATCGCTTCGCAAACGCTGTGTGCAAAAAATAAATAAATGAAACAACCACCATTTTAATCTGCAGGGCCTTTGCTTTAAAATATATATAATGTTTGGGGGTTCAAAGTCATTTTCTTGCAAAAAATGTTTTTTTCATGTAAACAAAAAGTGTCAGAAAGGGCTTTGTCTTCAAGTGGTTAGAAGAGTGGGTGATGTGCGACATAAGCTTCTAAATGTTGTGCATAAAATGCCAGGATAGTTCAAAACCCCCTCAAATGACCCCATTTTGGAAAGTAGACACCCCAATGACCCATTTGCTGAGAGGTATGGTGAGCATTTTGCAGACCATTTTTTTGTGCCATCTTGGCATTATATGGCTTTCGAAACTGAGATAGGTAGTGAGGAGTGAAATCAAAAATTTACACCCTTAGAAAGCCTGCAGGCAGTGATTGATTTTTGCGTGTCCCGTACGTGGCTAGGCTAGATATGTGCAATTTACAGTTTGTAGATATGTGCAATTTACAGAATGGAGATATGTGCTATTTACGGGTTTGTAGATATATGCGATTTGCATGTTGTAGATATGTGCGATTTGCATGTTAACCATCATTTGCTTAGCAGGTACGCCATTCAGTTGCAGCGCGGATTTATTTATCTTGACAGCAACAGTGTTTGCTCCCACGATACATAAATCCGTGACTCCATCTCTGTAGGAGGTGATTTCACCACCACAGTTAAACAAAAAAAAAGAGTATATATGCCGAAGCATGGGGCCAGCAGGGGCGGAGAGCGATTTGCTCCTAACGTTTGGGGCGGATGCCCCCATGCTTCGGCATATATAAATGGTGCACGTATGCCCATCATTAGAAGTGGGTGGATGAAGGGAGGTATCTAATGGTGGGCATACCCACCGATCAATCTCTTTTTTTCATTCAGCCCACAGGCTGCATGAAAAAAAAAAGATTACAATATATGCCCAACAAGGACCAGCAACGTACTGGTATGTTGCTGGACTGAGTGGTTATACCAGAATGATGCCTGCAGGTTTAGGTATCATCCTTTTCAGGCAGTGGTCGGCTTTCATGTAAAAGCAATCCTATCGGCTAATTAGCCTCTAGACTGCATTTACAAGCAGGGGGAGAGAATGCCCCCCACCACCATCTTCCATGTTTTTCTCTCGCTCTCCTGTCCCAACAGGGAGCCTGAGAATGCAGCCGGTGATTCGGCCAGCTGACTATAGAGCTCATCAGAGACCAGAATGGCTCCAATCATCTCTATGGTCTAAGAAACTGGAAGCTACGAGCATTTCATGACTTCGATTTCGCCGGATGTAAACATCGCCATTAGGAAATTGGGAAAGCATTTTATCACACTGATCTTGGTGTTGTCAGATGCTTTGAGGGTAGAGGAGAGATCTAGGGTCTAATAGAACCCATTTAAAAAAAAAAAAAATGAAAAAAAAAAAAAAAAGCACCCCTGTCCCCCCCTGATCTCACGCAAATGCAAGCATCGGTCTGGCGTCAACTGTAAACAGCAATTGCACCATGCGAGGCATCGCCGTGAAGGTCAGATCGAGGGCAGTAATTTTAGCAGTAGAACTCCCCTGTAAATTAAAAGTGGTACTCTGTAAAGGCTTTTAAAGGCTTTTAAAAATGTATGTAGTTTGACGCCATTGCATGTTTGTGCTCAATTTTAAAGCAGGTCGTGTTTCGTATCCATGTACTCAGCCAAAGATCATCTTTTTTTATTTCATCAAACATTTGGGCAATTTAGTGTGTTGTAGCGCATTCAAATTTTAAAAAGTGTGTTTATTCCCCAAAAAATGCGTTTGAAAAATCGCTTCGCAAACGCTGTGTGCAAAAAATAAATAAATGAAACAACCACCATTTTAATCTGCAGGGCCTTTGCTTTAAAATATATATAATGTTTGGGGGTTCAAAGTCATTTTCTTGCAAAAAATGTTTTTTTCATGTAAACAAAAAGTGTCAGAAAGGGCTTTGTCTTCAAGTGGTTAGAAGAGTGGGTGATGTGCGACATAAGCTTCTAAATGTTGTGCATAAAATGCCAGGATAGTTCAAAACCCCCTCAAATGACCCCATTTTGGAAAGTAGACACCCCAATGACCCATTTGCTGAGAGGTATGGTGAGCATTTTGCAGACCATTTTTTTGTGCCATCTTGGCATTATATGGCTTTCGAAACTGAGATAGGTAGTGAGGAGTGAAATCAAAAATTTACACCCTTAGAAAGCCTGCAGGCAGTGATTGATTTTTGCGTGTCCCGTACGCGGCTAGGCTAGATATGTGCAATTTACAGTTTGTAGATATGTGCAATTTACAGAATGGAGATATGTGCTATTTACGGGTTTGTAGATATATGCGATTTGCATGTTGTAGATATGTGCGATTTGCATGTTAACCATCATTTGCTTAGCAGGTACGCCATTCAGTTGCAGCGCGGATTTATTTATCTTGACAGCAACAGTGTTTGCTCCCACGATACATAAATCCGTGACTCCATCTCTGTAGGAGGTGATTTCACCACCACAGTTAAACAAAAAAAAAGAGTATATATGCCGAAGCATGGGGCCAGCAGGGGCGGAGAGCGATTTGCTCCTAACGTTTGGGGCGGATGCCCCCATGCTTCGGCATATATAAATGGTGCACGTATGCCCATCATTAGAAGTGGGTGGATGAAGGGAGGTATCTAATGGTGGGCATACCCACCGATCAATCTCTTTTTTTCGTTCAGCCCACAGGCTGCATGAAAAAAAAAAAGATTACAATATATGCCCAACAAGGACCAGCAACGTACTGGTATGTTGCTGGACTGAGTGGTTATACCAGAATGATGCCTGCAGGTTTAGGTATCATCCTTCTCAGGCAGTGGTCGGCTTTCATGTAAAAGCAATCCTATCGGCTAATTAGCCTCTAGACTGCATTTACAAGCAGGGGGAGAGAATGCCCCCCACCACCATCTTCCATGTTTTTCTCTCGCTCTCCTGTCCCAACAGGGAGCCTGAGAATGCAGCCGGTGATTCGGCCAGCTGACTATAGAGCTCATCAGAGACCAGAATGGCTCCAATCATCTCTATGGTCTAAGAAACTGGAAGCTACGAGCATTTCATGACTTCGATTTCGCCGGATGTAAACATCGCCATTAGGAAATTGGGAAAGCATTTTATCACACCGATCTTGGTGTTGTCAGATGCTTTGAGGGTAGAGGAGAGATCTAGGGTCTAATAGAACCCATTTAAAAAAAAAAAAAATGAAAAAAAAAAAAAAGCACCCCTGTCCCCCCCTGATCTCGCGCAAATGCAAGCATCGGTCTGGCGTCAACTGTAAACAGCAATTGCACCATGCGAGGCATCGCCGTGAAGGTCAGATCGAGGGCAGTAATTTTAGCAGTAGAACTCCCCTGTAAATTAAAAGTGGTACTCTGTAAAGGCTTTTAAAGGCTTTTAAAAATGTATGTAGTTTGACGCCATTGCATGTTTGTGCTCAATTTTAAAGCAGGTCGTGTTTCGTATCCATGTACTCAGCCAAAGATCATCTTTTTTTATTTCATCAAACATTTGGGCAATTTAGTGTGTTGTAGCGCATTCAAATTTTAAAAAGTGTGTTTATTCCCCAAAAAATGCGTTTGAAAAATCGCTTCGCAAACGCTGTGTGCAAAAAATAAATAAATGAAACAACCACCATTTTAATCTGCAGGGCCTTTGCTTTAAAATATATATAATGTTTGGGGGTTCAAAGTCATTTTCTTGCAAAAAATGTTTTTTCATGTAAACAAAAAGTGTCAGAAAGGGCTTTGTCTTCAAGTGGTTAGAAGAGTGGGTGATGTGCGACATAAGCTTCTAAATGTTGTGCATAAAATGCCAGGATAGTTCAAAACCCCCTCAAATGACCCCATTTTGGAAAGTAGACACCCCAATGACCCATTTGCTGAGAGGTATGGTGAGCATTTTGCAGACCATTTTTTTGTGCCATCTTGGCATTATATGGCTTTCGAAACTGAGATAGGTAGTGAGGAGTGAAATCAAAAATTTACACCCTTAGAAAGCCTGCAGGCAGTGATTGATTTTTGCGTGTCCCGTACGCGGCTAGGCTAGATATGTGCAATTTACAGTTTGTAGATATGTGCAATTTACAGAATGGAGATATGTGCTATTTACGGGTTTGTAGATATATGCGATTTGCATGTTGTAGATATGTGCGATTTGCATGTTAACCATCATTTGCTTAGCAGGTACGCCATTCAGTTGCAGCGCGGATTTATTTATCTTGACAGCAACAGTGTTTGCTCCCACGATACATAAATCCGTGACTCCATCTCTGTAGGAGGTGATTTCACCACCACAGTTAAACAAAAAAAAAGAGTATATATGCCGAAGCATGGGGCCAGCAGGGGCGGAGAGCGATTTGCTCCTAACGTTTGGGGCGGATGCCCCCATGCTTCGGCATATATAAATGGTGCACGTATGCCCATCATTAGAAGTGGGTGGATGAAGGGAGGTATCTAATGGTGGGCATACCCACCGATCAATCTCTTTTTTTCGTTCAGCCCACAGGCTGCATGAAAAAAAAAAAGATTACAATATATGCCCAACAAGGACCAGCAACGTACTGGTATGTTGCTGGACTGAGTGGTTATACCAGAATGATGCCTGCAGGTTTAGGTATCATCCTTTTCAGGCAGTGGTCGGCTTTCATGTAAAAGCAATCCTATCGGCTAATTAGCCTCTAGACTGCATTTACAAGCAGGGGGAGAGAATGCCCCCCACCACCATCTTCCATGTTTTTCTCTCGCTCTCCTGTCCCAACAGGGAGCCTGAGAATGCAGCCGGTGATTCGGCCAGCTGACTATAGAGCTCATCAGAGACCAGAATGGCTCCAATCATCTCTATGGTCTAAGAAACTGGAAGCTACGAGCATTTCATGACTTCGATTTCGCCGGATGTAAACATCGCCATTAGGAAATTGGGAAAGCATTTTATCACACCGATCTTGGTGTTGTCAGATGCTTTGAGGGTAGAGGAGAGATCTAGGGTCTAATAGAACCCATTTAAAAAAAAAAAAAATGAAAAAAAAAAAAAAGCACCCCTGTCCCCCCCTGATCTCGCGCAAATGCAAGCATCGGTCTGGCGTCAACTGTAAACAGCAATTGCACCATGCGAGGCATCGCCGTGAAGGTCAGATCGAGGGCAGTAATTTTAGCAGTAGAACTCCCCTGTAAATTAAAAGTGGTACTCTGTAAAGGCTTTTAAAGGCTTTTAAAAATGTATGTAGTTTGACGCCATTGCATGTTTGTGCTCAATTTTAAAGCAGGTCGTGTTTCGTATCCATGTACTCAGCCAAAGATCATCTTTTTTTATTTCATCAAACATTTGGGCAATTTAGTGTGTTGTAGCGCATTCAAATTTTAAAAAGTGTGTTTATTCCCCAAAAAATGCGTTTGAAAAATCGCTTCGCAAACGCTGTGTGCAAAAAATAAATAAATGAAACAACCACCATTTTAATCTGCAGGGCCTTTGCTTTAAAATATATATAATGTTTGGGGGTTCAAAGTCATTTTCTTGCAAAAAATGTTTTTTTCATGTAAACAAAAAGTGTCAGAAAGGGCTTTGTCTTCAAGTGGTTAGAAGAGTGGGTGATGTGCGACATAAGCTTCTAAATGTTGTGCATAAAATGCCAGGATAGTTCAAAACCCCCTCAAATGACCCCATTTTGGAAAGTAGACACCCCAATGACCCATTTGCTGAGAGGTATGGTGAGCATTTTGCAGACCATTTTTTTGTGCCATCTTGCCATTATATGGCTTTCGAAACTGAGATAGGTAGTGAGGAGTGAAATCAAAAATTTACACCCTTAGAAAGCCTGCAGGCAGTGATTGATTTTTGCGTGTCCCGTACGCGGCTAGGCTAGATATGTGCAATTTACAGTTTGTAGATATGTGCAATTTACAGAATGGAGATATGTGCTATTTACGGGTTTGTAGATATATGCGATTTGCATGTTGTAGATATGTGCGATTTGCATGTTAACCATCATTTGCTTAGCAGGTACGCCATTCAGTTGCAGCGCGGATTTATTTATCTTGACAGCAACAGTGTTTGCTCCCACGATACATAAATCCGTGACTCCATCTCTGTAGGAGGTGATTTCACCACCACAGTTAAACAAAAAAAAAGAGTATATATGCCGAAGCATGGGGCCAGCAGGGGCGGAGAGCGATTTGCTCCTAACGTTTGGGGCGGATGCCCCCATGCTTCGGCATATATAAATGGTGCACGTATGCCCATCATTAGAAGTGGGTGGATGAAGGGAGGTATCTAATGGTGGGCATACCCACCGATCAATCTCTTTTTTTCGTTCAGCCCACAGGCTGCATGAAAAAAAAAAGATTACAATATATGCCCAACAAGGACCAGCAACGTACTGGTATGTTGCTGGACTGAGTGGTTATACCAGAATGATGCCTGCAGGTTTAGGTATCATCCTTTTCAGGCAGTGGTCGGCTTTCATGTAAAAGCAATCCTATCGGCTAATTAGCCTCTAGACTGCATTTACAAGCAGGGGGAGAGAATGCCCCCCACCACCATCTTCCATGTTTTTCTCTCGCTCTCCTGTCCCAACAGGGAGCCTGAGAATGCAGCCGGTGATTCGGCCAGCTGACTATAGAGCTCATCAGAGACCAGAATGGCTCCAATCATCTCTATGGTCTAAGAAACTGGAAGCTACGAGCATTTCATGACTTCGATTTCGCCGGATGTAAACATCGCCATTAGGAAATTGGGAAAGCATTTTATCACACCGATCTTGGTGTTGTCAGATGCTTTGAGGGTAGAGGAGAGATCTAGGGTCTAATAGAACCCATTTAAAAAAAAAGAAAAATGAAAAAAAAAAAAAAAAGCACCCCTGTCCCCCCCTGATCTCGCACAAATGCAAGCATCGGTCTGGCGTCAACTGTAAACAGCAATTGCACCATGCGAGGCATCGCCGTGAAGGTCAGATCGAGGGCAGTAATTTTAGCAGTAGAACTCCCCTGTAAATTAAAAGTGGTACTCTGTAAAGGCTTTTAAAGGCTTTTAAAAATGCATGTAGTTTGACGCCATTGCATGTTTGTGCTCAATTTTAAAGCAGGTCGTGTTTCGTATCCATGTACTCAGCCAAAGATCATCTTTTTTTATTTCATCAAACATTTGGGCAATTTAGTGTGTTGTAGCGCATTCAAATTTTAAAAAGTGTGTTTAATCCCCAAAAAATGCGTTTGAAAAATCGCTTCACAAATACTGTGTGAAAAAAAAAAATTAAACACCCACCATTTTAATCTGCAGGGCCTTTGCTTTAAAAAATACATAAAGTTTGGGGGTTCAAAGTCATTTTCTTGCAAAAATATTTTTTTCATGTAAACAAAAAGTGTTAGAAAGGGCTTTGTCTTCAAGTGGTTAGAAGAGTGGGTGATGTGCGACATAAGCTTCTAAATGTTGTGCATAAAATGCCAGGATAGTTCAAAACCCCCTCAAATGACCCAATTTTGGAAAGTAGACACCCCAATGACCCATTTGCTGAGAGGTATGGTGAGCATTTTGCAGACCATTTTTTTGTGCCATCTTGGCATTTTATGGCCTTCGAAACTGAGATAGGTAGTGAGGAGTGAAATCAAAAATGTACACCCTTAGAAAGCCTGCAGGCGGTGATTGGTTTTTGCTTGCCCCGTACGCGGCTAGGCTAGATATGTGCAATTTACAGTTTGTAGATATGTGCAATTTACAGAATAGAGATATGTGCTATTTACGGGTTTGTAGATATATGCGATTTGCATGTTGTAGATATGTGCGATTTGCATGTTAACCATCATTTGCTTAGCAGGTACGCCATTCAGTTGCAGCACAGATTTATTTATCTTGACAGCAACAGCGTTTGCTCCCACGATACATAAAGCCGTGACTCCCTCACTGTAGGAGGTGATTTCACCACCACAGTTAAACAACGAAAAAAAAGAGCATATATGCCAAAGCATGGCGGCAGCAGGGGCGGAGGAGCGATTTGCTCCTAAATTTTGGGGCGGATGCCCCCATGCTTCGGCATATATAAATGGTGCACGTATGCCCATCATTAGAAGTGGGTGGATGAGGGAGGTATCTAATGGTGGGCATACCCACCGATCAATCTCTTTTTTTCGTTCAGCCCACGGGCTGCATGAGAAAAAAAAGAGATTACAATATATGCCCAACAAGGACCAGCAACGTACTGGTATGTTGCTGGACTGAGTGGTTATACCAGAATGATGCCTGCAGGTTTAGGTATCATCCTTTTCAGGCAGTGGTCGGCTTTCATGTAAAAGCAATCCTATCGGCTAATTAGCCTCTAGACTGCATTTACAAGCAGGGGGAGAGAATGCCCCCCACCACCATCTTCCATGTTTTTCTCTCGCTCTCCTGTCCCAACAGGGAGCCTGAGAATGCAGCCGGTGATTCGGCCAGCTGACTATAGAGCTCATCAGAGACCAGAATGGCTCCAATCATCTCTATGGTCTAAGAAACTGGAAGCTACGAGCATTTCATGACTTCGATTTCGCCGGATGTAAACATCGCCATTAGGAAATTGGGAAAGCATTTTATCACACCGATCTTGGTGTTGTCAGATGCTTTGAGGGTAGAGGAGAGATCTAGGGTCTAATAGAACCCATTTAAAAAAAAAAAAAATGAAAAAAAAAAAAAGCACCCCTGTCCCCCCCTGATCTCGCGCAAATGCAAGCATCGGTCTGGCGTCAACTGTAAACAGCAATTGCACCATGCGAGGCATCGCCGTGAAGGTCAGATCGAGGGCAGTAATTTTAGCAGTAGAACTCCCCTGTAAATTAAAAGTGGTACTCTGTAAAGGCTTTTAAAGGCTTTTAAAAATGTATGTAGTTTGACGCCATTGCATGTTTGTGCTCAATTTTAAAGCAGGTCGTGTTTCGTATCCATGTACTCAGCCAAAGATCATCTTTTTTTATTTCATCAAACATTTGGGCAATTTAGTGTGTTGTAGCGCATTCAAATTTTAAAAAGTGTGTTTATTCCCCAAAAAATGCGTTTGAAAAATCGCTTCGCAAACGCTGTGTGCAAAAAATAAATAAATGAAACAACCACCATTTTAATCTGCAGGGCCTTTGCTTTAAAATATATATAATGTTTGGGGGTTCAAAGTCATTTTCTTGCAAAAAATGTTTTTTTCATGTAAACAAAAAGTGTCAGAAAGGGCTTTGTCTTCAAGTGGTTAGAAGAGTGGGTGATGTGCGACATAAGCTTCTAAATGTTGTGCATAAAATGCCAGGATAGTTCAAAACCCCCTCAAATGACCCCATTTTGGAAAGTAGACACCCCAATGACCCATTTGCTGAGAGGTATGGTGAGCATTTTGCAGACCATTTTTTTGTGCCATCTTGCCATTATATGGCTTTCGAAACTGAGATAGGTAGTGAGGAGTGAAATCAAAAATTTACACCCTTAGAAAGCCTGCAGGCAGTGATTGATTTTTGCGTGTCCCGTACGCGGCTAGGCTAGATATGTGCAATTTACAGTTTGTAGATATGTGCAATTTACAGAATGGAGATATGTGCTATTTACGGGTTTGTAGATATATGCGATTTGCATGTTGTAGATATGTGCGATTTGCATGTTAACCATCATTTGCTTAGCAGGTACGCCATTCAGTTGCAGCGCGGATTTATTTATCTTGACAGCAACAGTGTTTGCTCCCACGATACATAAATCCGTGACTCCATCTCTGTAGGAGGTGATTTCACCACCACAGTTAAACAAAAAAAAAGAGTATATATGCCGAAGCATGGGGCCAGCAGGGGCGGAGAGCGATTTGCTCCTAACGTTTGGGGCGGATGCCCCCATGCTTCGGCATATATAAATGGTGCACGTATGCCCATCATTAGAAGTGGGTGGATGAAGGGAGGTATCTAATGGTGGGCATACCCACCGATCAATCTCTTTTTTTCGTTCAGCCCACAGGCTGCATGAAAAAAAAAAGATTACAATATATGCCCAACAAGGACCAGCAACGTACTGGTATGTTGCTGGACTGAGTGGTTATACCAGAATGATGCCTGCAGGTTTAGGTATCATCCTTTTCAGGCAGTGGTCGGCTTTCATGTAAAAGCAATCCTATCGGCTAATTAGCCTCTAGACTGCATTTACAAGCAGGGGGAGAGAATGCCCCCCACCACCATCTTCCATGTTTTTCTCTCGCTCTCCTGTCCCAACAGGGAGCCTGAGAATGCAGCCGGTGATTCGGCCAGCTGACTATAGAGCTCATCAGAGACCAGAATGGCTCCAATCATCTCTATGGTCTAAGAAACTGGAAGCTACGAGCATTTCATGACTTCGATTTCGCCGGATGTAAACATCGCCATTAGGAAATTGGGAAAGCATTTTATCACACCGATCTTGGTGTTGTCAGATGCTTTGAGGGTAGAGGAGAGATCTAGGGTCTAATAGAACCCATTTAAAAAAAAAGAAAAATGAAAAAAAAAAAAAAAAGCACCCCTGTCCCCCCCTGATCTCGCACAAATGCAAGCATCGGTCTGGCGTCAACTGTAAACAGCAATTGCACCATGCGAGGCATCGCCGTGAAGGTCAGATCGAGGGCAGTAATTTTAGCAGTAGAACTCCCCTGTAAATTAAAAGTGGTACTCTGTAAAGGCTTTTAAAGGCTTTTAAAAATGCATGTAGTTTGACGCCATTGCATGTTTGTGCTCAATTTTAAAGCAGGTCGTGTTTCGTATCCATGTACTCAGCCAAAGATCATCTTTTTTTATTTCATCAAACATTTGGGCAATTTAGTGTGTTGTAGCGCATTCAAATTTTAAAAAGTGTGTTTAATCCCCAAAAAATGCGTTTGAAAAATCGCTTCACAAATACTGTGTGAAAAAAAAAAATTAAACACCCACCATTTTAATCTGCAGGGCCTTTGCTTTAAAAAATACATAAAGTTTGGGGGTTCAAAGTCATTTTCTTGCAAAAATATTTTTTTCATGTAAACAAAAAGTGTTAGAAAGGGCTTTGTCTTCAAGTGGTTAGAAGAGTGGGTGATGTGCGACATAAGCTTCTAAATGTTGTGCATAAAATGCCAGGATAGTTCAAAACCCCCTCAAATGACCCAATTTTGGAAAGTAGACACCCCAATGACCCATTTGCTGAGAGGTATGGTGAGCATTTTGCAGACCATTTTTTTGTGCCATCTTGGCATTTTATGGCCTTCGAAACTGAGATAGGTAGTGAGGAGTGAAATCAAAAATGTACACCCTTAGAAAGCCTGCAGGCGGTGATTGGTTTTTGCTTGCCCCGTACGCGGCTAGGCTAGATATGTGCAATTTACAGTTTGTAGATATGTGCAATTTACAGAATAGAGATATGTGCTATTTACGGGTTTGTAGATATATGCGATTTGCATGTTGTAGATATGTGCGATTTGCATGTTAACCATCATTTGCTTAGCAGGTACGCCATTCAGTTGCAGCACAGATTTATTTATCTTGACAGCAACAGCGTTTGCTCCCACGATACATAAAGCCGTGACTCCCTCACTGTAGGAGGTGATTTCACCACCACAGTTAAACAACGAAAAAAAAGAGCATATATGCCAAAGCATGGCGGCAGCAGGGGCGGAGGAGCGATTTGCTCCTAAATTTTGGGGCGGATGCCCCCATGCTTCGGCATATATAAATGGTGCACGTATGCCCATCATTAGAAGTGGGTGGATGAGGGAGGTATCTAATGGTGGGCATACCCACCGATCAATCTCTTTTTTTCGTTCAGCCCACGGGCTGCATGAGAAAAAAAAGAGATTACAATATATGCCCAACAAGGACCAGCAACGTACTGGTATGTTGCTGGACTGAGTGGTTATACCAGAATGATGCCTGCAGGTTTAGGTATCATCCTTTTCAGGCAGCGGTCGGCTTTCATGTAAAAGCAATCCTAAGGGCTAATTAGCCTCTAGACTGCTTTTACAAGCAGTGGGAGGGAATGCCCCCATGCCCCCCCACCATCTTCCATGTTCTTCTCTGGCTCTCCTATCCCAACAGGGAGCCTGAGAATGCAGCTGGTGATTCGGCCAGCTGACTATAGTGCTCATCAGAGATCAGAATGGCTCCAATCATCTCTATGGTCTAAGAAACCGGAAGCTACGAGCATTTCATGACTTAGATTTCGCCGAATGTAAACAGCGCCATTAGGAAATTGGGAAAGCATTTCATCACACCGATCTTGGTGTTGTCAGATGCTTTGAGGGCAGAGGAGAGATCTAGGGTCTAATAAAACCCATTTAAAAAAAAAAAAAAAAAAGCACCTCTGTCCCCCCCCGCTCTCGCGCAAATGCAAGCATCGGTCTGGCGTCAAATATAAACAGCAATTGCACCATGCGAGGCATCGCCGCGAAGGTCAGATCGAGGGCAGTAAATTTAGAAGTAGACCTCCCCTGTAAATTTAAAGTGGTACCCTGTAAAGGCTTTTAAAGGCTTTTAAAAATGTATGTAGTTTGACGCCATTGCATGTTTGTGCTCAATTTTAAAGCAGGTCGTGTTTCGTATCCATGTACTCAGCCAAAGATCATCTTTTTTTATTTCATCAAACATTTGGGCAATTTAGTGTGTTGTAGCGCATTCAAATTTTAAAAAGTGTGTTTATTCCCCAAAAAATGCGTTTGAAAAATCGCTTCGCAAACGCTGTGTGCAAAAAATAAATAAATGAAACAACCACCATTTTAATCTGCAGGGCCTTTGCTTTAAAATATATATAATGTTTGGGGGTTCAAAGTCATTTTCTTGCAAAAAATGTTTTTTTCATGTAAACAAAAAGTGTCAGAAAGGGCTTTGTCTTCAAGTGGTTAGAAGAGTGGGTGATGTGCGACATAAGCTTCTAAATGTTGTGCATAAAATGCCAGGATAGTTCAAAACCCCCTTAAATGACCCCATTTTGGAAAGTAGACACCCCAATGACCCATTTGCTGAGAGGTATGGTGAGCATTTTGCAGACCATTTTTTTGTGCCATCTTGGCATTATATGGCTTTCGAAACTGAGATAGGTAGTGAGGAGTGAAATCAAAAATTTACACCCTTAGAAAGCCTGCAGGCAGTGATTGATTTTTGCGTGTCCCGTACGCGGCTAGGCTAGATATGTGCAATTTACAGTTTGTAGATATGTGCAATTTACAGAATGGAGATATGTGCTATTTACGGGTTTGTAGATATATGCGATTTGCATGTTGTAGATATGTGCGATTTGCATGTTAACCATCATTTGCTTAGCAGGTACGCCATTCAGTTGCAGCGCGGATTTATTTATCTTGACAGCAACAGTGTTTGCTCCCACGATACATAAATCCGTGACTCCATCTCTGTAGGAGGTGATTTCACCACCACAGTTAAACAAAAAAAAAGAGTATATATGCCGAAGCATGGGGCCAGCAGGGGCGGAGAGCGATTTGCTCCTAACGTTTGGGGCGGATGCCCCCATGCTTCGGCATATATAAATGGTGCACGTATGCCCATCATTAGAAGTGGGTGGATGAAGGGAGGTATCTAATGGTGGGCATACCCACCGATCAATCTCTTTTTTTCGTTCAGCCCACAGGCTGCATGAAAAAAAAAAAGATTACAATATATGCCCAACAAGGACCAGCAACGTACTGGTATGTTGCTGGACTGAGTGGTTATACCAGAATGATGCCTGCAGGTTTAGGTATCATCCTTTTCAGGCAGTGGTCGGCTTTCATGTAAAAGCAATCCTATCGGCTAATTAGCCTCTAGACTGCATTTACAAGCAGGGGGAGAGAATGCCCCCCACCACCATCTTCCATGTTTTTCTCTCGCTCTCCTGTCCCAACAGGGAGCCTGAGAATGCAGCCGGTGATTCGGCCAGCTGACTATAGAGCTCATCAGAGACCAGAATGGCTCCAATCATCTCTATGGTCTAAGAAACTGGAAGCTACGAGCATTTCATGACTTCGATTTCGCCGGATGTAAACATCGCCATTAGGAAATTGGGAAAGCATTTTATCACACCAATCTTGGTGTTGTCAGATGCTTTGAGGGTAGAGGAGAGATCTAGGGTCTAATAGAACCCATTTAAAAAAAAAAAAAAAAAAAAAAAAAAAAAAAAGCACCCCTGTCCCCCCCTGATCTCGCGCAAATGCAAGCATCGGTCTGGCGTCAACTGTAAACAGCAATTGCACCATGCGAGGCATCGCCGTGAAGGTCAGATCGAGGGCAGTAATTTTAGCAGTAGAACTCCCCTGTAAATTAAAAGTGGTACTCTGTAAAGGCTTTTAAAGGCTTTTAAAAATGTATGTAGTTTGACGCCATTGCATGTTTGTGCTCAATTTTAAAGCAGGTCGTGTTTCGTATCCATGTACTCAGCCAAAGATCATCTTTTTTTATTTCATCAAACATTTGGGCAATTTAGTGTGTTGTAGCGCATTCAAATTTTAAAAAGTGTGTTTATTCCCCAAAAAATGCGTTTGAAAAATCGCTTCGCAAACGCTGTGTGCAAAAAATAAATAAATGAAACAACCACCATTTTAATCTGCAGGGCCTTTGCTTTAAAATATATATAATGTTTGGGGGTTCAAAGTCATTTTCTTGCAAAAAATGTTTTTTTCATGTAAACAAAAAGTGTCAGAAAGGGCTTTGTCTTCAAGTGGTTAGAAGAGTGGGTGATGTGCGACATAAGCTTCTAAATGTTGTGCATAAAATGCCAGGATAGTTCAAAACCCCCTCAAATGACCCCATTTTGGAAAGTAGACACCCCAATGACCCATTTGCTGAGAGGTATGGTGAGCATTTTGCAGACCATTTTTTTGTGCCATCTTGGCATTATATGGCTTTCGAAACTGAGATAGGTAGTGAGGAGTGAAATCAAAAATTTACACCCTTAGAAAGCCTGCAGGCAGTGATTGATTTTTGCGTGTCCCGTACGCGGCTAGGCTAGATATGTGCAATTTACAGTTTGTAGATATGTGCAATTTACAGAATGGAGATATGTGCTATTTACGGGTTTGTAGATATATGCGATTTGCATGTTGTAGATATGTGCGATTTGCATGTTAACCATCATTTGCTTAGCAGGTACGCCATTCAGTTGCAGCGCGGATTTATTTATCTTGACAGCAACAGTGTTTGCTCCCACGATACATAAATCCGTGACTCCATCTCTGTAGGAGGTGATTTCACCACCACAGTTAAACAAAAAAAAAGAGTATATATGCCGAAGCATGGGGCCAGCAGGGGCGGAAAGCGATTTGCTCCTAACGTTTGGGGCGGATGCCCCCATGCTTCGGCATATATAAATGGTGCACGTATGCCCATCATTAGAAGTGGGTGGATGAAGGGAGGTATCTAATGGTGGGCATACCCACCGATCAATCTCTTTTTTTCGTTCAGCCCACAGGCTGCATGAAAAAAAAAAGATTACAATATATGCCCAACAAGGACCAGCAACGTACTGGTATGTTGCTGGACTGAGTGGTTATACCAGAATGATGCCTGCAGGTTTAGGTATCATCCTTTTCAGGCAGTGGTCGGCTTTCATGTAAAAGCAATCCTATCGGCTAATTAGCCTCTAGACTGCATTTACAAGCAGGGGGAGAGAATGCCCCCCACCACCATCTTCCATGTTTTTCTCTCGCTCTCCTGTCCCAACAGGGAGCCTGAGAATGCAGCCGGTGATTCGGCCAGCTGACTATAGAGCTCATCAGAGACCAGAATGGCTCCAATCATCTCTATGGTCTAAGAAACTGGAAGCTACGAGCATTTCATGACTTCGATTTCGCCGGATGTAAACATCGCCATTAGGAAATTGGGAAAGCATTTTATCACACCGATCTTGGTGTTGTCAGATGCTTTGAGGGTAGAGGAGAGATCTAGGGTCTAATAGAACCCATTTAAAAAAAAAAAAAATGAAAAAAAAAAAAAAGCACCCCTGTCCCCCCCTGATCTCGCGCAAATGCAAGCATCGGTCTGGCGTCAACTGTAAACAGCAATTGCACCATGCGAGGCATCGCCGTGAAGGTCAGATCGAGGGCAGTAATTTTAGCAGTAGAACTCCCCTGTAAATTAAAAGTGGTACTCTGTAAAGGATTTTAAAGGCTTTTAAAAATGTATGTAGTTTGACGCCATTGCATGTTTGTGCTCAATTTTAAAGCAGGTCGTGTTTCGTATCCATGTACTCAGCCAAAGATCATCTTTTTTTATTTCATCAAACATTTGGGCAATTTAGTGTGTTGTAGCGCATTCAAATTTTAAAAAGTGTGTTTATTCCCCAAAAAATGCGTTTGAAAAATCGCTTCGCAAACGCTGTGTGCAAAAAATAAATAAATGAAACAACCACCATTTTAATCTGCAGGGCCTTTGCTTTAAAATATATATAATGTTTGGGGGTTCAAAGTCATTTTCTTGCAAAAAATGTTTTTTTCATGTAAACAAAAAGTGTCAGAAAGGGCTTTGTCTTCAAGTGGTTAGAAGAGTGGGTGATGTGCGACATAAGCTTCTAAATGTTGTGCATAAAATGCCAGGATAGTTCAAAACCCCCTCAAATGACCCCATTTTGGAAAGTAGACACCCCAATGACCCATTTGCTGAGAGGTATGGTGAGCATTTTGCAGACCATTTTTTTGTGCCATCTTGGCATTATATGGCTTTCGAAACTGAGATAGGTAGTGAGGAGTGAAATCAAAAATTTACACCCTTAGAAAGCCTGCAGGCAGTGATTGATTTTTGCGTGTCCCGTACGCGGCTAGGCTAGATATGTGCAATTTACAGTTTGTAGATATGTGCAATTTACAGAATGGAGATATGTGCTATTTACGGGTTTGTAGATATATGCGATTTGCATGTTGTAGATATGTGCGATTTGCATGTTAACCATCATTTGCTTAGCAGGTACGCCATTCAGTTGCAGCGCGGATTTATTTATCTTGACAGCAACAGTGTTTGCTCCCACGATACATAAATCCGTGACTCCATCTCTGTAGGAGGTGATTTCACCACCACAGTTAAACAAAAAAAAAAGAGTATATATGCCGAAGCATGGGGCCAGCAGGGGCGGAGAGCGATTTGCTCCTAACGTTTGGGGCGGATGCCCCCATGCTTCGGCATATATAAATGGTGCACGTATGCCCATCATTAGAAGTGGGTGGATGAAGGGAGGTATCTAATGGTGGGCATACCCACCGGTCAATCTCTTTTTTTCGTTCAGCCCACAGGCTGCATGAAAAAAAAAAGATTACAATATATGCCCAACAAGGACCAGCAACGTACTGGTATGTTGCTGGACTGAGTGGTTATACCAGAATGATGCCTGCAGGTTTAGGTATCATCCTTTTCAGGCAGTGGTCGGCTTTCATGTAAAAGCAATCCTATCGGCTAATTAGCCTCTAGACTGCATTTACAAGCAGGGGGAGAGAATGCCCCCCACCACCATCTTCCATGTTTTTCTCTCGCTCTCCTGTCCCAACAGGGAGCCTGAGAATGCAGCCGGTGATTCGGCCAGCTGACTATAGAGCTCATCAGAGACCAGAATGGCTCCAATCATCTCTATGGTCTAAGAAACTGGAAGCTACGAGCATTTCATGACTTCGATTTCGCCGGATGTAAACATCGCCATTAGGAAATTGGGAAAGCATTTTATCACACCGATCTTGGTGTTGTCAGATGCTTTGAGGGTAGAGGAGAGATCTAGGGTCTAATAGAACCCATTTAAAAAAAAAAAAAATGAAAAAAAAAAAAAAAGCACCTCTGTCCCCCCCTGATCTCACGCAAATGCAAGCATCGGTCTGGCGTCAACTGTAAACAGCAATTGCACCATGCGAGGCATCGCCGTGAAGGTCAGATCGAGGGCAGTAATTTTAGCAGTAGAACTCCCCTGTAAATTAAAAGTGGTACTCTGTAAAGGCTTTTAAAGGCTTTTAAAAATGTATGTAGTTTGACGCCATTGCATGTTTGTGCTCAATTTTAAAGCAGGTCGTGTTTCGTATCCATGTACTCAGCCAAAGATCATCTTTTTTTATTTCATCAAACATTTGGGCAATTTAGTGTGTTGTAGCGCATTCAAATTTTAAAAAGTGTGTTTATTCCCCAAAAAATGCGTTTGAAAAATCGCTTCGCAAACGCTGTGTGCAAAAAATAAATAAATGAAACAACCACCATTTTAATCTGCAGGGCCTTTGCTTTAAAATATATATAATGTTTGGGGGTTCAAAGTCATTTTCTTGCAAAAAATGTTTTTTTCATGTAAACAAAAAGTGTCAGAAAGGGCTTTGTCTTCAAGTGGTTAGAAGAGTGGGTGATGTGCGACATAAGCTTCTAAATGTTGTGCATAAAATGCCAGGATAGTTCAAAACCCCCTCAAATGACCCCATTTTGGAAAGTAGACACCCCAATGACCCATTTGCTGAGAGGTATGGTGAGCATTTTGCAGACCATTTTTTTGTGCCATCTTGGCATTATATGGCTTTCGAAACTGAGATAGGTAGTGAGGAGTGAAATCAAAAATTTACACCCTTAGAAAGCCTGCAGGCAGTGATTGATTTTTGCGTGTCCCGTACGCGGCTAGGCTAGATATGTGCAATTTACAGTTTGTAGATATGTGCAATTTACAGAATGGAGATATGTGCTATTTACGGGTTTGTAGATATATGCGATTTGCATGTTGTAGATATGTGCGATTTGCATGTTAACCATCATTTGCTTAGCAGGTACGCCATTCAGTTGCAGCGCGGATTTATTTATCTTGACAGCAACAGTGTTTGCTCCCACGATACATAAATCCGTGACTCCATCTCTGTAGGAGGTGATTTCACCACCACAGTTAAACAAAAAAAAAGAGTATATATGCCGAAGCATGGGGCCAGCAGGGGCGGAGAGCGATTTGCTCCTAACGTTTGGGGCGGATGCCCCCATGCTTCGGCATATATAAATGGTGCACGTATGCCCATCATTAGAAGTGGGTGGATGAAGGGAGGTATCTAATGGTGGGCATACCCACCGGTCAATCTCTTTTTTTCGTTCAGCCCACAGGCTGCATGAAAAAAAAAAGATTACAATATATGCCCAACAAGGACCAGCAACGTACTGGTATGTTTCTGGACTGAGTGGTTATACCAGAATGATGCCTGCAGGTTTAGGTATCATCCTTTTCAGGCAGTGGTCGGCTTTCATGTAAAAGCAATCCTATCGGCTAATTAGCCTCTAGACTGCATTTACAAGCAGGGGGAGAGAATGCCCCCCACCACCATCTTCCATGTTTTTCTCTCGCTCTCCTGTCCCAACAGGGAGCCTGAGAATGCAGCCGGTGATTCGGCCAGCTGACTATAGAGCTCATCAGAGACCAGAATGGCTCCAATCATCTCTATGGTCTAAGAAACTGGAAGCTACGAGCATTTCATGACTTCGATTTCGCCGGATGTAAACATCGCCATTAGGAAATTGGGAAAGCATTTTATCACACCGATCTTGGTGTTGTCAGATGCTTTGAGGGTAGAGGAGAGATCTAGGGTCTAATAGAACCCATTTAAAAAAAAAAAAAATGAAAAAAAAAAAAAAAAGCACCCCTGTCCCCCCCTGATCTCACGCAAATGCAAGCATCGGTCTGGCGTCAACTGTAAACAGCAATTGCATCATGCGAGGCATCGCCGTGAAGGTCAGATCGAGGGCAGTAATTTTAGCAGTAGAACTCCCCTGTAAATTAAAAGTGGTACTCTGTAAAGGCTTTTAAAGGCTTTTAAAAATGTATGTAGTTTGACGCCATTGCATGTTTGTGCTCAATTTTAAAGCAGGTCGTGTTTCGTATCCATGTACTCAGCCAAAGATCATCTTTTTTTATTTCATCAAACATTTGGGCAATTTAGTGTGTTGTAGCGCATTCAAATTTTAAAAAGTGTGTTTATTCCCCAAAAAATGCGTTTGAAAAATCGCTTCGCAAACGCTGTGTGCAAAAAATAAATAAATGAAACAACCACCATTTTAATCTGCAGGGCCTTTGCTTTAAAATATATATAATGTTTGGGGGTTCAAAGTCATTTTCTTGCAAAAAATGTTTTTTTCATGTAAACAAAAAGTGTCAGAAAGGGCTTTGTCTTCAAGTGGTTAGAAGAGTGGGTGATGTGCGACATAAGCTTCTAAATGTTGTGCATAAAATGCCAGGATAGTTCAAAACCCCCTCAAATGACCCCATTTTGGAAAGTAGACACCCCAATGACCCATTTGCTGAGAGGTATGGTGAGCATTTTGCAGACCATTTTTTTGTGCCATCTTGGCATTATATGGCTTTCGAAACTGAGATAGGTAGTGAGGAGTGAAATCAAAAATTTACACCCTTAGAAAGCCTGCAGGCAGTGATTGATTTTTGCGTGTCCCGTACGCGGCTAGGCTAGATATGTGCAATTTACAGTTTGTAGATATGTGCAATTTACAGAATGGAGATATGTGCTATTTACGGGTTTGTAGATATATGTGATTTGCATGTTGTAGATATGTGCGATTTGCATGTTAACCATCATTTGCTTAGCAGGTACGCCATTCAGTTGCAGCGCGGATTTATTTATCTTGACAGCAACAGTGTTTGCTCCCACGATACATAAATCCGTGACTCCATCTCTGTAGGAGGTGATTTCACCACCACAGTTAAACAAAAAAAAAGAGTATATATGCCGAAGCATGGGGCCAGCAGGGGCGGAGAGCGATTTGCTCCTAACGTTTGGGGCGGATGCCCCCATGCTTCGGCATATATAAATGGTGCACGTATGCCCATCATTAGAAGTGGGTGGATGAAGGGAGGTATCTAATGGTGGGCATACCCACCGATCAATCTCTTTTTTTCGTTCAGCCCACAGGCTGCATGAAAAAAAAAAAAGATTACAATATATGCCCAACAAGGACCAGCAACGTACTGGTATGTTGCTGGACTGAGTGGTTATACCAGAATGATGCCTGCAGGTTTAGGTATCATCCTTTTCAGGCAGTGGTCGGCTTTCATGTAAAAGCAATCCTATCGGCTAATTAGCCTCTAGACTGCATTTACAAGCAGGGGGAGAGAATGCCCCCCACCACCATCTTCCATGTTTTTCTCTCGCTCTCCTGTCCCAACAGGGAGCCTGAGAATGCAGCCGGTGATTCGGCCAGCTGACTATAGAGCTCATCAGAGACCAGAATGGCTCCAATCATCTCTATGGTCTAAGAAACTGGAAGCTACGAGCATTTCATGACTTCGATTTCGCCGGATGTAAACATCGCCATTAGGAAATTGGGAAAGCATTTTATCACACCGATCTTGGTGTTGTCAGATGCTTTGAGGGTAGAGGAGAGATCTAGGGTCTAATAGAACCCATTTAAAAAAAAAAAAAATGAAAAAAAAAAAAAAGCACCCCTGTCCCCCCCTGATCTCGCGCAAATGCAAGCATCGGTCTGGCGTCAACTGTAAACAGCAATTGCACCATGCGAGGCATCGCCGTGAAGGTCAGATCGAGGGCAGTAATTTTAGCAGTAGAACTCCCCTGTAAATTAAAAGTGGTACTCTGTAAAGGCTTTTAAAGGCTTTTAAAAATGTATGTAGTTTGACGCCATTGCATGTTTGTGCTCAATTTTAAAGCAGGTCGTGTTTCGTATCCATGTACTCAGCCAAAGATCATCTTTTTTTATTTCATCAAACATTTGGGCAATTTAGTGTGTTGTAGCGCATTCAAATTTTAAAAAGTGTGTTTATTCCCCAAAAAATGCGTTTGAAAAATCGCTTCGCAAACGCTGTGTGCAAAAAATAAATAAATGAAACAACCACCATTTTAATCTGCAGGGCCTTTGCTTTAAAATATATATAATGTTTGGGGGTTCAAAGTCATTTTCTTGCAAAAAATGTTTTTTTCATGTAAACAAAAAGTGTCAGAAAGGGCTTTGTCTTCAAGTGGTTAGAAGAGTGGGTGATGTGCGACATAAGCTTCTAAATGTTGTGCATAAAATGCCAGGATAGTTCAAAACCCCCTCAAATGACCCCATTTTGGAAAGTAGACACCCCAATGACCCATTTGCTGAGAGGTATGGTGAGCATTTTGCAGACCATTTTTTTGTGCCATCTTGGCATTATATGGCTTTCGAAACTGAGATAGGTAGTGAGGAGTGAAATCAAAAATTTACACCCTTAGAAAGCCTGCAGGCAGTGATTGATTTTTGCGTGTCCCGTACGCGGCTAGGCTAGATATGTGCAATTTACAGTTTGTAGATATGTGCAATTTACAGAATGGAGATATGTGCTATTTACGGGTTTGTAGATATATGCGATTTGCATGTTGTAGATATGTGCGATTTGCATGTTAACCATCATTTGCTTAGCAGGTACGCCATTCAGTTGCAGCGCGGATTTATTTATCTTGACAGCAACAGTGTTTGCTCCCACGATACATAAATCCGTGACTCCATCTCTGTAGGAGGTGATTTCACCACCCCAGTTAAACAAAAAAAAAGAGTATATATGCCGAAGCATGGGGCCAGCAGGGGCGGAGAGCGATTTGCTCCTAACGTTTGGGGCGGATGCCCCCATGCTTCGGCATATATAAATGGTGCACGTATGCCCATCATTAGAAGTGGGTGGATGAAGGGAGGTATCTAATGGTGGGCATACCCACCGATCAATCTCTTTTTTTCGTTCAGCCCACAGGCTGCATGAAAAAAAAAAAGATTACAATATATGCCCAACAAGGACCAGCAACGTACTGGTATGTTGCTGGACTGAGTGGTTATACCAGAATGATGCCTGCAGGTTTAGGTATCATCCTTTTCAGGCAGTGGTCGGCTTTCATGTAAAAGCAATCCTATCGGCTAATTAGCCTCTAGACTGCATTTACAAGCAGGGGGAGAGAATGCCCCCCACCACCATCTTCCATGTTTTTCTCTCGCTCTCCTGTCCCAACAGGGAGCCTGAGAATGCAGCCGGTGATTCGGCCAGCTGACTATAGAGCTCATCAGAGACCAGAATGGCTCCAATCATCTCTATGGTCTAAGAAACTGGAAGCTACGAGCATTTCATGACTTCGATTTCGCCGGATGTAAACATCGCCATTAGGAAATTGGGAAAGCATTTTATCACACCGATCTTGGTGTTGTCAGATGCTTTGAGGGTAGAGGAGAGATCTAGGGTCTAATAGAACCCATTTAAAAAAAAAGAAAAATGAAAAAAAAAAAAAAAAGCACCCCTGTCCCCCCCTGATCTCGCGCAAATGCAAGCATCGGTCTGGCGTCAACTGTAAACAGCAATTGCACCATGCGAGGCATCGCCGTGAAGGTCAGATCGAGGGCAGTAATTTTAGCAGTAGAACTCCCCTGTAAATTAAAAGTGGTACTCTGTAAAGGCTTTTAAAGGCTTTTAAAAATGTATGTAGTTTGACGCCATTGCATGTTTGTGCTCAATTTTAAAGCAGGTCGTGTTTCGTATCCATGTACTCAGCCAAAGATCATCTTTTTTTATTTCATCAAACATTTGGGCAATTTAGTGTGTTGTAGCGCATTCAAATTTTAAAAAGTGTGTTTAATCCCCAAAAAATGCGTTTGAAAAATCGCTTCACAAATACTGTGTGAAAAAAAAAAAATTAAACACCCACCATTTTAATCTGCAGGGCCTTTGCTTTAAAAAATATATAAAGTTTGGGGGTTCAAAGTCATTTTCTTGCAAAAATATTTTTTTCATGTAAACAAAAAGTGTTAGAAAGGGCTTTGTCTTCAAGTGGTTAGAAGAGTGGGTGATGTGCGACATAAGCTTCTAAATGTTGTGCATAAAATGCCAGGATAGTTCAAAACCCCCTCAAATGACCCAATTTTGGAAAGTAGACACCCCAATGACCCATTTGCTGAGAGGTATGGTGAGCATTTTGCAGACCATTTTTTTGTGCCATCTTGGCATTTTATGGCCTTCGAAACTGAGATAGGTAGTGAGGAGTGAAATCAAAAATTTACACCCTTAGAAAGCCTGCAGGCAGTGATTGATTTTTGCGTGTCCCGTACGCGGCTAGGCTAGATATGTGCAATTTACAGTTTGTAGATATGTGCAATTTACAGAATGGAGATATGTGCTATTTACGGGTTTGTAGATATATGCGATTTGCATGTTGTAGATATGTGCGATTTGCATGTTAACCATCATTTGCTTAGCAGGTACGCCATTCAGTTGCAGCGCGGATTTATTTATCTTGACAGCAACAGTGTTTGCTCCCACGATACATAAATCCGTGACTCCATCTCTGTAGGAGGTGATTTCACCACCACAGTTAAACAAAAAAAAAGAGTATATATGCCGAAGCATGGGGCCAGCAGGGGCGGAGAGCGATTTGCTCCTAACGTTTGGGGCGGATGCCCCCATGCTTCGGCATATATAAATGGTGCACGTATGCCCATCATTAGAAGTGGGTGGATGAAGGGAGGTATCTAATGGTGGGCATACCCACCGATCAATCTCTTTTTTTCGTTCAGCCCACAGGCTGCATGAAAAAAAAAAAGATTACAATATATGCCCAACAAGGACCAGCAACGTACTGGTATGTTGCTGGACTGAGTGGTTATACCAGAATGATGCCTGCAGGTTTAGGTATCATCCTTTTCAGGCAGTGGTCGGCTTTCATGTAAAAGCAATCCTATCGGCTAATTAGCCTCTAGACTGCATTTACAAGCAGGGGGAGAGAATGCCCCCCACCACCATCTTCCATGTTTTTCTCTCGCTCTCCTGTCCCAACAGGGAGCCTGAGAATGCAGCCGGTGATTCGGCCAGCTGACTATAGAGCTCATCAGAGACCAGAATGGCTCCAATCATCTCTATGGTCTAAGAAACTGGAAGCTACGAGCATTTCATGACTTCGATTTCGCCGGATGTAAACATCGCCATTAGGAAATTGGGAAAGCATTTTATCACACCGATCTTGGTGTTGTCAGATGCTTTGAGGGTAGAGGAGAGATCTAGGGTCTAATAGAACCCATTTAAAAAAAAAGAAAAATAAAAAAAAAAAAAAAGCACCCCTGTCCCCCCCTGATCTCGCGCAAATGCAAGCATCGGTCTGGCGTCAACTGTAAACAGCAATTGCACCATGCGAGGCATCGCCGTGAAGGTCAGATCGAGGGCAGTAATTTTAGCAGTAGAACTCCCCTGTAAATTAAAAGTGGTACTCTGTAAAGGCTTTTAAAGGCTTTTAAAAATGTATGTAGTTTGACGCCATTGCATGTTTGTGCTCAATTTTAAAGCAGGTCGTGTTTCGTATCCATGTACTCAGCCAAAGATCATCTTTTTTTATTTCATCAAACATTTGGGCAATTTAGTGTGTTGTAGCGCATTCAAATTTTAAAAAGTGTGTTTAATCCCCAAAAAATGCGTTTGAAAAATCGCTTCACAAATACTGTGTGAAAAAAAAAAATTAAACACCCACCATTTTAATCTGCAGGGCCTTTGCTTTAAAAAATATATAAAGTTTGGGGGTTCAAAGTCATTTTCTTGCAAAAATATTTTTTTCATGTAAACAAAAAGTGTCAGAAAGGGCTTTGTCTTCAAGTGGTTAGAAGAGTGGGTGATGTGCGACATAAGCTTCTAAATGTTGTGCATAAAATGCCAGGATAGTTCAAAACCCCCTCAAATGACCCAATTTTGGAAAGTAGACACCCCAATGACCCATTTGCTGAGAGGTATGGTGAGCATTTTGCAGACCATTTTTTTGTGCCATCTTGGCATTTTATGGTCTTCGAAACTGAGATAGGTAGTGAGGAGTGAAATCAAAAATGTACACCCTTAGAAAGCCTGCAGGCGGTGATTGGTTTTTGCTTGCCCCGTACGCGGCTAGGCTAGATATGTGCAATTTACAGTTTGTAGATATGTGCAATTTACAGAATAGAGATATGTGCTATTTACGGGTTTGTAGATATATGCGATTTGCATGTTGTAGATATGTGCGATTTGCATGTTAACCATCATTTGCTTAGCAGGTACGCCATTCAGTTGCAGCACAGATTTATTTATCTTGACAGCAACAGCGTTTGCTCCCACGATACATAAAGCCGTGACTCCCTCACTGTAGGAGGTGATTTCACCACCACAGTTAAACAACGAAAAAAAAGAGCATATATGCCAAAGCATGGCGGCAGCAGGGGCGGAGGAGCGATTTGCTCCTAAATTTTGGGGCGGATGCCCCCATGCTTCGGCATATATAAATGGTGCACGTATGCCCATCATTAGAAGTGGGTGGATGAGGGAGGTATCTAATGGTGGGCATACCCACCGATCAATCTCTTTTTTTCGTTCAGCCCACGGGCTGCATGAGAAAAAAAAGAGATTACAATATATGCCCAACAAGGACCAGCAACGTACTGGTATGTTGCTGGACTGAGTGGTTATACCAGAATGATGCCTGCAGGTTTAGGTATCATCCTTTTCAGGCAGCGGTCGGCTTTCATGTAAAAGCAATCCTAAGGGCTAATTAGCCTCTAGACTGCTTTTACAAGCAGTGGGAGGGAATGCCCCCATGCTCCCCCACCATCTTCCATGTTCTTCTCTGGCTCTCCTATCCCAACAGGGAGCCTGAGAATGCAGCTGGTGATTCGGCCAGCTGACTATAGTGCTCATCAGAGATCAGAATGGCTCCAATCATCTCTATGGTCTAAGAAACCGGAAGCTACGAGCATTTCATGACTTAGATTTCGCCGAATGTAAACAGCGCCATTAGGAAATTGGGAAAGCATTTCATCACACCGATCTTGGTGTTGTCAGATGCTTTGAGGGCAGAGGAGAGATCTAGGGTCTAATAAAACCCATTTAAAAAAAAAAAAAAAAAGCACCTCTGTCCCCCCCCGCTCTCGCGCAAATGCAAGCATCGGTCTGGCGTCAAATATAAACAGCAATTGCACCATGCGAGGCATCGCCGCGAAGGTCAGATCGAGGGCAGTAAATTTAGAAGTAGACCTCCCCTGTAAATTTAAAGTGGTACCCTGTAAAGGCTTTTAAAGGCTTTTAAAAATGTATGTAGTTTGACGCCATTGCATGTTTGTGCTCAATTTTAAAGCAGGTCGTGTTTCGTATCCATGTACTCAGCCAAAGATCATCTTTTTTTATTTCATCAAACATTTGGGCAATTTAGTGTGTTGTAGCGCATTCAAATTTTAAAAAGTGTGTTTATTCCCCAAAAAATGCGTTTGAAAAATCGCTTCGCAAACGCTGTGTGCAAAAAATAAATAAATGAAACAACCACCATTTTAATCTGCAGGGCCTTTGCGTTAAAATATATATAATGTTTGGGGGTTCAAAGTCATTTTCTTGCAAAAAATGTTTTTTTCATGTAAACAAAAAGTGTCAGAAAGGGCTTTGTCTTCAAGTGGTTAGAAGAGTGGGTGATGTGCGACATAAGCTTCTAAATGTTGTGCATAAAATGCCAGGATAGTTCAAAACCCCCTCAAATGACCCCATTTTGGAAAGTAGACACCCCAATGACCCATTTGCTGAGAGGTATGGTGAGCATTTTGCAGACCATTTTTTTGTGCCATCTTGGCATTATATGGCTTTCGAAACTGAGATAGGTAGTGAGGAGTGAAATCAAAAATTTACACCCTTAGAAAGCCTGCAGGCAGTGATTGATTTTTGCGTGTCCCGTACGCGGCTAGGCTAGATATGTGCAATTTACAGTTTGTAGATATGTGCAATTTACAGAATGGAGATATGTGCTATTTACGGGTTTGTAGATATATGCGATTTGCATGTTGTAGATATGTGCGATTTGCATGTTAACCATCATTTGCTTAGCAGGTACGCCATTCAGTTGCAGCGCGGATTTATTTATCTTGACAGCAACAGAGTTTGCTCCCACGATACATAAATACGTGACTCCATCTCTGTAGGAGGTGATTTCACCACCACAGTTAAACAAAAAAAAAAGAGTATATATGCCGAAGCATGGGGGCAGCAGGGGCGGAGAGCGATTTGCTCCTAACGTTTGGGGCGGATGCCCCCATGCTTCGGCATATATAAATGGTGCACGTATGCCCATCATTAGAAGTGGGTGGATGAAGGGAGGTATCTAATGGTGGGCATACCCACCGATCAATCTCTTTTTTCGTTCAGCCCACAGGCTGCATGAAAAAAAAAAAGATTACAATATATGCCCAACAAGGACCAGCAACGTACTGGTATGTTGCTGGACTGAGTGGTTATACCAGAATGATGCCTGCAGGTTTAGGTATCATCCTTTTCAGGCAGTGGTCGGCTTTCATGTAAAAGCAATCCTATCGGCTAATTAGCCTCTAGACTGCATTTACAAGCAGGGGGAGAGAATGCCCCCCACCACCATCTTCCATGTTTTTCTCTCGCTCTCCTGTCCCAACAGGGAGCCTGAGAATGCAGCCGGTGATTCGGCCAGCTGACTATAGAGCTCATCAGAGACCAGAATGGCTCCAATCATCTCTATGGTCTAAGAAACTGGAAGCTACGAGCATTTCATGACTTCGATTTCGCCGGATGTAAACATCGCCATTAGGAAATTGGGAAAGCATTTTATCACACCGATCTTGGTGTTGTCAGATGCTTTGAGGGTAGAGGAGAGATCTAGGGTCTAATAGAACCCATTTAAAAAAAAAAAAAATGAAAAAAAAAAAAAGCACCCCTGTCCCCCCCTGATCTCGCGCAAATGCAAGCATCAGTCTGGCGTCAACTGTAAACAGCAATTGCACCATGCGAGGCATCGCCGTGAAGGTCAGATCGAGGGCAGTAATTTTAGCAGTAGAACTCCCCTGTAAATTAAAAGTGGTACTCTGTAAAGGCTTTTAAAGGCTTTTAAAAATGTATGTAGTTTGACGCCATTGCATGTTTGTGCTCAATTTTAAAGCAGGTCGTGTTTCGTATCCATGTACTCAGCCAAAGATCATCTTTTTTTATTTCATCAAACATTTGGGCAATTTAGTGTGTTGTAGCGCATTCAAATTTTAAAAAGTGTGTTTATTCCCCAAAAAATGCGTTTGAAAAATCGCTTCGCAAACGCTGTGTGCAAAAAATAAATAAATGAAACAACCACCATTTTAATCTGCAGGGCCTTTGCTTTAAAATATATATAATGTTTGGGGGTTCAAAGTCATTTTCTTGCAAAAAATGTTTTTTTCATGTAAACAAAAAGTGTCAGAAAGGGCTTTGTCTTCAAGTGGTTAGGAGAGTAGGTGATGTGCGACATAAGCTTCTAAATGTTGTGCATAAAATGCCAGGATAGTTCAAAACCCCCTCAAATGACCCCATTTTGAAAGGTAGACTCCCCAATGACCCATTTGCTGATAGGTATGGTGAGCATTTTGCAGACCATTTTTTTTTGTGCCATCTTGGCATTTTATGGCCTTCGAAACTGAGATAGGTAGTGAGGAGTGAAATCAAAAATTTACACCCTTAGAAAGCCTGCAGGCGGTGATTGGTTTTTGCGTGCCCCGTATGTGGCTAGACTAGATATGTGCTATTTACAGGTTGTAGATATATGCGATTTGCATGTTGTAAATATGTGCGATTTTCATGTTGTACATATGTGCTATTTACAGGTTGTAGATATGTGCGATTTGCATGATGTAGATATGTGCAATTTATGGGTTGTAGATATGTGCGATTTACAGGTTGTAGATATGTGCGATTTGCATGTTGTAGATTTGTGCGATTTGCAAGTTGTAGATATGTGCAATTTACATGTTGTATAGATGTGTGATTTGCATGTTGTAGATATGTGCAATTTACAGAATGCAGATGTCTGATTTACAGAATGCAGATATGTGCGATTTACAGAATGCGATTTACAGAATGCGATTTACAGAATGCAGATATGTGCTATTTACAGGTTGTAGATATGTGCAATTTACAGGTTGTAGATATGTGCGATTTGCATGTTAACCATCATTTGCTTAGCAGGCACGCCATTCAGTTGCAGCGCAGATTTATTTATCTTGACAGCAACAGCGTTTGCTCCCACGATACATAAAGCCGTGACTCCAGCGCTGTAGGAGGTGATTTCACCACCACAGTTAAACAAAAAAAAAAAAAAAAGAGTATATATGCCGATTTGCTCCTAACTTTTGGGGCGGATGCCCCCATGCTTCGGCATATATAAATGGTGCACGTATGCCCATCATTAGAAGTGGGTGGATGAAGGGAGGTATCTAATGGTGGGCATACCCACCGATCAATCTCTTTTTTTTCGTTCAGCCCACAGGCTGCATGAAAAAAAAAATATTACAATATATACCCAACAAGGACCAGCAACGTACTGGTATGTTGCTGGACTGAGTGGTTATACCAGAATAATGCCTGCAGGTTTAGGTATCATCCTTTTCAGGCAGCGGTCGGCTTTCATGTAAATGCAATCCTAGCGGCTAATTAGCCTCTAGACTGCTTTTAGAAGCCGTGGGAGGGAATGCCCCCCCCCCCTCCATCTTCCATGTTTTTCTCTGGCTCTCCTGTCCCAACAGGGAGCCTGAGAATGCAGCCGGTGATTCGGCCAGCTGACTATAGAGCTCATCAGAGACCAGAATGGCTCCAATCATCTCTATGGTCTAAGAAACCAGAAGCTACGAGCATTTGATGACTTGGTGTTGTCAGATGCTTTGAGGGCAGAGGAGAGATCTAGGGTCTAATAGAACCCATTTAAAAATAAATAAATAAAAAAAAGCACCCCTGTCCTCCCCTGCTCTCGCGCAAATGCAAGCATCGGTCTGGCGTCAAATATAAACAGAAATTGCACCATGCGAGGCATCGCCGCGAAGGTCAGATCGAGGGCAGTAATTTTAGCAGTAGACCTCCCCTGTAAATTTAAAGTGGTACCCTGTAAAGGCTATTAAAGGCTTTTAAAAATGTATGTAGTTTGAAGCCATTGCACGTTTGTGCTCAATTTTAAAGCAGGTCGTGTTTCGTATCCATGTACTCAGCCAAAGATCGTCTTTTTTATTTCGTCAAACATTTGGGCAATTTAGTGTGTTTTGGCGCATTCAAATTTTAAAAAGTGTGTTTATTCCCCAAATAAGCGTTTGAAAAATCGCTTCGCAAATACTGTGTGAAAAAAAAATGGAACACCCACTATTTTAATCTGCAGAGCCTTTGCTTTAAAAAATATATAATGTTTGGGGGTTCAAAGTCATTTTCTTGCAAAAAATTTTTTTTCATGTAAACATAAAGTGTCAGAAAGGGCTTTGTCTTCAACTGGTTAGAAGAGTAGGTGATGTGTGACATAAGCTTCTAAATGTTGTGCATAAAATGCCAGGATAGTTCAGAACCCCCTCAAATAACCCCATTTTGGAAAGTAGACACCCCAATGACCCATTTGCTGAGAGGTATGGTGAGCATTTTGCAGACCATTTTTTTGTGCCATCTTGGCATTTTATGGCCTTCGAAACTGAGATAGGTAGTGAGGAGTGAAATCAAAAATTTACACCCTTCGAAAGCCTGCAGGCGGTGATTGGTTTTTGCGTGTCCTGTATGCGGCTAGGCAAGATATGTGCAAATTACATTTTGTAGATATGTGCAATTTACAGGTTGTAGATATGTGCTATTTGCATGTTGTAGATATGTACGATTTGCATGTTGTAGATATGTGCGATTTGCATGTTGTAGATATGTGCAATTTACAGAATGTGATTAACAGAATGGAGATATGTGCTTTTTACAAGTTGTAGTTATATGCAATTTGCATGTTGTAGATATGTGCGATTTACAGGTTGTAGATATGTGCGATTTGCATGTTGTAGATATGTGTGATTTACAGGTTGCAGGTTACAAATTGCTTTTGCATATATATATTTAAGGCACAGATTGAGTTAACAATGTTTTTTATTAATTTTTTTATTGTATTTGCTTTGCAGGTATATGTCTTACTGTTATAATGTAATATTACTTTGTTTTATTGTTAACCATCATTTGCTTAGCAGGTACGCCATTCAGTTGCAGCGAGGATTTCTCTATCTTGACAGCAACAGCGTTTGCTCCCACAAAACATAAAGCCGTGACTCCAGCGCTGTAGGAGGTGATTTCACCACCACAGTTAAACAACAACAAAAAAGAGCATATATGCCAAAGCATGGGGGCAGCAGATGCGGAGGAGCGATTTGCTCCTAACTTTTGGGGCGGATGCCCCCATGCTTCGTCATATATAAATGGTGCACGTATGCCCATCATTATGTGCGATTTGCATGCTGTAGATATGTGCGATTTGCATGTTGTTGATATTTGCGATTTGCATGTTGTAGATATGTGCGATTTGCATGTTGTAGAAATCTACGATTTTAAGGTTGTAGATATGTGCAATTTGCATGTTGTAGATATGTGCGATTTACAGAATGCAGATGTGTGATTTACAAAATGCACATCTCTTTTGAAGGTTGTAGATATGTGCAATATACAGGTTGTAGGTATGTGCGATTTTCATGTTGTAGATATGTGCAATTTACGGGTTGTAGATATGTGCAATTTGCGGGTTGTAGATATGTGCAATTTGCATGTTGTAGATATGTGCAATTTACAGGTTGTAGATATGTACAATTTACAGGTTGTAGATATGTGCAATTTCCAGATTTTAGATATATGCGATTTGTATGTTGTAGATATGTGCGATTTACAGAATGCAGATGTGTGATTTACAGAATGCAGATATGTGCGATTTACAGAATGTGATTTACAGAATGCAGATATGTGCGATTTGCATGTTGTAGATATGTGCAATTTACAGGTTGTAGATATGTGCGATTTGCATGTTAACCATCATTTGCTTAGCAGGCACGCCATTCAGTTGCAGCTCGGATTTATTTATCTTGACAGCAAAAGTGTTTGCTCCCACGATACATAAAGCCGTGACTCCAGCGCTGTAGGAGGTGATTTCACCACCACAGTTAAACCAAAAAAAAAAAGAGTATATATGCTGAAGCATGGGGGCAGCAGGGGCGGAGGAGCGATTTGCTCCTAACTTTTGGGGCGGATGCCTCCATGCTTCGGCATATATAAATGGTGCACGTATGCCCATCATTAGAAGTGGGTGGATGAAGGGAGGTATTCTAATGGTGGGCATACCCACCGATCAATCTCTTTTTTTTCGTTCAGCCCACAGGCTGCATGAAAAAAAAAGAGATTACAATATATGCCCAACAAGGACCAGCAACGTACTGGTATGTTGCTGGACTGAGTGGTTATACCAGAATGATGCCTGCAGGTTTAGGTATCATCCTTTTCAGGCAGCGGTCGGCTTTCATGTAAAAGCAATCCTAGCGACTAATTAGCCCCTAGACTGCTTTTACAAGTAGTGGGAGGGAATGCCCCCCCCCATCTTCCATGTTTTTTCTCTGGCTCTCCTGTCCCAACAGGGAGCCTGAGAATGCAGCTGGTGATTCGGCCAGCTGACTATAGAGCTCATCAGAGACCAGAATGGCTCCAATCATCTCTATGGTCTAAGAAACAGGAAGCTAGATTTAGACTTAGATTTCGCCGGATGTAAACAGCGCCATTAGGAAATTGGGAAAGCATTTTATCACACCGATCTTGGTGTTTTCAGATGTTTTGAGAGCAGAGGAGAGATCTAGGGTCTAATTGAACCCATTTAAAAAAAAAAAAAAAAACACCCCTGTCCCCCCCTGCTCTTGCGCAAATGCATGCATCGGTGTGGCGTCAAATGTAAACAGCAATTGCACCATGCGAGGCATCGCCGCAAAGGTCAGATCGAGGGCAGTAATTTTAGCAGTAGATCTCCCCTGTAAATTTAAAGTGGTACCCTGTAAAGGCTATTAAAGGCTTTTAAAAATGTATATAGTTTGACGCCATTGCACGTTTGTGCTCAATTTTAAAGCAGGTTGTGTTTCGTATCCATGTACTCAGCCAAAGATCATCTTTTTTATTTCATCAAACATTTGGGCAATTTAGTGTGTTTTAGCACATTCAAATTTTAAAAAGTGTGTTTATTCCCCAAAAAAAGAGTTTGAAAAATCGCTTCGCAAATACTGTGTGAAAAAAAAAAATGAAACACCCACCATTTTAATCTGCAGGGCCTTTGCTTTAAAAAATATATAATGTTTGGGGGTTCAAAGTAATTTTCTTGCAAAATTTTTTTTTTCATGTAAACAAAAAGTGTCAGAAAGGGCTTTGTCTTCAAGTGGTTAGAAGAGTGGGTGATATGCGACATAAGCTTCTAAATGTTGTGCATAAAATGCCAGGATAGTTCAAAACCCCCTCAAATGACCCCATTTTGGAAAGTAGACACTCCAATGAGAGGTATGGTGAGCATTTTGCAGACCATTTTTTGTGTGCCATCTTGGCATTTTATGGCCTTCGAAACTGAGATAGGTAATGAGGAGTGAAATCAAAAATTTACACCCTTAGAAAGCCTGCAGGCGGTGATTGGTTTTTGCGTGCCCCGTATGCAACTAGGCTCCCAAAAGTCACACACATGTGACAAGCAGCAAAATGTATTTTGGGGTGCAATTCCACATATGACCATGGCATGTGTGAGCAATATATAATTTAGTGATACATTTTTGTAAAATTTGTTTTGTCATTATTCAGTCACTTGGGACAAAAAAAAATTAAATATTCAATGGGCGCAACAATTTCCTTGGGGTGTCTACTTTCCAAAATGGGGTCATTTGGGGGGGGGGGGGGTTGTACTGCCCTGCCATGTGGCTGAATAAATTTTGGCCTAAATGTATGACTAAAATTGAGTTTATTGTTTTTTTTATAACAAAATGTAGAAAATATTATTTTTTTTTCCACATTTTTGGTCTTTTTCCATTTATATCGCAAAAAATAAAAAATAAAATCACAGAAGCAATCAAATACCATCAAAAGAAAGCTCTATTTGTGGGAAAAAAAGGATGCAAATTTTGTTTAGAGCATTGCATGACCGCGCAATTAGCAGTTAAAGTGACACAGTGCCAAATTGTAAAATGTGCTCTGGTCAGGAAGGGGGTAAAACCTTCCGGGGCTGAAGTGGTTCATCGGTCTAGTGGCTGAAACAGAGACTGTTTTTTCTCTGGATCTTTGGGAATGCTTGACCTCAGGAAGCGAGATGGTGCAAAGTCTCGGAATTCCAGCTTGTCTTGATATATTTATCCAAGTCTTCTCCAAATAGTCGCAAACCCAGCTAGGAAGTTTTTACATGGGGTTTCAGCTGACCAATTTTTCAACCACAAGATTCTGCACATAGGTACAAGCATAAGCGTGAAGTGAGATGCCTGGTGAATAGAGTCTTTGATGGCATCTATGGCAAAACATAATGCCTTAGGTAGTTCAGCCAAATCTTGAGCTAGTTGAGTAGGATGCTTTCTAAGAACCTGTTTGAATTGGTCCTGTAGGGATTGGCAGACGCCTATCGTGGTGACTGCAGGCTGGGTGATGGCACCTGCTATGGAAAAAGCAGACTTTAGCAGGGATTCCAACTTCTTATCTGTTGGATCTTTAAGCATCTCTGCATTGTCTACAGGACAAGTCTGCAGTAACCTGGGTAAAAAATACAGCCACAGTAACAAACTTCCAGTGGTATAATAGCGGCATCATCCATCTCCCCCACGCCGGGGGGGGGGGGGTAATGAAAGGGGGATACAGCTCTGCTGTCCCCCTAACCCTCTGGACCCATCAGGGGAAGGAAAAAAAATACATTTTTTTGAAGCTTTTCCAATCTTGCAAAAATCTGCTTCCACACGCTATACAGCCAGGCACGGAACTGAGCAAACTGTGAAAGACAACTGAGTAAGGTATGTGACCATCTAATGGAGATTTTAAGGCATGACAACATTTTTCCTTCAATGAAAGAAATGTGTAGATGTTTTTAAAATCTAAGTCTCTCTTACTTTACCTTGTTCTCGCTGTAAGATTGTGCTGATTTAACAGAAAATCCAGCTTTCACCCATCACGGCGGGTTACATTTAACAAACCTTCAAGGACTGGGTCAGTTAAAACGGGGTCCAACTGCCTTGGGCCTTGCATAGCACCCCAGATCAGGAAGCTTGAGGTAATGTAACAAGACCTAAGCCCTGGGTTCCTGGGGTCCAGCCCTACTAAGAGAGGCATTACAGGCAAAACCTCAGGCTTTGGATACGAGGTCCCAGGTATCATCCATGTTAGGCCTCAGTGGCACTTCTGGATGGATCTGGTTTCTTTTTATGAAGGAATTTAAATCCAGCATGGATCTATGGTTGCCACCTTTTCTTTAAGTCAAACCCGAACACTTTAGTGGCGCACGGCAATTTCTTTCCTATAGTATAAACTATACATATACTTTGCTATTAAATAACATTTCTAATCATATGAAGTTTATAACAAGAGTCCCCCTTTACATCAGAGTCCACAAAGTTTCCCTTTTACATCTGAACTCGCTGAGTTCCCTTTCACTGTAAGGGGGGACTCTGCAGACTCTGATGTAAGGGAGAACTCTGGGGACTCTGACATAAGGGATGGTCTGGGAACTCTGATTTAAAGGAGAACACTGAGAACTCTGATGTATGGAGAGGACTCTGATGTAAGGGGAAACACTGTGGCCTCTGGTGTAAAGGCGAACACTGATGTAAGGGGTGCTCTGAGAACCCTTATTTGCCTTAGTGTACTCAGAGGCAGGAGAGAGAAGGGGGGGAGAATTCAGTCACACACAGGGATGGATGGTGAGCTCACTCACCCCTTGGCAGTCAGCAGCTGTCATCCAGATGTATCTGAGGCTGCTGGACTTAAAATTTCCAGCCCTAACTTTCCTTTTCTGAGACACAGCGCCAGGGATTGGAGTGTGGGCAGACACAGAGGGGTAGGGGTGGGGGGAAGAGGTGCAGATTGTGCCCTCTCTACTCTCCCGTCTGTATGTGTTTGGGGCAGGGGGGTGTTAGTGTTGGCTTTGGGCAGTGTGAAAAAGAGTGTAACAGACACTCTCAGCTTAGACTACTGCAGCCAGAAACCCTGCCGCAAGCCATAGTCCAGTCTAAATAATGTGTCCGGGTTTCAGGCAGTCTGAAACCCGGACGCATGATTCCAAACCCGAACTGTCCGGGTGAATCCTGGACAGGTGGCAACCCTACATGGATCCCTCTTAGAGCTCCTCAGAGCACTTCTTAACTCGTGAGCAACACCTTAGGATCTGGCAAAAAAACTGATGTACTCCTGGAAGGAGGAGGGGATATATAGGGAGTAAACTTCCTTAATTAGGGTTTACCAGTGTCAATGCCTGATGGTAGGCTATAACCCATTAAGTAATTACTTAAGGCCCTGTGTCCCATGATGTACAATAAAGAAATTGTATACAAGCAAGAGGGTTGATTATAGTTTCATAGTTTCATAGTTATTAAGGTTGAATGAAGACACCAGTCCATCTAGTTCAACCTGAGTGAGTGTCTACAATTGCCCCCATCCCTGTACATTGCACACTCACATCAGTCCCTACCCTCAAGGAGCCCACAATCCAAGGTCCCCATTCTTATACTAGGGCCAATTTTGGACAGAAGCCAATTAACCTCCCTGCCTGTCTTTGGAGTGTGGGAGGAAACCGGAGTACCCGGAGGAAACCCACGCAGACACAGGGAGAACATGCAAACTCCAGGCAGGTAGTGTCATGGTTGGGATTTGAACCAGCGACCTCTTACTGCTATGTGAGAGTGCTAACCACTACACCACTGTGCCGCCCCATTATGCCTGCCTTTTAGTTACACAAAGCCAAAAGGTTTTCATTGTGCATTACAACCTCCCAGATGCCAGTGACCTAACAACCAATGAGGTCATTGGTTGATAAGGAGGACGTTGGGCCCCTGCACATTTTGTCCCTCCCCTGCTCTTCTCCATCAGCACTGGGGGCACATTAGCTGAGTGAGTAAGAGAAACTGAGGGAAAAGAATACTAGTCAGTACCAGTGTACAAAGGTATATTTGCTTTGGAAGAATAAATCACCTCCAATGTTGGGATCCTAAGTGTGTGTGGATGTTGCTGCAATATGCAAAACTATTAGGGCACTTTCACACTGAGGCGCTGCGGCGGTAATACGCCGCTATTGTTAGCAGTGATTTTCGGCTGTTAGCAGGGCCCTTTTAACTCCCGCTAGTGCCCCGAAAAGGGTTAAAAGCTCCGCTTTGCCGGCGCTGCCCATTGATTTCAATGGGCAAGGGCCATTAAGAGCGGTGTATACACTGCTCCTAAAGCGCCTCAAAGATTCTACTTGCAGGACTTTAAGTGTCCTGCCAGCACACCGCTCCGGTGTGAAAGCACTTGGGCTTTTGCACTGGAGTGACAGGAGAGGCGTTTTACAAGTGCTGGTTGTCCTCACAGGTGGAGGAATATGCCAACTACTAGAGTTTGTACAAATGTAATGTTGGTCAGTGTGTAAAAGGTAAAATAACCCACTGGGTGCACCTTACAACAATGCCCCTTCCAAAAGGGTCTTCACTACATCCACAAAAAGTAACTATATAACATCAGTATAGTTTTTCCCCATAGGGACACTATAGGGTCCTCACTATGATCTTCAAACTAGTATACAGTAAAACCTTGGTTTGAGAGCATTTTGCAAGACAAGCAACATTTTTAAATACATTTTGACTTGATAAACGAGCGTTGTCTTGATATACAAGTAGCGGCATGTCACAACCAAGTATAAAAGAGAAGAGAGGCGCCTCTAAGTGTAGCAATGTGGTTACATTTAATGAAGGTACAACATTTAGCAACTAAGTATGCAGACATCTGGGGTAAAGCTGTCCACATAGACCGTAGACAGCAAAGCATCAACCTATGGAGCTGCACTTCCTTTCCCATGTCAGTGCGTGTTGGAGTGAGCTGTGGTAAGAAAAAAAAAAAAAGAAGAAAAATAGGGAGTGATTTTTCCTGAATCCCATTTAAAACAAACAGACTGCGGACACGCAGAAGGCCACGATTTATGATAAAGCATTTTGCAGCACATGCGTTACTACAACACATAAGCGAAAACATAAATAATCAAATAAATAAATTAATTTAGGCAAATGCAGCTGAACCTAAAGTGTATACTTTGCCGGGCTGCCTGGGGGTCTTAATAGTCCTCTGGGCTGTGCTTGCACTTGGGGTGAGAGATCATTCATCAGCTGATCTACACACACAATTTATATATATATATATATATATATATATATATATATATATATATATATATATATACATATATACATATATACATATATACACACACATACATACATATATACATACATACACACACACACACACACACACACATTTTTTTAATTGTATTTGTGTAACGTATTAAATGTAGATTTGTAGACCCATATGGTCTCTATATGTATTGTGTTCTCATTCGATTGTTTACTTAAAAATGAATTTAGTTTATTTATAATGATACTGTACATAAGGTCTTGCAAAAGCTCCTGAGGAAGCCATGATTATGGCAAAACATGTAGAGGCGAAAAACTTTTGTACAACGACCACATGAATTTCATGTGTTGGTTTTAACATAATACGTTTTTAACAATTAAACAAAACGTATGACATTGATATTGTTCTCAATTTGAATAATTTGCACCTTAAAACTCCCATTTTCACTTTTCAATACTGTATATTGTACATTCACAACAGTCCCTGTCATCAAGGAGCTTACAATCTAAGGTCCCTAACTCACATTCATACTAGAGCCAATTTAGAGAGGAACCTACCAGCATGTCTTTGGAGCATGGGAAGAAACCGGAGTACCCAGAAGAAACCCACGCAGGCACAGGGAGAACATGCAAGCTCCAGGCAGGTAGTGCTGTGGTGGGGATCCAAACCGACAACCCTAGTGCTGCCAGGAAGTGGACCTCTATGCGTCTGCCCTCTCTGATTACCACACCAAGCTAACAGAACTGAGCAGATCAAAGAAAACCTCAGATGCACAAGAGATTTTCCACCCCCCCCCATCTGTCCTACTACACTACAGTAAGCCAAGATGCAAAAGTGGCCTAAAACTTTGTTTTAAAGCAGCCCAATAAATTCAATGGGCTTTTCATTCATAGAAATGCCCAAGTTTTAGGACATGTCACAAAATCTTTGCTGCAACACACTAGGGTGAATTGCCAAGTGCTGCAATGCATTTGCATTGCCTTAGTGCATCAGGGTGATATTCAAAATGAATGGCAAGCAATGTGCTGACACCAATGCATAGGTGTGCTGTAAATTAGCCCTAAAGCACATGTCAAACACAAAGCCCACTGGCCGAATTAGGCCAACCAGGCCATTTAACGTGGCGCTTGACCCCCCTTGTCTATGCCCCCACCTTGTCTCAGCAGTGGGCAGCAGAGAGGATGATGGAACTTTTGTACAGCCACAGCCCTTTGGCCTCAGCATTCAGCAGACTCCAGCCCTCTTCTGGTCCTCCTCCAGACCTTGCACTTTATACTTCCCAGTCCGCCCTCAGCTTCTTCCCGGCAGCAGCACAAGGTAAGGAGGGGGGGGAGGCACTGTGATGAAAAGGAGTGTAGAAGACTCACTTCTGATGATGGATGGGGGGGGGGGGAGGGGTGAACTGGACATCTAGTCTTACAGATACAACTGGCCCTTTAAGGGCGATCATAATTGTGATGCAGCATGTGATAAAATAGAGCTTGATACCACTGCTTTTACCCTAAAGGTTCATTAATTGGACGGATACAGTATGGAAGGAGACACACACTATTATCATGACTTACTTGTCCAAGTCATACAGGGTATGAGAGCTCTCCACAATGACTTCTACACCAGCTTCCTTGGCCAGTTTCATGATGGCTGCATCTCGCTCTTTCCCAAACGTTTCAGAATCGTACCGAAACATTAGCCGGGTCACACCCCATTCCTGCAAAATATCAAGATGAGAGCCTATAAGAATGACTCTGTGACTGGTAAGTGTCCGATTAATAACAGTCAACATCTACACTTTTTGTATGGGTGGAACTCCACTTTAAATATCTTTTTTTAAACAACAGGAGAGGTTTATACTTACCTGCTTGGTGCAGTGGAATTGCAGAGAGGCCCCAATCCTCCTCTTCTAGGGGTTCCCCCCACCACCACTCCTGGCTCCTCCTCTTCTTGGTGTTCCACCATAGGAAGCTACTTTCTATGGTGGTGCACCTGTGGGCTCAATCTCGGGTTACGCTGCCTGTGTCCAATGACACAGACAGTGAGGCGAGGACCTGCCCCCCCCCCCCCCCCCGAATTTGTCCTCACATGATTTGACTGACTGCAGCAGGAACCAATGGTTCCCTCTGCTCTCAGCAAAGCCTGTAAGTGCGGGAGAGGAGTGGAGAGGAGAAACGCTGCTCTCGTGCACAGCGCTGGACTGAGATGCGGCTCAGGTAAGTACATGGGGGTGGGGATACTTTAACCTAAACATTTTTTACCTTCCAGCCACCTTTTTGGTTTTTTTAAAAGTCAGCAGCTACAAACGCTGTAGCTGCTGACTTTTAATAAGGACACTTACCTGTCTAGCACCCGAGGCTGATCCGTCCATCGGCTCGACTGCCAGCACCTTCATCTTAACGAAGGGAAACAGGCAGTGGAGCCTTGCGGCTTCACTGCCCATTTCCTACTGCGCATGCGTAAGTCACGTGGCGCTTTGTGAATGGCCCCATTGTTTCTGGGACACACACATGGCAACGGGGCCACTCGCCGAAGAGAAGGAAGCACTGCGGAATAGGAAGACTGCCTAGCAACAGCGGTTTCAGGTAAGTTAAAAAAAATATATCCAATTTATATCCAATTTACTGCAAAGGATACATTAAAGTGGAGTTCCGCCATTTTTTTTTTTTTTTTTTTTTTAAGTCAGCAGCTACAAATACTACAGCTGTTGACTTATAAAATATGGACACTTACCCATCCAGCATGCCCGCGATGTCAGCACCCGAAGCTGATCTGTAGCTCGGCTCTCGGGTGCAGCCGCTGCGCATTCCTGAGTTGCGCTGCGCAATAAGGACAGTCCCTGCTGTCTCTGGGATCCGTATGTTTACCAGCAGACAAGAGGGGGGGGAGCAGTACAGACAGGAAGTGGCATAAATAACCGCAAATTCTGCAGATATCTATGCCTGCAAGTGGGTGCATTTATGTATGTGGAAGGGGAGAGTGGGCATTTATGTATGTGGAGGGGGAGAGCGGGCATTTAAGCATTTGGAAGGGGAGAGCGGGTATTTATGTATGTGGAGGGGGAGAGTGGGTATTTATGTATGTGGAGGGGGAGAGCGGGTATTTATGTATGTAGAGGGGGAGAGCGGGTGTTTATGTATGTAGAGGGGGAGAGCGGGTATTTATGTATGTGGAGGGGGAGAGCGGGTATTTATGTATGTAGAGGGGGAGAGCGGGTATTTATGTATGTGGAGGGGGAGAGCGGGCATTTATGCATTTGGAAGGGGAGAGCAGGTATTTATGTATGTAGAGGGGGAGAGCGGGTATTTATGTATGTGGAAGGGGAGAGTGGGTATTTATGTATGTGGAGGGGGAGAGCGGGTATTTATGTATGTAGAGGGGGAGAGCGGGTGTTTATGTATGTAGAGGGGGAAAGCGGGTATTTATGTATGTGGAGGGGGAGAGCGGGTATTTATGTATGTAGAGGGGGAGAGCGGGTATTTATGTACATGGAGGGGGAGAGCGGGTATTTAGGGTTCCTGGAACTGTTGAATACCATTGGTGGCAAGTACTTGTGATACAGCAAAGTTTTAGGACATTGCATGCCAGAAACGTAAGTATATAAGTAGACATTTTTTTTTTTTATAGGTGGGCTATACCTTCATTTGGTACAGAGAGAACCCTTGCAAATGTGGGTCGTCTAGGTGAAATGCGTCCCTCCTGGTCGTTTAGTGCAACATTTAAGGCTCTAAATGTGGGTATCACAGCATTCAGCTGAAGCTTGCCATGGGCCTGGGAGCTGCACCTGCCCCTCTCGGGCATATGAACACACTGCAACTAGACAGCTCCATGTGCAAGGGACCTTATGACAGGGTTGGAAAAATACACAGAGCCATAGTGCTGCTCTAGACTGGCCTCGATGGACATCCTAGGTGCTCACCATTGTAGTCACTCTTCATCAAAGATATGAGAGAATGTCCGTCACACTCCACTTAAGTCCTTTTGCAGTATTTTTTTTATTTATTTTTTTAACCACTTGACCACTGGGCACTTAAACACCCTTAATAACCAGACCAATTTTCAGCTTTCGGTGCTCTCGCATTTTGAATGACAATTACTCAGTCATGCAACACTGGACCTATATGAAATTTTTGTCCTTTTTTTCACACAAATAGAGCTTTCTTTTGGTGGTATTTAATCACCGCTGGGTTTTTTTTTTTTGTGCTATAAAAGAAAAAATACCGAAAATTCTGTAAAAAAACGAATTTTTCTTTGTTTCTGTTAGAAAATTTAGCAGATTAGTAATTTTTTCTTCATAAATTTTGGCCAAAATTTATACTACTACATATCTTTGGTAAAAATAAGTACAAATTGGTGGATATTATTTGGTCTTTGTGAAAGTTATAGAGTCCACAAGCTATGGTGCCAATATCTGAAAATTGATCACACCTGAGGGACTGACGGCCTATTTCAATTCTTGAGACCCTAACATGCCAGAAAAGTACAAATACCCCCCAAATGACAACCTTTTTGGAAAGAAGACATTCCAAGGTATTTAGTAAGAGGCATGATGAGTTTTTTGAAGTTGTCATTTTTTCCCACAATTCTTTGCAAAATCAAGATTCTTTTTACTTTTTTTTTTTTTTTTCACAAAATTGTCATATTATCAGGTTATTTCTCACACACAGCATATGCATACCACAAATTACACCCCAAAACACATTCTGCTATTACTCCCGAGTATGGTGATACCACATGTGTGAGACTTTTACACAGCGTGGCCACATACAGAGGCCCAACATGCATGGAGCGCCATCAGGTGTTCTGGAGCACCCAGGACAATTCTGACATTTCTCTCCTACATGTAAAAATCATAATTTATTTGCTAGAAAATTACATAGAACTCCAAAACATTATATATGTTTTTTTAGCAAACACCCTGGAGAATACAATGGTGGTCTTTGCAACTTTTTATCTCGCACGGTATTTGCGCAGTAATTTTTCGAATGCTTTTTTTTGGAAAAAAAACTGTTTTGTGCTTAAAAAAAAAAACACAGTAAAGTTAGCCCAATTTTTGCATAATGTGAAAGATGAAGTTACGCTGAGTAAATAGATACCTAATATGTCACTCTTCAAAATTGCACACGCTCGTGGAATGGCGGCAAACGTCGCTACTTAAAAATCCCCATAGGCGACGATTTACATTTTTTTTACTGGTTATATGTTTTGAGTTACAGAGGAGGTCTAGGGCTAGAATTATTTCTCTCGCTCTAACGTTCGCAGCGATACCTCACATGTGTGGTTTGAACACCGTTTTCATATGTGGGCGGGACTTACGCATGCGTTCGCTTCTGCATGCGAGCACATGGGGACAGGGGCGCTTTAAAAAAAACATTTTTTTTTATTGTTCATTTTACTTTATTTATTTTAGTTTGACATTTTTTTCCCCAAAAATAATTTTTTTGATCACTTTTATTCCTATTACAAGGAATGTAAACATCCCTTGTAATAGGAATATGGCATGACAGGTCCTCTTTACAGTGAGATGTGGGGTCAATAAGACCCACATCTCACCTCTAAGCTGGGAAGCCTGAAAAAAAAAAGATTCTGGCTTTGATCGTATTAGCGATTCGGTAGAAGCACCGGAGGGCGGAGGGCGGCGGGAGATGTCTATGGCTGGGTATTGCAGGGTATCACCGACTATGGCTGGGTATCTCAGAGCATGGTGTTGCAGAGTACTGCGTTGCAGAGCATTGCAGGGTATTGGCGGGTGTTGCAGAGCATTGCAGAGTGTTGCAGGGTATTGGCGGGTGTTGCAGAGCATTGCAGAGTGTTGCAGGGTATCGGCGGGGGTTGCAGAGCATTGCAGAGTGTTGCAGGGTATCGGCGGGGGTTGCAGAGCATTGCAGAGTGTTGCAGGGTATCGGCGGGGGTTGCAGAGTGTTGCAGGGTATTGGCAGGTGTTGCAGAGTGTTGCAGAGCGTTGCGGAGTGTTGCAGGGCATTGCGGAGTGTTGCAGGGCATTGCGGAGTGTTGCAGGGCATTGCGGAGTGTTGCAGGGCAATGCAGAGTGTTGCAGGGCAATGCAGAGTGTTGCAGGGCAATGCAGAGTGTTGCAGGGCATTGCAGAGTATTTGCAGGGCATTGCAGAGTATTTGCAGGGAATTGCAGAGTAATGCAGAGTATTTGCAGGGAATTGCAGAGTAATGCAGAGTATTTGCAGGGAATTGCAGAGTAATGCAGAGTATTTGCAGGGAATTGCAGAGTAATGCAGAGTATTTGCAGGGATTTGAGGGGTTAATTTTCGGTGAGCAGCGATGTGGGCACTGCAGATGCAGCCCACATCGCTGCTGACACCGATCTCTTCCCCCTCCGCTGTACCGATCGGTACAGAGAGGGGGAGGGAGGAACCGGCGTCATAACATGACGCCGGCTTGTTTACAAGTGATCACTCCGTCATTTGACGGAGCGATCACGTGGTAAACGGCCGCGATGAGCGGCCGTTTACCGTGATTCGTGATGCGCCGGGTCCACTGGACCCAGCGGTCACGGATGCTCTCGTGTGCGCGCCCCAGGGGGCGCGCGAGAGCAGAATTCTGGGAGGCCGTTAATTAACGGCCTCTCAGAGTTAAACAACTGCCCTGATGCCGTTAATCGGCAATGGGCGGTTGTTAAGTGGTTAATAATCAATACACTGACTGCATACAGTAATGTCTCCACGCTAAAAAACAAAACTTTCACCACTCCTGGCTTGCTCACAAGGATAGAGGAACAAGCCAGGAGTGGCGAAACACATCACAGAAGGTTGTTTTTTTTGGGTGGAAACATTACTGTATGCAGTCAGTTCATTTAAAGAAATACTGCAATAGGAGCCAAGTGAGGTGTGACTGACATTCTTATGACAGGGTTGCTTTAAATAAGCAGATGTAACTTTATTCATACTGTAAATGGTAGATCAGCCTAAGGCAGTGATGCAAACCTTGACACCCCAGATGTTTTGGAACTACATTTCCCATGATGCTCAACTACACTGCAGAGTACATGAGCATCCTGGGAAATGTAGTTCTCAAACAACCGGGGTGCCAAGGTTCACCATCACTAGCCATAGGGATCATTCACATGACCATTCATGGCTATACACCTCCGGAAGTATTTATGTGGCAGGCATAGCCTGGTGGTTACATTTAGCTATAGATGGAAGCCGTCTGTACCTCTACGGCTCTTTGAGGAGCAATGACATGCAGCTAGGGAGAGACAAGCGATTCTTTACACAGACAATTTATGTACGGGGCTGCTTATCTGTCCCATACCGCAGGTAATTGCACCATGTGTCATTACATGTAAACATTGATGTGTACAGGCTGAGTGGTCACAGCTGAATGTAAACACTTGGTCATATCTGCTGCAGAAAAATGCTGATCTGGGTGGCGTACGGCCATGTTTTTAGGCAAGCTATTCACAGTTTGAATCTGTGCCAGTTTAGCAGGAACCAGCTGAAATTTAAACAGTGTATTGGCAGGCTGAATGTAAGTGTGAGTCAGCATACTCATCGAAACTGAATACTGCCTGTGTGGCTGAGGGAGGCTGGGTGATTGCGAACTGTTTGCTCCCTCCTTAAGGAAGACAAAGGACGGCCATACATGTTTGGAATCTAGGCTGGTTCTGCAAAAACCGGTCGAGATTCAAACCATTAGTGGGCAGGCTGAATGTACTAAGTTAATTGATCCTTCACCCCAAACTCGCTCATCCATGTCTTCATGGACCTTGCTTTGTGCACTGGTGAGCAGTCATGTTGGAACAGAAAGGTGCCATCCCCAAACTGTTCCCACAAAGTTGGGAGCATGAAATGGTCTAAAATGTCTTGGTATGCTGACACCTTAAGTGTTCCCTTCACTGCAACTGAGGGGACAAGCCCAACCCCTGAAAAACAACCCCACACCCCAATTCCCCCTCCACTAAATGATTTGGACCAGTGCACAAAGCGAGGTCCATAAAGACATGAATGAGCCAGTTTGGGGTGGAGGAACTTGACTGGCCTGCACCTCAACCCGATAAAACACCCTTGGGATGAATTAAAATGGAGACTGTAAGCCAGGCCTTTTTTTCCAACATCAGTGGCTGACCTTACAAATGCGCTTCTGGAAGAATAATCAAACATTCCCATAGACACACTCCTAAACCTTGTGGACAACCTCCCCAGAAGAGTTGAAGCTGCAAAGAGTGGGCCAACTCAATATTGAATCCTACGGACTAAGACTGGGATGCTAATAAAGTTCATTTAAAGGCAGGCGCCCCAATACTTTTGGTAATATAAAGTGTGTGTGTGTGTAATTTTTTTTTTCAGTTTTGATTTCTTGTTCAGCCCTCCATGCCAACTGCTGCAGTGGCATCAAGTAAACTGTAGCTCAACAAGAGATTTTAGTGCCAGAGGTGGTTCATCGCAGCTTGAAAGCATCCCCACATTACCTGCATTTTTAGATCCAGCACCACCAATACACAGTTGTAATTGGCCTCCAGCTTTCTTTGTGTACATGACCTAGATGCTTTGCCACAAAGCCTGTGCTCTTAAAACAGGTTTACAATCCTATTGAGCACGCCCGGTGAGGTCGCAGTCACATTGGCAGGACAAAGATTCCTAGGGGAAGTTGTGTAGAAAGCTCAAATAATAGGACAAAGCTAGTAGAGCACTCGAGCAGAGGCTCCCTGAGAGATGGGCTTTTCCGCTAGGCTCATGACTGCAAACCATCGTGTTTCTCACAGCGATCACCCCCCGCCACTTCCTAGCACAGACAGAACCAATACAAGGAGCGCACTCTGCTGAGATCACTGTACAGGGAACGCTTCATTATACCTATTAAGTATGCATGTACAAGAACACACAGTTGTGCATAAAAGTTTGCACCCCCTTGGAGAGGTGGTAGTATGCCATATCTACCATTTTTAAAGAAAACATGAGTGAGCAGGCAAAACATATTTCTTTTATTTCCTATGGGAATCATATTCTGTAACTATAGGTAATAAAAAGAATGGCACAATTGAAATGTCCCCTGTTCAAAAGTCTGCACCCCGTTAGTTCTTAATATTGTGTATTGCCCCCTTTAGCATAAACGACAGCGTGCAGTCTTTTCTAATAGTTGTCTATGAGGCCCTGAATTCTTGCAGGTGGTATAACTGCCCATTTGTCTTGGCATAATGCCTCCAGGTCATGCAAAGTCTTTGGTCATCTTGCATGAACCTCACGTTTGAGATCTTCCCAGAGTGGCTCGATGATATTAAGTTCAGGAGACTGATGGCCATTCTAGAACCTTCACCTTTTTCTGCTGTAACCACTGGAAGGTCAGCTTGGCCATGTGCCTCAGGTCATTGTCATGCTAGGCCTTGTTGACCCCTCTCCAAACATGGCACTTATGGTTGTGACCATAAAGTTCTATTTTGGTCTCATCACTCCAGAGTATTGCGTGTCAGAAGAGGTGAGCTGGGTCAAGGTGTTGGGCATATTATAACCAGGCTTTTTTGTGGCATTGGCGCAGTAAAAGTTTTTTTTCTGGAAACTTGACCATGTAACTCATTTTTTTATCATCGTATTGTGCTCCTTGAAACAACCACAGCGTCTTTTTCCAGAGCAGCCTCTATTTCTCCTGATCTTACCTGTGGGGTTTTCTTTCTATCCTGAACAATTCTTCTGGCAGTTGTGGCTGCAATCTTTCTTGGTCTACCTGACCTTGGCATCAAGAGATCCCCAAATTTTCCACTTCTTAAGATAAAAACCCTGAGGGTTTATACCTTTTTTTTGTGTGTATGTAATGCCCAGTGCTCCCCAGCAGCGCCGCGGCCTCATGCATGACTCAGGGCCTCTTCGCTTGTATGAACACTACTGACTAGCATATTCAAGGAATTGCTTATCTTTTTATATCCGTTTCCCGTCTTTATAAAGTTCCATTACCTTGTTACGCAGGTCTTTTAACAGTTATTTTTTGCTCCTCATGGCTCAGTATCTAGCTTGCTCTGTGCAAGTGAGAGCTAACAAACTTATTGACTATTTATACACAGACACTGACTGCAATTTAAAAAGCCACAGATGTGGGAAATTAACCTTTAATTGCAATTTTAACCTGTGTGTGTTCACCTTGTGTGTCTGTACCAAACATTCAAGGGGATGGAGACTTGATGAGGGCCATTTGGGTGATTTCTGGTATCATTACGATTTAAAAAGGTGTTAAACAGCTATGTGATAATAAATGGCTTCATATGATCACTATCCTTCATTTTTTTTTGGTAAGAACAGTCATATTTTTAATATCGAAGTCACAATTTGTGCAAGGATATGCAAAATTTAAGCACAACAGCACATCATACAACAATCACTGAACCCGTCACCCAAACCCAATAGTAAGCTCCTTGAGGGCAGGGACTGATGTGAATGTACAAAATATATGTAAAGTGCTGCGTAAATTGATGGCGCTATACAAGTACATGCAATAAAGTCCAGTTCGACTTTAAAGTGGACAGTAGCTTTTATATTTATAATCATACGGATCTTAAACATAATATGGACTCTCATTCATATAATTGGATTTTTGGTTTCAATTGGTGAGAGACTGGTGGACATTGGGAAAAATCTTTGACCCTGTTTTTGCGCATTTACTTGTGTATTATGTGTACATTGACACACAAGCTTTTATGGAGTTGAGCTTAGAAGTTTTGGCAAAAAAAAAATGTGAATCTGTGCTTTGCCCATGCAGGAGACACATCCATGCACTGCTTTCTTTTAACTCCCCCAGTACTTTATATAACCATCCAGAACTAAGGAAAGCCTTGTATAGGCAATCAACCATTGAGGTTGTACTGTAGTATATGAATGTCTATGGATTGCTAGGATGACCGTGCTGATCAGCCCAGTGCTATAACATGGAGTGGGCCACATGCTCCTCCATACCTGGGAGTACCCAGTACTTCCTTTGGTGCCAAAAGGTAGGTACTTTAAATGCTGCAAGCGATGGAAATATTAAAAGAACCATGGTTTTACTGTATATGTACAGTCAGTGTGGTTGGTGAATTATTACTGTAGATTGTTTCTGCCTTTGAGTATTGCTTTAATGATAAGTTTAGTATTATTAACCACTTTCAGACCGGACCATTTTGCTGGTAAATGACCAGAGGTCTTTTTACACTTTGGCACTGCGCTGCTTTAACTGGTAATTGCGCGGTCATGCAATGTTGTACCCAAACAAAATTTGCGTCCTTTTCTTCCCACAAATAGAGCTTTCTTTTGATGGTATTTGATTGCCTCTGCGATTTTTATTTTTTGCGATATAAACGTAAAAAGACCGCAAATTTTGAAAAAAAATGATATTTTCTACTTTTTGTTATTAGAAAAATCCAATAAACTCAATTTTAGTCATACATTTAGGCCAAAATGTATTCAGCCACATGTCTTTGGTAAAAAAAAAGTCAATAATTGTATATTTATTGGTTTGCGCAAAAGTTGTCACATCTACAAACTAAGGTACGTTTTCTGGAATTTACGCAGCTTTTAGTTTACGACTGCCTATCTCATTTCTTGAGGTGCTAAAATGGCAGGGCAGTACAAAACCCCCCCAAATGACCCCATTTTGGAAAGTAGACCCCCTAAGGAAATTGATAAGAGGCATGTTGAGCCCATTGAATATTTTATTTTTTTGCCTCAAGCGATTGAATAATGACAAAAAAAAAATTTTTTTTTTTTTTTTACACAAAGTTGTCACTAAATGATATATTGCTCACACATGCTATGGGCGTATGTGAAATGACACCCCAAAATAAATTCTGCTGCTTCTCCTGAGTATGGGGATACCACATATGTGGGACTTTTTGGGAGCCTAGCCGCGTACGGGGCCCCGAAAACCAAGCACCGCCTTCAGGCTTTCTAAGGGCGTAAATTTTTGAGTTCACTTCTCACTACCTATTACAGTTTTGAAGGCCATAAAATGCCAAGATGGCACAAAACCCCCACAAATGACCCCATTTTAGAAAGTAGACACCCCAAGCTATTTGCTGAGAGGCATGTTGAGTTCATGGAATATTTTATATTTTGCCACAAGTTGCGGGAAAATTACAAACTTTTTTTTTTTTTTTTTTTTTTTTTAACAAAGTTGTCACTAAATGATATATTGCTCATGCATGCCATGGGCATATGTGAAATGACACCCCAAAATAAATTCTGCTGCTTCTCCTGAGTACGGGGATACCACATATGTGGGACTTTTTGGGAGCCTAGCCGCGTACGGGACCCCGAAAACCAAGCACCGCCTTCAGGCTTTCTAAGGGCGTTACAGTTTTGAAGGCCATAAAATGCCAAGATGGCACAAACCCCCCCCCCAAATGACCCCATTTTGGAAAGTAGACACCCCTAAATTTAGGGGTACACTAGTGAGACTAGGTAATAAATGGCGGGTGCCCTGAAACTATAAAAAAATAACTAACCAACCAGCGTCACCTGTTATATGGTGATCACTGGTGAAAGGGTTAACTAGGGGGCAATCAGGGGGCTTTATGCGGTAGTATATGGGGGTCCCTGGCGCTATAAAAAGCTGCGGCGAACCTAAATACCTACCTGCCTAACTAGCGTCACCTGTGACACTAATACGGCGATCAGAAAAATGATCGCTTATTAGGCTGGGTTCACACTGGAGCGATGCGGGAACGCCACGAATGCGCGGCGGGTTCCCGCATCGCATGCCTCCCGGCGGCAGTTCACACTGCCCTATGCGAACTGCTGGGAGTGTCAGTGAAATGTTACTGACACCCCCAGATCAGTTCGCATATCGCAGTGCGATCTGCAAACTCGGATCGCATGGTGTGAACACCCATGCGATCCGATTCTGCTGCGGGCCAAAAAAAGGGTCCCGTGCGAATTTGCGGCGGGTGCGGCGAATGGCTGAACTCGAATCGCACAGAGATCGGATGTGATTTGCACTGCAGTGCGGTGCGAATCACATTCGTTCTCATAAACCGCTGCAATGTGAACCCAGCCTTAGTGACACTGGCGACGGGGGGTGATCACGGGGTTAAACCTTTATTGGGGGGGTTAGGGGGGTACATTAGAACTAAAGGGGGCTAACTCTAACTGCCCTAACAGTTATTACAGTCACAAATGACACCAATGCAAAAAAAAAAAAAAAAAAAAAAAAAAAGGACATTGGTGTCACTGTGACTGGGGGGCAGGGGTAATTGGGGGGGTGATCGGGGGGTAAAGGGGGGGTGTGAGTGTGCCTGGCATGTTCTACTGTGTGTGTAGAGTGTTGGTGCAACTTACTGATCCGCTCTCCTCCGTGTCGGAACGAAAAATACCGACACGGAGGAGAGAATACATCACTTCCTCTCCTGTGTTTACATTACAGGAGAGGAAGTGATGTCACCGGGGATTTCTATTCGTCGGGAGCGATCGCGAGGGGGTGGCCATGAATGAATGGCCGTCCCCTCGTCCGGGATCGCTCCCGAACGAATACCGACCGCCGCAGGCACCGGGCGGGGGCCCGATCGGGCCCCCGACCCGCGGGAGGCAAGGGACGTACATGTATGTCCTTATGCCTGCCCGTGCCATTGTACCGACGTACATCGGCGTGCGGCGGTCGGCAACTGGTTAAAATACAACTATGCTATTGCACAAAAATGTATTCTACCCGCTTCTTTCATCCTACTGTACTCCTAAAGATAGCCCATAGAATATGAGAACTCAGATGCAGGCATCCTGCATTTCTCTCATCTGCAGAGCCTGCCCATAGGTGTGAGCTCAGACAGCTTGTGGAAATGATGGGTAAGAAAGGAGAAGGACTGTGTTTAGTCAGAATAAACTGGGAAATACCTTGACATGTACTTTTCTGTTGGAGCTTTCTTCCTACTATACACTGTGTGCTGAAGTTACGCTTATTGTTTTACCTCTTTGCTAAAATATAAAGCAATTTGTGTTTGTTTTCCAGAGAAATAAAAGGAACTTTTGTTTTCACAAGACTAAATATCTGATGCCTTACTCTCCCCCAATTTCCACATACCCCGGGCCTGCGAGGCTCAGCTACATACCCCGGGCCTGCGAGGATCAGCTACTGTCAGGGCTGGCATAGCCCTTCCTTCTCGGGGCTGGCTGAGCCGTCGGCTAATTGCCAGCTCTCATCTCTCTCCACAGTTACCCAGCTGTTCCCGGTCATGCTCGTCTGACCTGCCTACTTAAAGCTGTCCAGCTCACTTCACCTCTGCCTTCGCCTTGGTCACATCACAAGAAACCATTTCCTGCGGTTCTGTTTAAAGACTGGCTTGCTGACATCCCTTTTGGCTCCTTATCCTGCTTGCTGTTGCTCTACTTGGATCCCTGACTCTGGCCTGGCTGATTACCGGATCTGGTTATTGAACTCTGTCCTGGCTGACTACTCTATCCGGTTACTGGACTCTAGCTATGCTTTGACTAAACTTTTTCTATTTACCTTTTTATTTAATAAAAAAAAAGTGTGATTTAATTGTACTTCTGTCTCAGTCTGATTCATGGTTTCTGACAGCTACATACCCTGGCCTGCGAGGCTGAGCTGTATACCCCAACCTGTGAGGCTGAGCTACATACCCCAGCCTGCGAGCATCAATAATGTGTTAAAAACTCATGTACAAACTACAAAGGCTGTAAAAATAAAGAAGAAGCTGTCTCTGATGTGTGAATGTAGGCTAAACCTTAGGTAAGAACATTGATCAAGAGCAGCCAGATTAGGAGAGCTGCCTGCCGGTTTACACAGAGCGAGCGTGGGGTTCTCCCCACGCTCCCGGCCGCAGTGTCATTCCCTGGACCCAGTGTTCTGACAGAACACCGGCTCCTATGATGGACATCACACATGCTGGCATTGTACCAGTGTGAGCTTGGTGCAGTAGGTGGGACTTTGTAGGTCACTCTGCCACGCCGGGTAAGCGGGAGATTGATCACCGCACTCTGTGTAAACCCTCTGGGCTAATTAGAATGAATGCTGAGACCCAGGGCTTTTTGGGGGCCCACTCAGGGCTATAGCCTTGGTCAGACCCCCCCACCCGACACTACTGCCTACAATGCATTGCTCATCAATGTATTCTGACGGTGGGGAAGTGGAGAGGATTTCCTCAGCCACCTTAAATACATGGATGGGGAAATCAGGCCCAGTTTTTCCATTCAACCCACTGGTTGGAAAAAAAAAAAAAGGTACTCATCTATGGACTGGTGTTTACTACGACTAATAGTTCCTACTTCACCCACTACAATCAAGAACTACAAGCAAGGTCCCCTCGCAACTGATGTGACCAATACACAGAACTCAAGCACAGATGCAAGAAGACAATTGCAAGCAAATCTGGTAGGCTGGTTGTGCCCAAGTTGAGCGATCAACTTGGGTACATTCAGCCTGCCCACTATTGGGTTGAACCTCAGCTGGTTCCTGCTGAACCGGTGGAGATTCAAACTGCGTATGGCCGGCCTTAAGCCTATTACAGACTCCAGTAGCAGTCCTCAAATGGAGGGGAGGTAGGAGACAAATGCCACCAGAGAATATAAAAAATTCACAATACTGCTGCGCACAAACCTTGCCAAATATGACCTGATCTTATAATTCTAGAAAGCCACTCACATATATAAAAAAGTGTTCTCTACACTCTTGGAAGGATATGGATAGGGGGGGGGGGGGGGGGGGTTTAAGTGGCGCTACCTAAATATAAGTGAATCCTAAATGGATCTCAATCAATTGTGATCTCTCAGGAAAAATATTATATAAAGTGAATCAATCTAATCCATAAGCATTTACATAATATTAAATAATTAATTATAAAAAAATAAAGTGCAATAACTTTCCAAAGCCTATGTGCAAATGTGCAATAGTGTAAATAATATAAAAAGCATAAGAATAAGTTCCATAAATAAATAAATAAATAAATAAATACGTGCAAATGTGCAATGGTGCAAATCGCATACACAAAATCAAATGGATTCCATAAATAAATAAAGACCATTAAATAGTGTTGCTCCCAATCAAAATGCAAAGTGCAAAAAATTATAACAGCAAGTCCACTCAAATCTTCACAAGGTGTACAATGAGTCTAAAAAACAGGATGGTAACCATGCGAGGTGAACAATGAGTGCAAATCCACCGTTCCTCCACACTTGAGAGGCTGGGGGAAACAAGGGGTGCACCTTAAGCACTGAAGTGTGGAGGAGTGGTGGATTAATACTAGACAGTAGGGATGAGTTGAACATCTCCCGGTTCGGTTCGCACCAGAACTTTCGAACGGACCCCAAATTCGTACGAACTTTAGAACCCCATTGAAGTCTATGGGACTCGAACGTTCGAAATTAAAAGTGCTAATTTTAACAGCTAATATGCAAGATACTGTCCTAAAAAGGGTTGGGGACCTGGCTCCTGCCCCAGGGGAAATGGGTCAATGCCTAAAATGTTTTTAAAAAGGGCCGTTTTGGTGGGAGCACTGATTTTAATGACAATTAAAGTGAAAAAAAAAAGTGAAATATTCCTTTAAATATGGTGCCTGGGGGTGTCTGTAGTATGCCTGTGAAGTGCCACGTGTTTCCCGTGTTTAGAACAGTCCCTGCACAAAATGACATTAAATGGAAATAACGTAATTTAAAACTGCTTGCGGTTTTAATGTTATATCTGGTTCCTGCAATATGGTTGAAAATCATTGAGAAAAAATGGCATGGGTAGCCCTCCCTGCCCATTACCAGCCCCTTTGGGTCTTGTACGCATATTAAGGGGAACCCAGTACCCATATTAAAAAAAGGAAATGCGTGTGGCCTCCAGGCCCTATATACTCAGAACAGCAGTATACAGACGGTGCAAACAAGACAGGGACTGTGTAGGTTTGTTGTGTTAAGTTGAATCTGTTTGTAATTTTCAACTGGTACATTTTTAAAGTGTAGCTCCAGTCAAAAAAACTATTTTTAAGCTTTTTGGAAAACATAGGGAAGGGTTATCACCCCTGTATAATTTGTTTTGTCGTCCATCTTTTTTCATCTCACTTGCTGTTGTCTCCTTCCGTTTGCAAGTAGGAGATGTTTGTAAGTTGGATGTTTGAAAGTAGGGGCCTGCCCTATATGCTCTGCAGAAATGGCAGAACAAGGTGTTGGTTTTGCCACAACATTGTAAGCCCTGAAAGTGACTCTTGGTGGGCGCTGGAGCGCCCTGCTGTGAACGATTATATCAAGAGTTGTAATTACATGCCATTGTTGAACAGTGGTAGAAAAATTGACCTTTGGTGGTTGTGGTGCTGGTGCCACAACACTATAGGTCCTCACAGTTACTCTGGGTGGGCACAGGAACGGACCCTCCTGTGAAATTTTATGTCAAGAATTGTAATTACATGTCCCTGTTAAACAGGGGCAGAAAAATTGGGCCTTAGGCACTGGTGCTGGTGCCACCACACTGCAACCTCTCCCATATACTCTAGTTTTATTGCAGGAATTAGCCCTGCTGCAAAACATTGCATCAAAAATTGTAATTAAATGTCCCTGTTAAACAGGTACAGTGTCACCGATGCATGCACTGTCACTGCTCACCATCCTTGTGGACTCCTCAAACAGTGACAGGACAGTGCATGCATCCCTGATCATGCCCCACTGGCGTGGTGAGAAAAAACCAAGCTCCCCTGACCCTGTCCTGGTGCCGCAGTCGCACAGGTACTCATTGATGGCCCTCTGCTGCGTGTGCAGCTGCTGCAGCATGGCCAATGTTGAGTTCCACCTGGTGGGCATGTCACATATAAGGCGGTTCTTGGGCAGATTCAACTCCTTTTGGAGCTCAGCCAGCCGAGCACAGGCATTAAATGATCGGCAGAAATGCACACAGACTTTCCTGACCTGCTTCAGGACATCCTGTAAGCCCGGGTACCTGCCCAAGAACCACTGCACCACCAGGTTAAGGAAGTGAGCTACACAGGGCACATGGGTCAGTTGTCCCTGTCGGAGGATGGAGAGAAGGTTGGTGCCATTGTCGCAAACCACCATTCCTGGCTTAAGCTGGCGTGGCGTCAACCACCTCTCGGCCTGCCCCTGCACAGCTGACAAAACATCCGCCCCAGTGTGGCTCCTGTCCCCCAAACAAACCAGCGCAAGCACGGCATGGCATCCTTTTGCCTGCGTACTTGCGTAGCCCCTGGAATGCCTACGGAGCACCGCTGGTTCTGAGGACAGAGCACTGGAAGAGGCCATGGAGGAAGAAGAAGTGGAGGGGGTGGAGGAGAGAGGTGTGTCACAACCAATAGTAGCATTTTGGAGGCATGGTGGCGGAACCTCCAACACTACTGCACCCTGTCCTGCATCCTTCCCAGCTGCCAGAAGAGTGACCCAATAGGCCGTGAAAGACGGGTAACGTCCCTGTCCATGCCTGCTGGACCATGAGTCAGCGGTAATATGCACCTTACCGCTGACTGCCCTGTCTAGCGAGGCAAGGACATTGCCTTCCACATGCCGGTAGAGAGCCGGAATAGCCTTCCGTAAGAAAAAGTGGGAAAAAGTGGAGTTTGGGGACCTGCCACTGAGGAACCGCACATTGTACAAACTCACGGAAGGGGGCAGAGTCTACCAACTGAAAAGGCAGCAGTTGAAGTGCTAGCAATTTAGCCAAGCTAGCATTCAACCGCTGGGCATGTGGATGGCTGGGAGTGAACACTTCTTTCGCCGGTCCAGCAGCTGGGGCAGGGACATTTGCTTTCTATAATCGGACGTGGGTGTACTGCTAGCAGAGTGCCCGGAAGCACTTGGCTGTGACACACCTAATTCTACACCTTCATTCCTCTCAGAGCAGGTTTCAGGGAGGACTGAAGGTCTAGTGTGGTTGGAGAGGCCAGCTGATGAGGAGCAAGGAGAGGTCCGCTTTTTTCTTTGGTGTGGGTCTTTGAGGTACGCTTGCCAATGAGCTGCATGGCAGGTCGACATATGTCTGGTCAAGCATGTTGTGCCCAAGTGGCTGATGTTTTGGCCACGCGAGATACGCTTGAGACATATGTTGCAAATAGCAGCGGTGCGATCTGATGCACTCGTCTCAAAAAATGCCCACACCAAAGAACTTTTAGAATAACGCGCAGAGGCAGCGCCCTGCACAGGCGGAGCTCTGCGGTGTGCTGCCCCTAAGCTGGCCCCCAGAGGGCATCCTGCCTCCTCCTCCTCTCTCCTACCAGGCACCCACGTGGAGTCAGTGCCCTCAGCATCCCCTCCCTCTTCATCGCTGTAGCAAACCTGGCAATATGCTGCAGCTTGTGGAACATGACTGCCAGATTGCTGTCCTTCTTGAGCATCCCCTCTCTCTGCATTCACGCTACTGCCTTCCTCTAGCTGAGTGTCATCATCAGAGCCTACAAAACACTGGGCATCCTCCTGGAGCATGTACCCAACACTGTGCTCAAGAGTCACTGATGATGACATTGAGACGAGGGAAGACGATGCGTTGGCAGCTGCTTTGCTAGTACCCTGAGACTGGGTGAGAGAGGATGAGGAGGATGAAGAGGGCTTGGTCATCCACTCTACCAAGTCATTGGCATGTTGCGGTTCAACATGTCCAGCTGCCGAAAAGAAGGACAAGCGTGTCTCATGGCCACGTGCTGATGACAATGCACCGCGTCCACGACCAGCACTGTTGTCTCTAGACACAGAGCCTGCTTGCCCTCTTTTATCGGCTCGCGCCTGTCTGCCTCTCCTTGCTGGCCTTCCAGACATGGTAATGGCCTGAAGGGAGTTGGGTAAAACAGCAGTTGGGTAGTGCATATTGTGCTGGAGGCACACAACACCCACTAACTCCTGCAGATGCCTGTATTATAGAACACCAGAGATAAAGGGGTATACTATAATGGAGTCACACAACACCCACTAAGCCCTGCAGATGGCTCTATTAGAGAACAGCAATAAAGGGTAGATACAGGTGTATATTGTGCTGGAGGCACAAAACACCCACTAACTCCTGCAGATGCCTTTTTTATAGAACACCAGAGATAAAGGGGCATATACAGATGTATACTGTGCTGTGCTGGAGGCACACACAACTTCCAATAACTCCTGCAGATGGCAAGTGGGCTCAAATAGAGAAGAGCTATGTAGGTGGATATAGCGGTGTGTACTGGGTACAGAGCACGCAGACAGCACGCACAAGCTCCTAACACTACTGACTGCAAGCTCTATTATAAAAGATAGATCACTAGCTATATAGGTGAGGTGAATATAGTGGTGTATACTGCGGTCAGGGCAAGCAAACAACCACTACAGAAGAGCAAGATCGAAAATCCGCCGATAACGATCGGTGTGTACTGTGTTGAAGGTACACAAAACACCCACTAACTGCTTCAGACGCCAACACACTACACAAGGCCGCCGCGCTGGCGGCCTTATATAGTGTGGGGCGTGTACTACACAGCCTGAGCTATGATTGGCCACAGGCAGGATGGCTCTCCTCGCTGCTGGCGCTGTGATTGGCCAAGCATGCGGGGTCACAGTGCATTCTTGGCCAATCATGAGCCAGCAATGCACTGCGATGACGCAGTGCATTGTGGGCCGTGAGCGCCACATGAATTTGGCACGAACGGCCCATAATGTTCGACTCGAACACGAAGCTCATCCCTACTAGACAGGAATAAATTGATACAGGATAATATAAAAAAAGAAGAAAGAAAAGAGATGGTACCCCTAATTATGGACTTTAATATTCAGTTCAAACAAATCGAAAAAATAATAAAGAAACATTGGGAGATTATTAAAACAGATCGTCATTTATGTAAGATCCTTCCAGAAAAACCTAAATTTATAGAAGACCTCCCACTTTGACAGAAAGTCTAGCAAAAAATGTACTAGATCCAGGGCCGTCTTTAATTTTGATTGGGCCCTGGGCAAACATTTTCTTGGGGCCCCCCCCTCCATTCTGAGACATACAAAAAATAGCAGGTAGACTCAAAATCAGTTTACTGCAGCAGATCACGCAGTGATTGCAATTGTGTGCCAGAGGTTACAGCCTATCCTTACTGCTCGCTGGCTGGCTGCTAGAGGTTACAACACATAATTTCTGCTTGCAGCGACTGGCGACATAATGCAGGAGACAATCAGAGACTGGCAAAATACAGCAGGAGACAATCAGAGACTGCGGACATACGGCAGGAGACAATCCGAGACTGCGGACATACGGCAGGAGACAATCCGAGACTGCGGACATACGGCAAGAGACAATCCGAGACTGCGGACATACGGCAAGAGACAATCCGAGACTGCGGACATACGGCAAGAGACAATCCGAGACTGCGGACATACGGCAAGAGACAATCCGAGACTGCGGACATACGGCAGGAGACCGAGACTGCGGACATACTGCAGGAGACCGAGACTGCGGACATACGGCAGGAGACCGAGACTGCGGACATACGGCAGGAGACCGAGACTGCGGACATACGGCAGGAGACAGAGACTGCGGACATACGGCAGGAGACAGAGACTGCGGACATACGGCAGGAGACAGAGACTGCGGACATACGGCAGGAGACAGAGACTGCGGACATACGGCAGGAGACAGAGACTGCGGACATACGGCAGGAGACAGAGACTGCGGACATACGGCAGGAGACAGAGACTGCGGACATACGGCAGGAGACAGAGACTGCGGACATACGGCAGGAGACAGAGACTGCGGACATACGGCAGGAGACAGAGACTGCGGACATACGGCAGGAGACAGAGACTGCGGACATACGGCAGGAGACAGAGACTGCGGACATACGGCAGGAGACAGAGACTGCGGACATACGGCAGGAGACAGAGACTGCGGACATACGGCAGGAGACAGAGACTGCGGACATACGGCAGGAGACAGAGACTGCGGACATACGGCAGGAGACAGACAGAGACTGCGGACATACGGCAGGAGACAGAGACTGCGGACATACGGCAGGAGACAGAGACTGCGGACATACGGCAGGAGACAGAGACTGCGGACATACGGCAGGAGACAGAGACTGCGGACATACTGCAGGAGACAGACTGCGGACATACTGCAGGAGACAATCAAAGACTGCGGACATACTGCAGGAGACGATCAGACACTGCGGACATACTGCAGGAGACGATCAAAGACTGCGGACATACTGCAGGAGACGATCAAAGACTGCGGACATACTGCAGGAGACAATCAGAGACTGCGGACATACTGCAGGAGACAATCAGAGACTGCGGACATACTGCAGGAGACAATCAGAGACTGCGGACATACTGCAGGAGACAATCAAAGACTGCGGACATACTGCAGGAGACAATCAGAGACTGCGGACATACTGCAGGAGACGATCAGAGACTGCGGACATACTGCAGGAGACGATCAGAGACTGCGGACATACTGCAGGAGACAATCAAAGACTGCGGACATACTACAGGTGATGGTCAGAGAACTTTCAGCAACCCACAGCTTGACAGTTGAATAACACAGTTCAGGGTTAAGACAGCTTAAGCAGTCAGGCATTTTATGGGTGCAAGGACATACCTGGGCTGCTAGCCGGGAGCTCCACTGATGCTTTGTAGGGCGGCCCCATTACCCGTGAAATGGGGCCCCAATGAAGGTTTTGCAGAGTGCACAGAGGACACGGGAGGCTGTATTCCCACGCTAGCCAGCTGAGAGGGGGCGGGGCCGGGAGCTCCACTGACGCTCTGACCCCGCCCCGTGCAGGCTGTATGCTCGGAACAGAGCGGCTGTAGTGAGAGCCAGTGATTGGAGTGGGAGCGTCAGTGGAGCTCCCGGCCCCGCCCCCTCTATACTGGCTGAGGAATACAGAGGTCCGGGGGCGGGGCCGGGAGCTCCACTGACGCTCCCACTCCGATCACTGGCTCTCACTACAGCCGCTCTGTTCCGTTCAGTTATAGTGCGGCTGGTCCTTAAGCGGTTAATGTACATTGCATTAAGGCAGCCCACCGAAATCATTGTGCTTCCGACACACTAAAATGTCCTGAGAAAAAAAGTACAGCTCTCACCTAATTGACAATGGAGACCAAACGGGAGAGATTTGTTCATTTTGGTTTTCTCACAGTTTTCATTTAATTTTATCTTTTATTTCTTGCGAATTGTGTGCGACTCACGAAACCCTCGCTCTTCATGATCTGAAATGCAGTAAAATCATTCATTACTTGGATCATGCAAAATAATTCACCTGTAGAAGAGCTCCAATTTCTATGTGGAGGAGGGATAAAAACTAAGTAAACTCAATTAAAACCTGTTTTTCTTTTTATTTATTTATGATTGCATTCATAAAAAAGTCACTGTCCAGCTCTCTGGAGCCCAGTCTGCAGCCCACTGGCACTGGTTTGCACCCCCTAGGACCCCAGCAGTATTAGGGTCCAGTCTCTGACCATATCCCGTAGCATGCCCCTAATCTCTGACCATATCCTGTAGCATGCCCCCAGTCTCTGTCCATATCCCGTAGCATGGCCCCAGTCTCTGTCCATATCCCGTAGCATGGAGCCAGTCTCTGTCCATATCCCGTAGCATGCCCCCAGTCTCTGACCATATCCCATAGCATGGCCCCAATCTCTGAACATCTCCCGTAGCATGCCCCCAGTCTCTGACCATCTCCCGTAGCATGCCACCAGTCTCTGACCATCTCCCGTAGCATGCCCCCAGTCTCTGACCATATCCCGTAGCATGCCCATAGTGTCTGAGCAGTAACCAACGTATCACTTGCATATCTCAAATGCTCCATGGTAAGTGAACATATTCTGCCAGTTGCAGACAATTCGATCCCCTCAGCTTGATGTAATATCAATCTGACCATCTGTACATCTTCCAAACACTATGCATGGTGAAGGGCCACCTGCCGATATAAAAACTTGATCAATTTTTAGGTAGGCCACAATACTAAGTAAAGGTTGGCATGAGGCTCATGCAAAGCATTTGTTACCCCAACACTTCATATTCCTGATATGTGCCTGCTGTATGATATACTTGTATGAGAAAGCATCCTGTTCTCTCAGTATTGCTTCCTTTGTGTGAAATCCCTGGTGTTCCTGCTGTCCCTCTGCTTTCCCGTTAAAAACTGACCACAGGTAGGTAGGCCACAACACTTTTATTCCTATTACAAGGAATGTAAACATCCCTTGTAATAGAAAAAAGAATGGCAGGTCCTCTTTAATGAGAGGTCTGGGGTCAAAAAGACCCCAAATCTCTCCTTTACCTTTAAAAGCAAAAGAATCAATTCTGCATAATAACCAATCCGCTTCCAGGTTTTATGGTCGAAGATTAATTGAACAAGCCGTTAGAAGCCGATTGGCTCCCATGCACAGCTGCACCTGATTTTGTGTGTTCCAGTTTTAGTAAATTAACCCCTATGTGTGTTATGCTTCCTCCCCCCCCCCCCGCCGTATTGATCAGAACTTAGTGGTGACCGTGTCTGCACATAATGCTTCCCATCTATGACTAGGTGGATCACAGGTCCCCAACCCAGAAGTTATGGCACCCCCAAAATTCTGCTCCCCACCTGAATTCTTGTTCATCTCTCCTCACTTTCTCCCCACCCCCCATTCATACCACTGCAGTGTCTTCCATTAATCTGTACAGATCACAGGCTCACCACTGTAATATATAAAACAATACCCTGCCTCATGTCACCATCGATCACGTAGGAATAAATGAAATGTCATTTGAATTAAAAAAAAAAAAAAGAAAAAAAAAAAAAGTAAACCACGTTTTGTGAGGTAACAAGGCGAGGCACCGCCTCCACAATGGTCACCAGCCCCCATGAAAATATGGCTTGTTTTAGCGTGCTGCTGGTGTGATTGAGCCCTAAATGTAGTTCAGCCGTCCCCTTCCTCACCCTCAGCCCCTTTTTATGGTAGATTGAAGGTGACAACCCTGGTTGGATGTGATAAAAACACATACAGGATCTTCTGGGGTAGAAATCTGAACTCCAGGTAGGTAAAGACACAGTTTATTGCCCCTCTTTATTTTTGTTTCCTCCTTTTATTTTAACTTATTTTTCAATGAACTACCACGGCGCTGCAACCGCCATGGTAGTTAATTTCTTTCTGCGGTCAACATTTATCAGCTTCCTCATACAAAGGTACAAGCAAGTCAATACACTGACAGGTCTGCAGGAGACCTGCATGGCACCAGCGACTTCCTGTTCTCTGGTGCATAGCTTTACAGGTTCCTGCAACAAAAAATAAAATGCAAATTGTTTGATCTGCAAATAAATGTGCATTTATAATTTTTTTGTGAAAAGGTGAACTCATCCTTTAAGAGTAGAGCTAAAGGCAAAGATGCCTTAGTTCCAACCTTCTGGCACCTGCAAAGTTCTCTATGGCACCAGTATCTTCTCACAGACTTTTTTTGCAGGGCCAGTCTTTAGCCGTCTTGATTGGCCAGTGAAGGCAGACGTCACTCCCATGAATGCGCAGGAGCGCAGTCATCCCGGAACGCAGACAGCTGTGCCAAAATGTAGACTGAGCTGAGCATGTGCAGCTCGGTGTACATTCTACAGAGGATTGAGAACAGGCAGGTAAGCATTTTATTCCAGAAAACATTGCAGGGATGTATGACGAGGAAGAGGCATTTCGACTTACCTGTAAACACCATATCTTGGAACATAGAACAGGACAGACACAAAACAGAATCATTTACGCAAAAGAATGTGCCTTATGCAAGTGCTGTTGCTCCACAGTTTTGTGAATGAGATGATGCTTCACTTTGTAAAGAATAGCAAAACACATGCATGCGATGCATACTAGCATATCATGACATTGCCTCGCAGGGAATATTTTTTTTTCTCCAACTGCGGTTTACTACCACTTTAAAGCCCAAACTCCAGCTTTCTGTCACTAAGTTAATTTGGATCAAGCTTTTCCAAACAAATTAATATCATCACTAACAACTGCGCCTGCTGTGAGCACTGTATAAACTGTATGTAGCATCAGCTCCCACTCCCGGAAAACAAAATCAAGAGTACAAGGGTCGAGGGTTTCTCTGATTGGCCGAGGTGGAGTTTAGGATTTATCTACCCAGCACTCCAACCAATCAGAGGAAGCCTACTCATGCAGATAATACAAAGATAATTAGAGCTGCTACGACGAGTCGACGTAATCGATTACGTCGACTACAAAAATACGTCGGCGTGCGTGCAGGGCGTCGATGAGTCACAGTGGTTAGTATCTACCGCTGTCCTCCGTGCCGCCGTCCCCCTCACTTCTCCCCCTCCATGCCGCCGTCCCTAGGGGTGCAACGGATTGTCACCGATCCATGATTCGAACGGGTCACCCTGCTCGGATCGGCACATGCCGCGATCCGTGGTCTCTGCCTTAGGAGAGGCCGTGGCTTCGGCCTAGGTCTGAAGCGGCGGCCATCTTTCTAAACCCAGGCATTTACAATGTGATCGCGATCACTTGTAAACAAACCGGCGTCATGACATGACATGAGAGGTCGGATGGAAGCAGCCAGCCCCATACTCTGCCAGCCAATACTCTCAAGGTTATCCAAAGGATTAATTAGCTAATCAAAAAAACCCACTAGATTCATAAAAAAAAAAAAAAAAAAAATTATCGGATAGTCGTTGACTAATCGAAAAAATAATCGATAGATTAGTCGACAGACAAATTAATCGTTAGTTGCAGCTCTAAAGATAGCGCTTATCCCAAACCTATATATCTCTAAGAGCAGGATATGAAGTCCTTGTCCAGCTGCACAGTGCTGTATACATAATATAGGTGAGGCTACATACAGTCAATACAGCGCTGACAGCCGCCACACCTGTTCATGTAGGTAAATCGTTGATTTGGACCAGCTTGGTCCAAACAAACTATTTTAAAGTGACAGTATGATGGAGTTAGGCTTTAATTTTTTTGCAGCATATGTACGTAAAGAGACCGCATTCATTCATTCCAGTTCCCAATCTCAAAGAAAAACGAGAGCAAATACGAAAATCTATTTTTATATTAAGTTATCACAACAAGTCTAAAATACATTGGTTAAATAAAATAGAAAAAAAAAAAATATCCAGAAATCCTTGTTAAAAAATAAAACAAAAAAATAAAATAAAAAAACGACAAAACAAACAACTCGCTGCGGACAGTTTTTTTGCTCCGGCTTAGTATAAAAATTAGAATTTTTTTAAAACGCCTTAGGAATCAGTGCTGAACCCATCCAGGGCCTGCAGGGCTATGGACATCGATAGGGTAACATGAGGAGTGTGAGCTTTGAGTTAGTTATTATTCTTTGATGTCTTGGCACAGATACTGAAGGCTGGTATACATCAGTCATTATGTATCCACTCCAAATGAACATACACATTGGTAACACAAGGCAGTTCCATTGGGGCTTGTAAGTTATTCGGCATCAATGCTTGTGTGCTGAACACTGAATGTTCTTAGCCCGTACCTAGGAAATGTAAGTAGCTGGAGAGTATAGTATACCACCGATACGTGAACAAGGTCAGCTTATGGGGTTTTTCCAAAAAGGGGGACACTTCTCTCTGCTTCATGAGATGACAACAGCAGCTAAATGGTGACACACAGCAGAAAGTGTACCAAAAAAACCCCCAGAGAACCCAACTGAGCGTAAATGATCAGCAACCTTTGAAACGTCCACTTTTGTCCAAGGGTATGGAAGCCAGATTCTCAAGGAAGATATAGAGACTCCTTATTAGTAATACTGGGCAGGAGGTACACCATGCCGCACCTCTTATATGTCCTCTTGTCCCTCACACCTCACTCTCGGTTGCAGGCATGTGCTTCCCTCTCCAGCCAGTATCTGGTAAGGAGACCCGACGTTCGGGGCTTGGTGGCAGTGTGACACTGCCAGTCTCTGACTGCTCTTCCTGTAGCAGCTGTTGTGTTTCAGTCAGGTCGAGTGAGGCAGTGCTGGCTTGTAAAGACACAGTGTCCGTCTTGATGCACACATGGTCCCGAAGGATGCTGGCTCGGGATGGCTTCACCTGCTTGAGGTCATCCCATTCGCTTTCATCCCCAGACAGTAAGCCGAAACCCTCCAAGATTCTGATCTTCTCCTTGGTGAAGCCATTGTCGGGAACAGCCTAGAACGGGAAGAAGATATTAAGCAATTGGTAATACTCGATTTATTGAAGAGTGAAAGCTGAACTCTGGGAATGAGATAATCTACCCTTGCAGTGCTCAACCCTCCAAGTTAAATGTTTGTTTAGTCTAGAGTGGGAGTCTCTTAACTTGCGAAAGGGCCAGTTTACTACTATTAACATTTTAGGGGGCCAGACTCTGGCCAGTGGGAGTAGAAAATGCCCCGGCATTGGTAGGAGCAAACAATGCCATAGGCTTGGGGGTCAGTGGGAGTAAAATAAAATGACATCATTGGCGTCAGTGGGAGGAAAAGTGCCCCAGCATTGGTATCCCTGGGAGAGTTAGTTCTCCATTATTGGGGTCAGTGAGAGGAATAGTGCCCCATCAGTGTTATCAGTGTGTGGAATAGTACCCCATCATTGGCATCAGTAGAAGGAAGAACACCTTTTATCAGTGTAGGAAAAGTGCCCCAAGAGCCAGATAAAGGCAAACAAACAAAGGCCCAAATCTGGCCTGCAGTCCGCAGATAACAGACCCCTGGCCTAGAGTGCAGGGATAAGGTGTAATACTTACCCTATTGCTGGGTCTGGCAGGCTTCCTCCATCCATAGTCAAGCACGGTCGCCTCTCTAAGGCATTTTGGGCAACAGTCACATACTTGCCTCCACCATGTACAATATAGGGTTAATAGCTTTGAATTGTATGAGATGATGCCAAGGAACTGCCCATAGCCTGGAGCTTCAGGCAGAATAAAACAAACAGTGCTAGAGATTGCCAGACGGAGGGATAAGGTAAAGCTGACCATACACTGATAATTTTAATGAATATTTGTATGAATATTCTTGTGAAAATTCTTAGGACTTGACGACTGTACTTCAATCAAAAGTACATCAAAATTTTATTTGCTTTTAGGATTGCATTTTGGAATGAATGGACTTTACCTAATGAAAAGCCCCATACGCTGTTCGAAATCCACTTGTTAGAGAAAAATCTTCAATCCAGCGCCTTCTAATTTTTCCCATCACCAAGGTCAAAATCAAATGCAGATTTGACCCCACCAACGGTTAGGAGATCCAATGAGTGAAACATTTTTATGAAATTCAATTGGTGTATGGCCAGCTTTAGTACTACACTTTATCCATGCACCCCATTTAAAGCGGAGCTCCAGGGCCCCCCCTTCCCCCCCACCCAAAAATTAAAGGTCAGCAGCTACAAAAAACTGTAGCTGCTGACTTTTACTATTAGGGCACTTACCTGCCCAGGGATCCCGTGGTGTCCTCACCCAAGCCAATTCTTGAATCGGCTCTTAAGTGCTGGAGCCGCCATCTTGGGTAAGGGAAACCAACAGTGAAACCTTGCAGTTTCACAGCAGGTTTCCTACTACGCATGTGCAAATGGCTCTGCGCCTTTCTAATGGGCCGGCTGCGGTGATGGACGAACTTCCAGCTCAGTTTGCCATGGCAAACTGAGCAGGAAGTGGGAGCGGATACCCATCAAAGCCAGGTACCTCACTCCCCCCCCCCCCCCCCCCACACACACACACACGAGGTAGACAAGTGGAGCTTCACTTTTTGGGTGGAGCTCCGCTTTAAGCCTTGCAGTACAGGGTGGAATTGGGGCAATGCAAGGGTAGATTTTGGCTAATTCCCAGGGTTCAGCTTTAAAGAGTATAGCAATGCTGAAGCCGAAGAAGAGTGACAAATGAAGACAATTTTTTTCTTGGTTAGCAGTAAAGAAAAATCACAACCAAACTGCAGAAAAAAAAACAAAACAAAAAAAAAAAAAAAGACACAAAAGGGTGATGTGCTGGGAGCTCAACAGGAGAAAGCCACAGATGTGAAGCTACCTATACAAAGGTTTCAAATGATAATTCACATCTGACAGCTGCGTATGTGTGTGTAATGATCACAGTGAAGCATGAAAACTTGCAAATCAGTCATTTATAATAAAGATGGCCATACATTACTCAATTATCATATTCAATTCCTTTAGATTTACCTTCAACTATATAGTGCAAGGGCCTGCCTCATTGCATACACATCGAAAGGGTTTAGATTTGACCTCATATTATATGGGTTTTGGTAAAATCGGAAAGAAAATTGTATAATGTATGCAGGCTAGGAAACAGATTTCTACCGACACCTGATCACTTACTGAGATGAGTGACCATCATTGTGGGAGGCTTGCCAATTATAAAAGCCATTATTGCTTACCTTAAATATTGCAGTGAGGTGGTGAGCATTTTTCAGATTAAAATCAAACTCCAAAAATGTAATGCAAAATTATACCCTTACAGTGGGCCCCCCGACACAGTGCAAGAGGCAACTGCTCGTTAAGTCAAGGGGTGCAGGAATAAGGAGCAATACTCACCTTACTCCTCGCTCCTGTAGGCTCCCTCTGTCCATGTGACTGTTACCTTGAAGCCTTCTCTCTAAGGTGCTCCTGTCCACAGTTGCATGCCTGCCTCCTCCATGTCCAACGCAAGGCCAAAAGTCCTGCTTTGCACATGGCAATGAGGGACTGCCCAGAGCAAGAAGAGGACAGCACTGATTGGAAGGCAAGTCATGTAGTCTCTTCAGTGCCCCCTAGACCTAAAGAGCAGTGCGGGGGAGCCCTACTGTAAGGGAAGACAGCGTCAAATTTCCAGAGTTGGACTTTAAACATCTAAATATATCATTGGAGTCTGTTTAAGTGAAGCCCAGTCAAGCCATTAATTATAGGGTTGAAATACATCATACATATATTTTACATTCCAAAAGATATGAATATGTTTAGCCATGGTCATTATTCACAAAACCAGCTAAACAGAATGAAAGCCTTTGTCAAGTAAAACAGATCAGATGTATGCATTTCACATTTTTTACTCCAATCATTATTTTTAGACTAAAGTATATATTAGTGAATGCAAAGTCTCCTTTTTTTTCTCTATAAAAATAACAAATATGTTATACTTACCTGCTCTGTGCAGTGGATTTGCACAGAGCAGCCCAGATCCTCCTCTTCTCGGGTCCCTCTTCTGTGCTCCTGCCCCTCCCTCCCATTAAGTGCCACCCACAGCAAGCAGCTTGCTATGAGCTCACCTAAGCCAAGACACAGCTCCCATGTGTCCTCCTAGACGCCTGTCCACCTGGCAGTAGCGTTTTGGCAGAAAAGCGTTTTGTAAAGTTGTGCAATGCGTTGAGGCACTTCAAGCACTTGGGCATTAATTTCATTAGCTAGAATAATTTATTCTGCTCATTGAAATTAACGCTCAAGCACTAAATGCGCCTAAGCACTTAGGCACATTTATACGTGTTTACATGCATTTAGGCATGTCAAGCATTTTGTCTGCTGCCCCTGAAAGGTTGAAACCTAAGCGTCTGCCCCTATCCCTGTACATTGCACACTCACATTGGTCCCTACCCTCAAGGAGCCCCCAATCCAAGGTCCTCATTCATATACTAGGGACAATTTTGGACAGAAGCCAATTAGCCTACCTGCATGTCTTTGGAGTGTGGGAAGAAACCGGAGTACCTGGAGGAAACCCACACAGGCACAGGGAGAACATGCAAACTCCAGGCAGGTAGTGTCGTGGTTGGGATTTGAACCAGCGACCCTTTTTACTGCTAGGTGAGAGTGCTAACCACTACACCACTGTGCCGCCCACAATTTAGTTCCAGAAACAGAGGGAGGGTTGCCGATTACTGTACGTAATTAATGCTACTACAGAACGCACAGCAGCCACATCGTTCTGTAATGAAAATAGTTGGTTTGGACCAGATATTTAAAATGAAATGAAAGCTGGAATTATACTTTCAAATCTTTAGATTAGGGAAGGGCTGTGAAACATTTTTTGCTGTCTGTGCCCCCATTGCCCTGGTGACCACTGGCACAGAGAAAGAAAGCATTCAAAAAGAAAATAATTCAAAATTTGAGAGCTGTCCCCAGAACATGAGGCTAGCAGAAATCTTGCAATGTGGATACCTGTTCTGGAGACAATTCTCAGAGTGAGGAATTGCCCTCGTTTTGGGAGATTTCCTCTGACATTGCATCTCTAGGACAGGAAGTGAGGGGAAATTTCTCTAACGGTACACAGACAGCAAAAAATTAATTGGCGAGGATTTACACTTCCCTGGACTGAAAAAAAAAAAAAAAAAAAAAGGAAGAAGTTTTGCCAATACATACACTTTAAATGTTTGTTTTTTGACTTTAGATACTTCGGTTTAGATACAGATCTCAAACGAAGGGGTGTTATTAAAATGGTTCTAAACACAGAAGGTTTTTTACCTTAAAGTGGTTGTAACCCCACTTGGTTATTTTCAGGCACTCACCTGTCTTCCTTAGTGCAATGTCTCCAGTGTATCCTTTTTATTTAAAAAATGCAGTTTTATACTGTATTTCCAAACAACGCTCAGCGCTCACATGACCGGCCGCTGCTCCCTCGCTCGATCTGACGGCTGCATCGGGAGGGGCCGAGAATACCCCAATGACGCCACTCGGGAGAGGAGAGAAGCAGCTGCTCATGTTAGTGTTGAGCAGCGCTTGGAAATACAGTATGGAATGGCATTTTGTTTATAAAACAGATACACTGGAGACATTACATTAAGGAAGACAAGTGAGTGCCTGAAAAATAACAGTTATTTCTGTTGTAGAGGAGGGAAGGGGCAGTCACTGACACAGCTGACAGGCAGGGAGGAGGGTGGAGAGGAGGACAGAGGAGAGCTGTGAATGATGGAGGAACGTAAACTGACCACTGTCGGGGCTCAGTAGCCATGATATACTGTGCCAAGTTCACAGAGGTGAGGGCAGAACCGGGCAGGATCAGCCAGGTATTTTAGAACTTACAGGGGGCCAAATGAGACAGCACAAGCACTGTGCTATTATTCATACTTTAAGGGAACAGGATCCATTTTTTTTTTTTTATTCTTTAATGTACTCTATGCATTAAGATAAACAACATCTGCATGCAGCTTTCCTCCCCCAAATACTTACCTGAGCCCAATCTCCATCCAGCGATGTGCACATAAGCAGAGGCCTTCTTGTTGCATTGGAGATAGTGGCAGCAGCAGGAGTCATTGGTTCCTGCTGCTGTCAATCACAACCAGTAAGGACATAGCAGGGAGACGAGGCTGAGCCCTGTGTGTCAATGGACACACAGAACCAGCTTGGGAGCAGACACACACACACAAACACACGAGTGCCCCCATTGCAAGCAGCATAAATATAAATGTTGCTTTCAGAATAACCAAGTCCATTAAGATGCAAAAGGCGTTAACACCACCATATTGAATTTTAGTAAGGCAAGAAGTTTTATTAAGGTAGAGAAAAGGGCGCTGGTAATGTGCAAAAATGTGAAAACAAAACGTTTTCATTTTAGACAAAATGTGGTTGCCATTTCCAATTAGTGCATACTGCGCTAACCAAAAGCAACCCGTGTGCATTCCATTTCAGGCAAACTGATTATTGGCTGCTATATGTTGCACATCACCGGTGCCCTTTATACCACCTGGTTACATAAGCCTGATGGTCTTTCCACAATGGGAGACATATGTGAATATTAAGAACCTCAATTACTGGTCTCCAGTTATTTTTACACTAAAAATGGTCAAGAAGGGATATAATAGCACAGAGACAAGTGATACACAAGACGATCGAGTCTACAGAAAATCAATAGCAAATCCAACTTACGTTTGGTAAGTACACCACATGCTCACACAGTTAGAAAAGATGACCCAGACTCCAAAAGGGATATGCTTGGCAGCTCATCAGGATATGTTTTCCAGATGCCTGACAGACCCTCATATGAGATAAAACATCAAGGAAAATGATCCAGACTTTTAATGCCCCAAATCGATTTGTGTTTTTAGTCTTTGTAAAAAGTCAATGAATTTATTCATGTAGAACTAGAGATTTTTTTTTTTTGTTTTTTTTTTTTTTACACTGCAGAGTGTATTGCTTGCATTCACTAACCTTGTACTCTTTCCCTATTTACATTTGGTAATTGGTGAGCCATACGAAGGACACTATGGGGTTGATTAACTAAAACTGGAGCTTGCAAAATCTGGTGCATATCTGCAAAGAAACCAAATCGGCTTCCAGATATTATTGTAAAAGCTTAATTGAACAAGCTGAGTTAGAAGCCGATTGTCGTCTTTTCATGCTTAAAAAAAAAATATTAAGATATTCACCCATTTAGTATGTAATTTATACATTTTTTGTAAACATTTTTGCATTCCTTTTTGTGAAAACTTTAATAAAAACATCGAAACAGAAGCCGATTTTCTACCATAAGGAGCTGCTCCAGATTTTGCACTCTCCAGTTTTAGTAAATCAACTCTATAGAAGTTCTACCCCTATGGGTGTGGGTCCCCCCTAGAGCAATCAATCCTTATAGGTCTATGTCTATCTTATACTTGAACCATGGAATAGCCAATGGAAGAATAAACAGAAAACTGAACATTCACAAGGCTTTTAGACACTTGTGCATAAACTTATTTCATAGGGTAGTAGATTCAATGGCCTATCGTACATACATTTTTTTCCGAAAAATTTAACTGGTGTGGTACCTTTTAATGGCAATAAATTTACCACACCTGGCACATCCGAAAAACATTTATCACACTTACCTGATCCAAGCTTACCCCTTTACCTAACCCAATACTTGAACCTGTTATTGAGCCTAAATCTGACCATACACAGATATAAATCTATTGATTTTCCCCTCCCCCGTCCATGCTAAATAGCCTTGATGGACGAATCTCCTGAGATCGTATACCCAATACAGTTGGTTGGCTGCAGTCGCTGATCATCTGACTTTGAGATTTGTCAAACTGGGTGGTGTCAGCAGGAATTGGGCAAAATTTGGGCCATGTATGACAAGATTAACCCCTAAATTTAAAGCGGCCAAATCAGTTTTGTAGCAAAAGCCAGAAGGCGTCCTACGCGATAGAAGAGGTATTATTCTCACCATTTCGGTGGCCTGTGTCTTCTACCACTCAGCTATTCTAGTGCCATAGCCACCCTAAGACCTTTCATTATTATTATATAGGATTTATATAGCGCCAACAGTTTGCGCAGCTTTTATCAACACTTCCAAAAGAGATGCCCAAGTTTCCATCCACAAGCTGGTGCCTTCCTCCAACCCTTACAACACTGCTGAGTCCTGTAGTGATGTAGGGGGTTGGAGGATGGAACCACAGCAGCCAGCAGGGAATATGCTATATGGCACACCCAGAAGTGTTGGATGGCTGCAGCACCCAGAGAGTGGTGTTTCTTTGGAGAGTATAGTAGAAAGCTTCCACTATTAAAAAAAACTGCTGTTTGTTTTTCACCCCTTATGAAAATCAACAAAAAAAGTGCCAGATTAAGTGGATTAAGATTCCATAATCATTAACTGCCAATAAAATTAAAACATCAAGAATATGATGGGCAGCCAATGCGTTTAAGGGGCTGATAAAAGACAAAATAAACTCATGGACTTCCAAGAGGACTGGCATGCTTTGTAGATTTCATTTGATTTCTCAGTGAAGGTCACGGTGCTTTTTGGGGGACCCAACTTTGTGGCAGAGTTGCCGAAGTTCAGGAAACAAACCTAACCAATGCTCCACGATGGAAGAATATAAGATCCACATCCACCTTTATGTTTTTTGGAGCCCTTGAAAGAGTCACTTTAAGCTATGCTATTTGTTGCCTACAAAGAGCCAGAAACCTGTGTGTTACAAGTGTTGTGCAGCCTTTTGTGCCACGCATCAGCTATGAGAGGCTGACTGCAGTAAATGGTAAGTCAGCCAAGTTATCTGGATAGAAACTTAATACACAAGGGCTTGTTGCATCTGGAAAACATACCCGAAAGGGAGAAATGGGGACACACATTTCAAAAGCAATGGGAGTGGAACTTAAAGGGCAGTCACTCACATGCAGCAACAACCAATACCTGCAGGTGGGGAGAGGACTCAGAACAGGAAAGGAGAGAGACTGTCAGAAGGGACAGAGTGCTGCAGTGGATGAGACAGTGTGACAAGAATCGGTCAGGTGACAACACTCGAAAGATGCCAGAAAAGTCAGTGAGTCAGTGGTTTCAAACAAAGCAATACATATAACATGGTGCAAAGAGCAACAGTGCGCAGTAATCCACAGCAACACATTCTCTCATTACTTCACACATGCTGAACGGCTGACATCAGGACAAGGGCAAATATACACATCTACTTCATCTTTGCACCTGCCTAGCCTTTAATGGCATATTTACCTTTACCAGTAAACTGACTATGCAAGTAAGGGGCTCTTATAGATAAAAACTATGCAGCTCTGATTGAAGTTGGAGAATGGCCTTGCTATAGGTGTAGGCCATTTATGTACATCCACAGGCTGTAAAACTCCCAGAGAAAGAATAATGCAGTCATGCCTCATTGCTATAACATTCCCAGCCATTTCCCACACCAACACAGGAGGAAGCTCTCAAACCCCTGCACAAGTATGGTCCAATATCCCCTCCTTTGCAGAGTACAGAACTACTGTGACAGGGGAGAGGGGGTGCATGTGAGGGGTCTGAATCAGCAAGGAGTGTCTTAGAAAGGTCATAGCAACAAGGCAGGGGCGACCCCAGTTGAAGTCTTGACGACGTAACGCGTAGGACGCCCGGAAGTGACGTTCGTATCCGGTTTTATTTGCTGTTTGTCGTATGTGTCTATTTTTCCTGCTTCACTTGTGAGTAGTTCTAAATCATTTAAATAAATTGCTATAATTTTAAAAAACAACTACACTATGGCGGTTTTCTCTGATTCATTCCTCTGAGTTTACCTACCATCCATGAGGAAGCCATAAGAAGTCTCCTAAAGAAAATTCGTTTATACAGCCATCCCTGCAATCACCTTGGTGCCCATTACTATCTTTTGCTGTGTTACTCACAGCAGTGAGGTAATTGCATAGTATTAACATTATCCGCACGGACCATCACGGACGGATCTATCACCCAGCACGTTGCACGTTTAATCTCGTGTGCCTACTGAATTGCACGTTTAAAATTTGTGTCCATTACTATTTTTGCTGTGTTACCCACAGCAGTGAGGTAATTATATAGCATTCACACCACCTGCACGGATCACCACGAATGGACTTATTACCCAGCACATTGCACGTTTAATTGAGTGTGCTTACCGAATTGCACGTTTTGATTTGATTGTGTATGGGATATTTTACACAAATCACGATTTAATATTTATTTATTTTTCTTTGTATATATATATTACACGCTGAACACGTGCATATATCTTATATCTTATTTTTTACGTTAAACATTTATGTGTTTTTCTGTGTTTTTTTTGCACTTATCAATCACCGGCATGGTTTTTTAACTCATTGACATATATGTATAGGGATATTCTCCGATTGATCTATGCACGGTTGCACTTTATATAGCTCTATAATTGCACATTTTTAGTTCTGTTGTGGCTATTTGAATGTTTTGTAATTAGCGCATCACATCTTTATTCAATACACATAACATGGTGCAAAGAGCAACAGTGCGCAGTAATCCACAGCAACACATTCTCTCATTACTTCACACATGCTGAACGGCTGACATCAGGACAAGGGCAAATATACACATCTACTTCATCTTTGCACCTGCCTAGCCTTTAATGGCATATTTACCTTTACCAGTAAACTGACTATGCAAGTAAGGGGCTCTTATAGATAAAAACTATGCAGCTCTGATTGAAGTTGGAGAATTGCCTTGCTATAGGTGTAGGCCATTTACGTACATCCACAGGCTGTAAAACTCCCAGAGAAAGAATAATGCAGTCATGCCTCATTGCTATAACATTCCCAGCCATTTCCCACACCAACACAGGAGGAAGCTCTCAAACCCCTGCACAAGTATGGTCCAATATCCCCTCCTTTGCAGAGTACAGAACTACTGTGACAGGGGAGAGGGGGTGCATGTGAGGGGTCTGAATCAGCAAGGAGTGTCTTAGAAAGGTCATAGCAACAAGGCAGGGGCGACGCCACATCTGAGTGTTTTTCGCTCAGGATTCAGGTCTATACCAATAGCGAGGGCATTATTTAACATTGTGTTGGTCAAGGCTGCAGTTTGTTTTTATCTACAGATGCAAATAACCAAACCCTCCAGTGCTTAGACAGTGATATATCTGAAGGGGGTCACAATGTTCAATGCTTTGCACAATGCAGCCTTCCTCAGACAGTGAAATCTCTAAAGTAACTCGAAAAACACACAGGAGGGTGCAAGTGCCTAGTGCATTACCACCACCACCACTTTTTGTGGAGTATCTTTTGTGCATATGGTGGCAACGCACTTGGTGTTTGCACCCTCCTTAGTGTTTTTACTGTTATCTACAGATGCTCCTTACCTGCATAGGCAGTTTTGTAGTGAAAAAAAGGTGAACTAACCCTTTAATATGCATTTGTTGTGCTGGATTAAAAGGGAACTCCAGACAAACAAAACTCCTCTCCCTCCACTAATACATGTTTTAAAACCCTATTAAAGCAAAACGTAGCCCTGATTTGGAAAAACTTGAAGGCTGGAAGGATTTTTATTGCTTTAGAGATAAACTACTGCCTTCTCTGCAGCAAAGGCTTCTTATATTTCTCCTTGCAAAACGCTTTAGAATGTATACTGTGCATGCGCAGCTCAGTGTACATTCTTGACAGGCCTTGATGCCAGGATGAACTCCCTACATGAATGTAAGTTGTGTCCTTCCAGCCAGCCAATCAAGATGACTGAAGACCTCGAACTTCATAGAAACCAGAGGAAAGGTCTGGGTTGTTCAGCAACTGTAACATTATTACTCCATGAGGAGAGATTATTATTGGTTTTAACAGATCTGTGATGTCGCCATTTCTCAGAGTTCATTAGAGTTTTATCAGAGTGTTCAGCCCTGACAAAAGATGGAGGTGTGGCTCCCGAAACATGTTTTTATGTGACTTCATTCCTAACTATTAAAATTATTTTGGACTCTTCCATCCGTTTTCCATTATTTTACTAGCATAATTGCTTAAATCTGTCTTTATATCATCTTCCTACAAAACCCTGCACAGCACAAATTAAAGGCAGGTTGGGCACTCTGAGCCAATCCAGATTTATTACATTTTACGATGCTGTCAAGCTTACTTGTTTTCAGGCACTGGAAGCTAGGGGCCTGCAGAGTAGAGGGAGAAGAACAGGATTTCAAATCCTGGGACTGCTGGAGCGGCTGAGGGAGCTCTGACCACTCCGTACTGTCAAAGGTAAGTGCAGCGGGGATCGGAGAGGTGGGGAGCATGTATGGCACGGGTAGGCAACCCTCCAGCTGTGGAGAAACAACAAATCCCTTCATGCCTCTGCCCCAAACAGTCATGCCTTTGATTATCAGGGTTTTGCAATGTCTCATGGGACTTGTAGTTTCACCACAGCTGAAGGGCCAAGGTTGCCTACCCCTGATGTATGGCGTTAGTTCACCTTTACATTTTTATTGTAACGGTGAAATAACACTTTAAGGAAGCATAATGATGCTCACTCCTTGTCCTATGTGTATGCTACTGACACCAGGAATCTTCAAATACAGCAAACATCAACTGAGGATCGCCTATATAGTGTAAATGCAGCAAATAATTGGGGCTGGTTAGGAAAACCAATCAGAACCGGTTCTTTTAAACTAGAGAATTAGGATACTGGATTATTTGCTCTGTGCAGTAATAACACTTGTATTCTGTCCTTTAATATTTTCAACTAGGAAGAGCAAATGTATAAAAATTAAAAGAGGAGCTCCAGTCTCCCCCGCCCCCAAAAAAATTAAGTCAGCAGCTACAAATACTGTAGCTGCTGACTTGTAATATAAGGACCAGGATCCAGCAATGTCAGCACCTGAGCAATCCACTTCAGGTCCATGTGCTGGCATCTTATATAAGAAAAGCCAGCAGTGAAGCCTTGTGACTTCACAGCCAGTTTCCTACTGCACATGCGCAAAGTGTGCTGCCCATTGTTAATGTCTCTTTTATGCCTTTATGTCTTTTGTGCCTGGAGTTCAGCTTTAACAGCCAATGCAGATTTTCCTAATAAACAGCCATAATGATGCCTTATATGGTGAACATACATAGTGCTAAATCCTTTCATACTCAAAGTTCATTAATTCAGACTTGCAGCTTGACAAATCTTTCATTCGGTAGCAAACCTAACATCCAACCACTACTGCAAACCCAACACCCAGTCCTCACCTCTTTACGATGTCGCTGTAGATGACAAATGGAAGGTCTGTGCACTGCTTCAATTTTCACCTCTTGGGTGGACGTGCGGTAGGACGGGTTGCTGTAAGTAAGGGTCCCCAGTGCTGGATCTGACAGCTTCGCACGGCGATGTCTGTGAATATACGAAGGTACATTAACTGGCTATATTGAACTCTGAACATTTACCTTGGGTTGTTGGTTCTACTATAGTTTTACACTAATGTTGGTGTGAAATTTGGTAACTGGTTGACTGAAGTTGGATTTATCCACCATAATTCATCATGGGCATTCCTACACAAACAAACAATCAAAGACACCCACAGACCCAAATAAAATGTATAGGTTATGATGAGGTTTCCCAGCCTTTAGTAAACGATACACCGCCATCACAGTTTATGTCACTAGATCAGGGTCTCTACTGAGTATATCAACAGCCTCCAAAGAGGCAGCCTTTGACTTTCTACATCTGCAACTGCCCAGAACTCTTCTTTAAAAGGCCAGCCCAAGTCTCTGGAATCATACCATGCACCTCCATCATTTGGGAGGTCCAATATGCCACAACAAGCTTCTCTCTACAGTAATAGGCACACCCATCATCTACAAAAGCTACCAGGGGTCTTTAAATGTTCTTTATAGAATTTTAGAAGTGTGGTAGGATGAAAGCGGTGCTGATCCCCATTTTCTTTTTAACAAACTTTTTGAAATGGTACACAGTGAAATTTCATTAAGTTATATTGGCCACAGCACGGTGCATGGGAGAGGATTGCATTGCACTGTGCTGGACTGAAAAAAGTGGTGCATTCTGTACTTAAAGTGGAGCACCAACCCAAAAGGGGAAGCTCCACTAGTTCGCACCCTCCGTTGCCACTTATATTTTGCACTTTTGTTTGGAGAGGGGTGGTTTGAGCGGGTAACTGGTTTGACAGGTACCACCTCCCACTTCCGGGTAAGATTGCTGCTCTATGTGCCTTTCTGTCCCCTCCTCCTTTCCCTGCTGCCTTCTGGGACGCACACAGGTCCCACAAGAGGGCGGGACCATTTAGAAAGTGCAGTGCGCCTCACGCATACACAGCAAGAAACCAGCTGTGAAGCCTGACGTTTTCACAGTCAGTTTCCCTTACTGACAATGCCAGCCCCTGCACCCGAAGCCGATTGATGAATCGGCTTGGGGTACCAACAATCGCTGGATCCCTGGACAGATAAGTGTCCTTATATTAAAAGTAAGCAGTTACAGTATTTGTAGCTACTGACTTGTATTTTTTTTCCCCTATTTAATTTCAGCACACACCCCTGCAACGCAGTAGTGTCCCCTGGCTAGACAATGAGGTGAGGCATTTTGCCTTGCCTTACAGTGAAACTGTCCTACTTAAAAAAAGGGGGGTGTGTGCGCTTACTTATTAAACCCCAAAATAAGAGAAAAAAGACAATCTTATAAACACAATCTTATAAAATGACCAAGTGTAAATCAATGTGAGAATATGTGAAACATCAAAAGTGGTCAATAAAAAAGTGGATCAACTCAAACAATTAAAAATTGCGGGTATGTGCAAGAACTAATTAAGATTACTACATGCAACAAAAAAAGTGCATAAAACCTGTGCATATAATACTCGAAACAAATCAGTGAATCACAGCGGTAAAAAAATTAAATAAAATGCAATATGATGTAAACCATATATGTGAAGCACAATCGTGTCAGTGCATCAAACTAAAGTGTCCCAAATAGCATCCAATAAAGACATGCCACTAAAGATTAAAAAATCGCAGCACAGAAAAAGCGTCAATCGGGTTGAAGTGCAAAGTGCCAAACGTGAAACGATCCTCTGGTGGTTATCCGTGCCAGTGGTTGTGCTATCACTAGGTAATTACCTCCCTGCTGCGGGATTAAGCAGCAAAACAGACACACGGGGCAATCAGGAAACAGAGGATGATCCAGGTGATGGCTGTACAATGGAATCTTGGAGATGACACAAATATATCCAGTTTCCTTGTGTATGGTCACCAGGCTCAAAAGGATAAACCGAGAGATACCGCCATAGTGTAGTATTTTTAAAACAATTTTATTAAAAGTAAAAATAACTACTCACAAGAGGATGGACATGTAAAGCACAGCAGACCGCCGAGCAACTAGCCCGGATGTAAACGTCACTTCCGGCTCCTACGCGTTACGTCAACAATAGGACTTCAACTGGGATACGCTATCCCAGTTGAAGTCCTATTGTTGACGTAACGCGTAGGAGCCGGAAGTGACGTTTACATCCGGGCTAGTTGCTCGGCGGTCTGCTGTGCTTTACATGTCCATCCTCTTGTGAGTAGTTATTTTTACTTTTAATAAAATTGTTTTAAAAATACTACACTATGGCGGTATCTCTCGGTTTATCCTTTTGAGCCTGGTGACCATACACAAGGAAACTGGATATATTTGTGTCATCTCCAAGATTCCATTGTACAGCCATCACCTGGATCATCCTCTGTTTCCTGATTGCCCCGTGTGTCTGTTTTGCTGCTTAATCCCGCAGCAGGGAGGTAATTACCTAGTGATAGCACAACCACTGGCACGGATCACCACCAGAGGATCGTTTCACGTTTGGCACTTTGCACTTCAACCCGATTGACGCTTTTTCTGTGCTGCGATTTTTTAATCTTTAGTGGCATGTCTTTATTGGATGCTATTTGGGACACTTTAGTTTGATGCACTGACACGATTGTGCTTCACATATATGGTTTACATCATATTGCATTTTATTTAATTTTTTTACCGCTGTGATTCACTGATTTGTTTCGAGTATTATATGCACAGGTTTTATGCACTTTTTTTGTTGCATGTAGTAATCTTAATTAGTTCTTGCACATACCCGCAATTTTTAATTGTTTGAGTTGATCCACTTTTTTATTGACCACTTTTGATGTTTCACATATTCTCACATTGATTTACACTTGGTCATTTTATAAGATTGTGTTTATAAGATTGTCTTTTTTCTCTTATTTTGGGGTTTAATAAGTAAGCGCACACACCCCCCTTTTTTTAAATTTTTACATATTGAGAGTCCACTCATATAGTGATTGCTGCTGCTTTTTGTTTTTACCTCCCCCCATTTTACATAGAGCGCGGAAGCTTACAGATATACGAAACTGTCCTACTGCACCTGGTGCAAATGGGTCCTTAGGCTACAGTCTGACCATACTATCTCTGTACAATTTTACATCTACCAAAACCATGTAGAAT